>NW_020664372.1:14315584-14396617 GCF_002925995.2 Terrapene triunguis
GGGGAGAGGGCGGCCAGAGCGCCGGGGGGAGGGCGGCGAGCCCGGCTGTGGCCCCGCTCTCCCGGCGGCCGGAGCGCCGCGCCGCCCCCCTCCAGGTGCCGCCCCAAGCACCAGCTTGGGTGCCTGGTGCCTGGAGCCGGCCCTGCATGTCACCTCAGGATGAAATGCAGGGACAAAATTTCTCGATACTTGAAATGACTGCTTCTTGGACCAGCTGGTACAGGAACCCACAAGGGGAGAGGCAATTCTTGATTTAGTCCTGAGTGGAGCGCAGGATCTGATCCAAGAGGTAACTATAACAGGACTGCTTGGAAATAGTGACCATAATATAATAACATTTAACAGTCCTGTGGTGGGAAGAACACCTCAAAAGCCCAACACTGTGGCATTTAATTTCAAAAAGGGAAACTATGCAAAAATGAGTAGGTTAGTTAAACAGAAATTAAAAGGTACAGTGACTAGAGTGAAATCCCTGCAAACTGCGTGGACACTTTCCAAAGACACCATAATAGAGGCCCACCTTAAATGTATACCCCAAATTAAAAAAAAAACACAGTAAAATAACTAAAAAAGAGCCACCGTGGCTTAACAACCATGTAAAAGAAGCAGTGAGAGATAAAAAGGCATCTTTTAAAAAGCCAAAAAGGAATTTGAAGAACAGCTAGCCAAAAACTCAAAAGGTAATAACAAAAAGGTTTTTTAAGTACATCAGAAGCAGGAAGCCTGCTAAACAACCAATGAGGCCCCTGGATGATCGAGATACAAAAGGAGGGCTTAAAGACGATAAAATCATTGCAGAGAAACTAAGTGAATTCTTTACTTCTATCTTCATGGCTGAGGATGTTAGGGGGATTCCCAAACCTGAGCTGTCCTTTATACATGACAAATCTGAGGAATTGTCACAGACTGAAGTGTCATTAGAGGAGGTTTTGGAATTAATGGATAAACTTAACAGTAACAAGTCATCGGGACGAGACGGCATTCACCCAAGAGTTCTGAAAGAACTCAAATGTGAAATTGTGGAACTATTAACTATGGTTTGTAATCTCTCCTTTAAATTAGCTTCTGAACCCAATGACTGGAAGATAGCTAATGTAACATCAATATTTAAAAAGGGCTCTAGAGGTGATCCCGACAATTACAGACCAGTAAGTCTAACTTCAGAACCAGGCAAATTAGTTGAAACAATAGTAAAGAATAAAATTGTCAGACACATAGAAGAACATAAATTGTTGGGCAAAAGTCAGCATGGTTTCTGTAAAGGGAAATCATGTTTTACCAATCTATTAGAGTTCTTTGAAGGGGTCAACAAACATGTGGACAAGGGGGATCCAGTGGACATAGTGTACTTAGATTTCCAGAAAGCCTTTGACAAGGTCCCTCACCAAAGGCTCTTACGTAAATTAAGTTGTCATGAGTTAAGAGGGAAGATCCTTTCATGGATTGAGAACTGGTTAAAAGATAGGGAACAAAGGGTAGGAATAAATGGTAAATTCTCAGAATGGAGAGGCGTAACTAGTGGTGTTTCCCAAGGGTCAGTTCTAGGACCAATCCTATTCAACTTATTCATAAATTATCTGGAGAAAGGGGTTAACAGTGAGGTGACAAAGTTTGCAGACGATACTAAACTGCTCAAGATAGTTAAGACCAAAGCAGACTGTGAAGAACCTCAAAAAGATCTCACAAAACTAAGTGATTGTATAACAAAATGGCAAATGAAATTTAATGTGGATAAATGTAAAGTAATGCACATTGGAAAAAAATAACCCCAACTATACATACAATATGATGGGGGCTATTTTAGCTACAACTAATCAGGAAAGAGATCTTGGAGTCATCGTGGATAGTTCTCTGAAGACGTCAACGCAGTGTGCAGCGACAGTCCAAAAAGCAAACAAGATGTTAGGAATCATTAAAAAAGGGATAGAGAATAAAATGAAGAATATCTTATTGCCCGTATATAAATCCATGTTATGCCCACATCTTGAATACTGCGTACAGATGTGTGTCCCTAGCCTCTGTTTGTCAGAGGGTGGAGATGGATGGCAGGAGAGAGATCACTTGATAATTACCTGTTAGGTTCACTCCCTCTGGGGCACCTGACATTGGCCACTGTCGGTAGACAGGATACTTGGCTGGATGGACCTTTGGTCTTACCCAGTATGCCATTCTTATGTTCTTAACGGCTATACTGGATCAGACCACAGATCCATTTAGCCCAGTATCCTGTCTTCTGACAGTAGCCTATGCCAGGTGCCCCAGAAGGAAGGAACAGAACAGGTAATCATCAAGTGATCCATCCCCTCTCGCCCATTCCCAGCTTCTGGCAAACAGAGATTTAGGACACCATCCCTGCCCATCCTGGTTAATAGGCATTGATGGACCTATCCTCCATGAATTTATCTTGCTTTTTTTTTATCCCTGTTATAGTCTTGGCCTTCACAACATCCTCTGGCAAGGAGTTCCACAGGCTGACTGTGCATTGTGTGAAAAAATACTTCCTTTTGTTTGTTTTAAACCTTCTGTCATAATTTCATTTGGTGACTACCAGTTCTTGTGTTATGAGAAAGTGTACATAACACTTCCTTATTTACTTTCCCCACACCAGTTGTGATTTTATAGACTTCTGTAATATCCCCCCTTATTTGTTTATTTTCCAAGCTGAAAAGTCCCAGTCTTATTAATCTCTCCTTATATGGAAGCCGTTCCATACACCTAATCAATTATGTTGTCCTTTTCTGAACCTTTCCAATTCCAATATATCTTTTTTGAGATGGGGGACCACATCTGCATGCAGTATTAAAAATGTGGGCATACCGTGGATTTATATAGAAGCAATATGATATTTTCTGTCTTATTATCTATCCCTTTCTTAATGATTCCCAACATTCTGTTAGCTTTTTTGACTGCTGCTGCACATTGAGTGGATGTTTTCAGAGAACTTTCCCAAAGAAGAACAAGATCTCTTTCTTGAGTGGTAACAGCAAATTTAGACCCCATAATTTTATATGTATAATTGGAATTATGATTTCCAATGTGAATTACTTTGGATTTATCAACATTGAATTTCATCTGCCATTTTGTTGCCCAGTCACCCAGTTTTGTGAGATCCTTTTGTAGCTCTTCATAGTCTTCTTGGAACTTAACTATCTTGAGTAGTGTTGTATCATCTGCAAATTTTGCCATCTCACTGTTTACCCCTTTTTCCAGCTCATTTATGAATATATTGAATAGGACAGGTCCCAGTACAGACCACTGAGGGACATCACTATTTATCTCTCTCCATTCTGAAAACTGACCATTTATTCCTACCCTTTGTTTCCTATCTTTTAACCAGTTACCAATCCATGGGAGGACCTTCCCTCTTATCCCAGGACAGCTTACTTTGCTTAAGAGCCTTTGGTGAGGGACCTTGTCAAAGGCTTTCTGAAAATCTAAGTACACTATATCCACTGAATCCCCCTTGCCCACATGCTTGATGATCCCCTCAAAGAATTCTAGTAGAATGGTGGGGCATGATTTCCTTTTACAAAAACCATGTTGACTCTTCCCCAACAAATTATGTTCATCAATTGTCTGACAATTTTGTTCTTTACTGTAGTTTCAACCCGTTTGCCTGGTACTGAAGTCAGACTAACCGGCCTGTAATTGCTGCGATCACCTCTGGGGTCCTTTTTAAAAATTGGCATCACATTAGATATCCTCCAGTAATTTGGTATAGAAGCTGATTTAAATGATAGGTTACAAACTACAGTTAGTAGTTATACAATTTCACATCTGAGTTTATTCAGAACTCTTGGGGTGAATACCATCTGGTCCTGGTCACTTATTACTGTTTAGTGTATCAGTTTGTTCCAAAACCACCTCTAATGATACCTCAATCTCAGAAAGTTCCTCAGATTTTTCACCTAAAAAGAATGGCTCAGGTTTGGGAATTTCCCTCACATCCTCAGCCATGAAGACCGATGCAAATAATTCATTTAGTTTCTCTGCAATGGCCTTACCTTTGTAATTGGCCTGTCCACTTCAAACCAGTAGTGGGGAATTGTACATTAAGGATCAGAATTGATACTTCATGCATTTTTATTCCATTCCTGGCTTGCTTATTTATTCCTTATATTTGTAGTATATGGTATGGACATCTAGAGCCCTTGGTAGGTATTTTTATAATATTTTGCATAAATCTAAATAAATGTCATTTTGGCTTCTGTTATGCCCCAATACAGGTGGGAATTATTTTGCAATTATTACTTCACAGTGTTCTGAGAATACACAATGACTTATTATTTTATTTGTAATATCAGTTTAAATGCTGCATTCTGAAAGGTACTGCCTATATTCCTGCCATACTGCATATTTTAAAATAGTGTATATTCAAAGATTGCTAAGAAAGATACTGTAGAAGTTCAGCCATTTCATTTGCTGTATAATCTCATAGATTAGACTAATATCCAGTTACTGGCTTCTGTATAAATATTGACTAAACCGAACCACTTGACCTCACTTCTCACAATTTATGGTGTCAGATTCCCTCATTGGATTATTATATGGTCTGTTAAATGTAACTGTAAATAATATATATTTTTAAAGAAAGTATATCCCAAATTTGAAAGCCTAGTAAGAGTTTAATTTAAGTTAAAGGAGAATTTGTAACCATGAGATAACAAATAACTTTTATATTCCATTTTTGTGTGGTGCTCTTAAAGATCTTCCACACATAGGTCACACTCTCAAATAATATAAAGTACTTCTATTATTTATACACCATAAGGGGTTAATTGCAATGAGTTATCTGCTTGTCTAAGGACGATGTCTAAGAAGCCTGCTTATGTGCTAGGGTTCATAATTCCTAAGAATCCTCCAGGCCTCTTTTTTTTTCTTTCATGTGAAGCAAGGTCCTTTTCACATATGCTTAATTACTACTATGAACCGTGTGTGCAGAGTCAATTGAAATCACATACATTCCACAGACATACAACTGAGGGGAATGTATAGATGTAACTGAAAGCACCCCTGTATTCACCATGTGTATTCACACCAGTCTTGCAGTAATGATTGTACATTGAGGTATCATTTGAAAACTAATAACTCGCAGGTCAATATCATGGTGAAATATATGTAGAAACATTATAAGAACGGCCATATGGGGTCAGACCAATGGTCTATTTAGCCCACTATCCTGTCTCCTGACAGTGGCCAATGCCTGGTGCTTCAGAAGGCATGAACAGAACAGGTAATCATCAAGTGATCCATCCCCTGTTGCCATTCCCAGCTTCCGGCAAACAGAGGCTAGGGACACTTCAGAGCATGGATTTGCATCCCCTCACATCCTGGCTAGTAGCCATTGATGGACCTATCCTCCATGAATTTATCTAGTTCTTTTCTGAACCCTATTATAGTCTTGGCTTTCATAACATCCTCTGGCAAAGAGTTCCACAGGTTGACTGTACATTGTGTGAAGAAATACTTCCTTTTGTTTGTTTTAAACCTGCTGCATATTCAAGTTATTAAATCCTCCTGTATGACGTTCTTAGCACATGTTCAAAACCACACAGCCATACCCAGGGAGAAGTCAGCAAACAGGTCTGTCCTAAACTAAGGAATGTGTTCTTAATTTGCATTTAAGCAGTAAACTGAGTCATCGGGCAGAAAGAGGGAAGGGAGGAAACAAAAGAAACCTTACATGAAGCCATACACGGGTGGGGGAAAAAACCAGCAGGGAACATCCTTCCACACAGATTCCAGGGAATTAAACTATAACAAGGAGGGGCAAGCACCCCAAGAGACCCCTCTTCTCTCTTCCAGTCCATCTCACTCTTTGCACCTGAGAAGACAAAAGAGGCCTTTGGTCTCTGGGCGAAGGGTCCTGACATAAAGAGTTTAGTCAATAATGCTGCTGGAAGCATGTGGCAAGAAACTTTGCTTTGAATTGAATACAGTTTGTTAAGTTAGGCACTAGAAAAGGTTTATCTTTACAAGAAAAAGAAACATTTCTGACTTTTATGCCTCATTGTTTGTACTGACTTAAAATCTATCTTTTTGTAGTTAATAAACTTGTTTTATAGTTTTATCTAATCCAGTGTGTTTAAGTGTAAGTGTCTGGGTAACTTTATTTAAGGTAACAGACTTTTGTATATTATTCCCTAACAGGAATAATGGAATAATGGACTTAATACATTTGAACTGTTCAGGAGAGGGCTGGACAGTACAAGACATACATTTGAGGGGGGGAGAGGGGGGGAAATCTGGGACTGGAAGTGTGTTGGGGTTACCCAACAGAGGTAACAAAGGCTGGCAAAAGCCAGGGTGCAAGCCAAGTGTGGCTGGCAGGCTGCAGTTACACACAGATACTCAGGGTGTGACTTGCATGCTGTAAGGATGTTTGTGAATGGCCCAGGAGGGAGCTACTGCAGCAAGGTATTGTACGGCACCCAAACTTGCAGTGCAGGGGAAACACAGACTTTCACTGGTCTGGATTGCACTCTGGTATGTCAAACATACTCATTTTTATTGAATGATAATGACAGTACAAGTATCAGAGGGGTAGCCGTGTTAGTCTGGATCTGTAAATAGCAACAAAGAGTCCTGTGGCACGTTATAGGCTAACAGACGTATTGGGTATTCACCCACAAAAGCTTATGCTCCAATACGTCTGTTAGTCTATAAGGTGCCACAGGACTCTTTGTCCCAATGACAGTACACACAATAAAATAATTTTTTAAGACATTATCTATTTCCATTATCACAAAGGATAGTTACATTATTTACATAGGAGATGAGACTGAATGGGTTGAGATATATAAATATTAAAATAAGAGATGAATGCCTCACCCCCCCCCACACACACACACCCCAAACCTGGAACAAAATAATTTTAATTTGAATGACAAAAAGCAAAAATAAACTTTTTGCAAGATATCATTTATAATTCCTGCATTTCTATCAGCTGATGTCACTTATTTGGCATTGACAGTTACCATGCATTTGTTTTAAAGTTACCACTTTTCTCGGCAATTTCATGTCTCCCATTTATGCTAATTTCAAGAAAGTACACCAAAATAGTCACTTCTACAATTGCATGTCTTGTAATGTTTGTGAATTATAGACATTAAAGATGTAGATGACCTATTCAGTCATCACATCTAGTGCAAGATTGTCCCCTATGTGAATTTACTGCTATATTTTTTCTGTCTAATGTTAATTGACCAAAGTATTTGCAAGGGTTCCACCTTGGGATGATGTTATTCTGTCAGTATCCCATTACTAGGAAATATTTCTTGATATTCAGCCTCAATTTTACCTTTCTAAATGTCATGCCATTACTTTTAGTTATAGTCCCTGGTACAACCCTAGATAATTCCTCTTCCTTCCTGGTGATATTACATATATTTTTTTCAGATATTTATAGACTATGGGTAACATTTTCAAAAGGGCCTAAAACCCATTTTCTAAAGGGCCAGATTACAAAAGGTATCTAAGTGCCTAATTCCCTTCGATTTCAATGAAAGTTGGGCATGTAAATACCTCCAAAATTTTGCCTTAAATTACTAGGTCTCATTACACGTTGTCACTTAGGGCAAGGTTTTTTTTTTTTTCAAATATATTTAAGTTCCTGAGGATGCAGATAGGCACCTAGTGGCATTTTCAAAAGTTCTTAAGGGCATTAGGAGGTTAATTCAGTTATTCATCCAGCTCTACTTACATACCTTTGAAAAAAATTGAAAATTTGGCCCTATTCCTCTTAGTAGTTTGTTTAGCCAAGTCATATATGTTTAGTTCTTTTATTTTGTTTCTCATAAATCAATCCTTCTAGACCCCTGTTCAGTTTTATTTCTCTTCTCTGAAGTCCCTCCAGTTTGTCTATACCTGTATTTTTAATGAGCTATCCAGAAGTGTACACAATATTTTGGACCAGATTCTTTGTCCCACTTTGTTCTATCTGCATCACTGTGGTGGTACAAGCATGGGTCAAACCCCAGTGAGCATAGAGCGATCACAGGGGGCATGGCAGGGTGGGGATGGTCAAGAATGTTGCTAGCAAATGGCTTTGTAGGGGTCAGAGCCATCTGGCATGTATTAGAGCAGTTCTGATGCTGCAAAAATCTATGATGGGGTTGAGGATTATGTAGAATCAGCCCCAACTTGAGGAAGCCAAAACTGTAGGCTGTAGGAGAGACTCCAGTTTTCCAGCTGCAGTCACCCTAAGGATATACAGAGAGAGTATCTCAGCATGCTATTTTGTGACAAGATAACTCTATGCTGGCAGCTCCATACTGAATTGTGCTGCTGTTGCTGGGAGTGGCAGTGAAAAACAAGGGAGCATCAGTCTACGTAATACTGAAGGTTTAATAAGACACCATAGATGCTGAAAAGCCATCTGTAAGAGGAATGCCTCATTTGTTTCAGTGTTCATTTTAACTGATAGTTTTCTCTGAATAACATGTTTTACTGTTTGTGGTTGGTGGCAAGTTATCACCTTGAAATGCCTGGGAGGAACTGCCTAGATAACATGGTAATCGGAGCCTGACTCATGATGTTATTTAGACTTGTTAAAGACACAAAGGAGTGGGTAATGGAGAGGTATGTGACACTTGTAGGAAACTGATGATATTTTCTCAAATGGCATTTGTATAGTATATGCTAACATCAGAAAATTAATATTTCCTTTGCATCATTCAAACCAAGAAGACATCACATCAAAGAGTAAGCACCCTAGTAAGTGGTAGACTCTGCCACATGAAACAGGCAAGTCCTTTTTCCTATAGCTGATTGGCTGGAGGCTACACACAAAAGGCCACATTCTTATACCCTTACTCACTCTGACTAGTACCTTAATCCATAAGTATTCCCAGTAACTCCATTGGAACTATTTGTAGATTACGTTCCAGATCCACAAAGGGACTTGGGCATTATGATGCTCAGTGTCACAGCCCCTCACCTTTAGATGCTTAGAAATTCACTATTCACAAAATACTATTCACTATGTATGAATAACTAAAGAGTCAGTGGTGCAGGGAGACTGGACTGTGGGTCTCTGAGATAGTGCCCTAAGTACTGGACTATAGAGTCATTTTCACAAACTCTGGATTACATACTTAGAGTCAGTGGGTCAAAGTGGAACAGGTTCAACATGAGACTGAGGGAACGGCTCCTTCCCTACCAGCATACACCATAGTTCTGCAGTTAGAACACTCTCCAGGAAGGTAGGAGATCCCTGTTCAAATCCTTTGTCCCCATCTGATAGAAGAGGGAATTGAAGTGAGTGTTTTAACTACTGGGCTAAAAGTTATAAGGTGGATACTACCATCACCACCTCAGCCTTTGGTGGCCAGATTTTGAATGTGATCCTATCCAGTAGGTAGCCTCTGAGGTCACCTACTGGATCAGACCCCACAGATGCGACAGGCACTCATTCGTTTTGTGATTGTGTTGGGGTTTAGGTGGATGATAGGCATCTGGATGCCTATCCAAAGGAAGCAGTTTGCATGCCCAGGGAAAGAAACGTAGGTGCTGAGGGAACTTTTATAGCAAAAATTTAGGTACTGAACAAATACAAATGCCTATGGGATGGCAGCCAAATGGGGTTTTGTGTACCACTGTAGTACCTAAGACTGGAACTCAGGCACCCAAATCTGGGGTTTAGGCACCTAAGTACCTTTGTGGCTCTGGGCTAAGGTACTATTCAGAATGAGGAAGGGTATTAGAATATGGCCCAAAGATATTTACTTTTGTAAGTGATTTTACCCTAGCAAATAGCTGCTGAAGGCAACAACTTGGAGTTTGCAGGTCATCTGTAATCTGTATGTTTTTGCTGTGGGTTGAACAACAATTCTGAGGATAATTAAGAATGTTTCTTCAGGCAGTGAGCTGTGGAAAAGAATGATGCAACATAGCAACTTGGCTTTCCAGGTGTGAGATGGATAGCTTCCCTGCAGACATGTGTTAGCAGACCTGTGATACTGGATAACTTGTAACAACTGCAGCACTGGTGAAAAGTAAGACATTCTATTTAATCTGATGCAGAAACTGTAGTAGTGGACGTCAAAAATATTTACTATTGTGAAAGCCCAAGACTGGAGAAAGACCAAAGGAAGTTTTATTTTTGTATAGTCTTTCAGCAGCTCCCTCATGCAAGCAGTGATAATTTTGCTACAGTGTTCAGTTTTAATACTACAACTGACTACGCTGCCATCTGTGTGTATCATCTATCAAAATTAGTAAAATAATTGGTTAACTTTATTAATATTTTTGGTTTAACTCAATGGAGTATGATTGCCACGCCTTGAGGTTTCCATGGAAGGATAGGAGGTTTCCATGGAAGGATAGGATTGGCTGCAACATCATCACATTTGCATCATGGCTTTGCAATTGCTTTTACCCAAACAGCAAAGGAGAATGGTAGCCACAACATGTTATGTAACCCATGAAAGCAAGAAATAGATTTGAAACAGGCACTGGGGGAGGAGAGCGTTTGGCTTTGTTGCATCTGTGCAGATTGTTGAGATTAGGAATAAAAGACGTACATGCACTAGCAGAGCTAGTAATTGCACCAGCAGTCCTTTGCCCTTACAAAGGATCACTTCTGCCAGTAAAATAAAAATGTCTAGGTTAAATATTGGCCCGTGGTCTGATTGTACCATTTCAGCAACACAGAAGCATCTGTAAAGTCGGTAGATTTAGCTGGATCAGTGCTAGGGAATCTTCACATAATGCAGTGTCATCTTAATGGTTCCTATGCCACTCTCCCAGTGTCCAGGAGCATGTCTGTGGAAAAGGGGACATAGCTGCAGTAATCTCTGGTTGCCAGAAGGGCCCAGTGAAACCATAAACAACTGGTGTAAGTCAGAGCAGCCTTTAGGCATTAGTATTGACATCATTTTTAACTTTGTTGTTTCATGGGAATTAAACATATACCCTGAATTCTCATAACTTGTTCTCACAACTAGCAAATAAATGTGAAATTTTCTATTACAATACTGTAATTATACTAACTAGCAGCCCTTTTGTTTGAAAATTCAGAGCAGGAACATAAAATATGCCCATTTTCCCCCATAAAAATAAGGTCCTGTCTAATTAAACATTTAAATATTTTATTTGGAAATGTGTGATTTTTAACAATTTTCAGTTAGCTATTTAAAATTAGTTATTCAAATGTACGGGTGACATGTTAAATGGGTTATGCTGGATAACCTCAGCCGTATCACACAATATTATTTGAGATAAAGGAGCACAACAGAACTTCGGGTTCATGAAGGGTTCATCCAGTAGACGTGTCAGTTTGGAAATACAATTAAAAAAGATGTCTTAACTTTCTAAAGGCCTTGCTATAAAAGGAAAGGAATTAATACTATGTTTTACAATCATTTCCCCCCCTGTAGCTAATTACCAAACTGTAATATCTTGGACAGATCTCTTGATTTCCCACTAAGACTTTGGAAACCACTGTGTCATGGGGTGGATAGATCACATGCTGGCCTGGCAACCCAGAAGTTAATGCAGCAACCACTAGCCAGCACTGATTGGCAATCCCACACAGCTAGGAGAATAAAAGAGCTGAGAAGCAGAGGGGCAGGGTGGCTGCTAGAGAAGCAAGCAAGCTAGAGAAGGAAAATTCTGCCATCAAGCTGATGAGAAGATGCCTAGAGAAGGGATGACTGGATGCACATACTGGAGAAGGCTACAGAACCAAGAGAGTCAGGAAGGAGCTCAGGGCACAGCAGCAGGAGTTTCTGAGGCTTGATTCTGTCTGCCTGATTTAAGGGCCTTGAGCCAGAACACAGAGGAGTGGGTGGGCCTGGGTTCCCCTACTGATCCCTCAACAGAGACTTAAGAACCAAAGGTCTCTCCAGCCCCCCTGAGGACAAGGACTAGCTAACTCTTCCTAGTAGGAGGGGAAACCTGTACACCCTATTAGGATTGAGAGAAACACCCTTCATAGCCCTGAATGGGACTACCATAGAGACTCAGGCTAGGTCTACACTAAGGGGGGGGATCGATTTAAGATACGCAAATTCAGCTACACAAATAGCGTAGCTGAATTCGGCGTATCCTATTCGACTTACCCCCCTGTGAGGACAGCGGCAAATTGACTGCTGCGGCTCCCCTGTCGACAGCGCTTACTCCTCCTAACGAGGTGGGAGTAAGCGCGTCGATTCGGGGATCGATTTATCTGTCTAGATGAGACGCGATAAATCGATCCCCTAGGAGATCGATTTCTACCTGCCGATCCGGGTGGGTAGTGTAGACCAGCCCTCAGGCAAGAGTTTTAATCAACATTATTTCCCCTCCTTCCTACCCCCACCTCCTGGGGAATTACATGGCAGCAGCAGAGGAGGAAAGGGCCTCTCTTCTAACCACTAGGTCAGTGATACTTAATTAGATCTACCCGTGGGCCGATTTGAGAATTTTATGATAAGAGGCTCCCATTTGCACAGGAGGCTGACCAAAAAAAAAAAAAATCTTCTGCCTATAAATAAAGATCTTGATTGCAACATAAGTATTAGTGTTTCTATCTTTTAACAAAGTTTATAAATCAACATTATTGCCTGTGTTTGTGGCAATATCTAATGGGAGCAGTGACGTCGGTGATCTCTGGCAAGCTCTGTGAAAGATGGTTTGTAGAAGGTCAGGGCATGGTACGTGCACTGGTGTAGAATTTCATCTGTCAGGCGACTGCAGTGTTGTTTTTTTAATGTTCATGGTAGAAAACCCAGATTCACGGAGGTCCATTGATCAGAACATCATTAAAAGATAGATGGTTAGATTCTGGCTATTCTGAAATTGGTCAGCATATTGAGTCCAGAAATCACAAAGTCCCATTGTCTATGAATTTTGCCTTCAAGACACCTGAGCTCTGGAGCCTTACAATTTCTAATTGAAAGGCACCTTCATCAATTAAATCAAGAATGTTCTTTGCTTCAGAAGGGTCCATTAGCAGAGACAACAAAAGGATCACGAACAAATAAAAACAAATCATTTGGAATTTTTAAATTCTCAAATCATAGTTTAAAATTTTCAGTCAGATTGTTTAGGAATTTTTGCATCATTTTCATCAAAGTTTTATCTGGGGCAACAACATGCGATGTGGGAAATCTTTCCTGTTAAGTCTGTCTCAAAGATTTTAAGATTCCTCTGAAAGACACACACTTTTTGAAACCGATCCCTGACACTGCTTGCACGACTTTGGAGCTGCAAATTGCCGGAATTCAAGTGACCAGTAGTATCACACAGAAAAGCTACCTGTGACACAGTAGACATCATTCATAAATCTAGGAAGCCTTGTTGGTCTTGTGGTTTGAAAGAAATTATTTCTTTTTGAAGAGCATAAAACCTCTCTAACACATGTCCCCTATCTAATCATAGAATGTCCTGCTGCTGCAACAGGTAACTGTATTCAGCTGAAATGTCTTATAAAAGAGCTTTAAAGAAGACGATGTTGCAAGCTAGAAGTTGAGCAGACGTAGTTCACTAATCTCATCACAATATCCATTATTTATTTTCAAGTCCCCAGACAACTTACCACACAGGACAATCCGGTGAATGATGCAGTGAAGTGTATTTAATGAAGGATACATTGCTGCCAAATGTGAAGCAAAGCCCTTCTCTTTCCCTGTCAGGGAGGGACCTCCATCTGTAACAAGCAAGTTTATTTTCTGCAGATGTAACCATTTTTTTTCAAAAAGCCTTTTACCTTTTCAAAAATGATCTCTCCTGTGATGTAGGTTTCTAATGGTATTAAGCACAAAAATTCTTCCTTGAAAATTTCACAATCATAAAATCTAACAAACTGTGATAGCTGGGCAGTGTTACTTAAATTGCTTGATTCATCCACTGCAAGAGACATGCATTTAGCGTTTTGTTTTGTTTTTTTAAATAGGAAAGCAATGCAGGCAAACAATCCTCAGAAATTACCTCCAATCTTCACACTGCTATGAAATCAGACAGGGGAACTTGCTTCACATGGTTGACAATGTCATCTTTGTTTTTATCTCCAGCAAAAAGCCACCAGCAGTGCAGAAATAAGGGTGGCAATGCACTACATCATGCTATCCTTACTTCTGTACTGCTGCTGATAGTGGCGCTGACTTCAGAGCTGGGTGCCTAGCCAGCATTTACTGTTCTTCAGCCTCCCAGCCAGTACTTAATTTGTGCCTGGGCTTGCTAGGGATGAATCCCAGCACCTATTTCATTTCAAATTAAGGACTGCCAATATGTTACTTACTAAGGAAGTCATAGGCAAATGATAGGCAGTGCAGCAATGTTCTTGAATTTATTTATAAACATTTTTTAAGTTGAGGGCTGGTGGGCCACACACGAAGCCTTGATGGGCAACATTTGACCTGTGGGCCACCTATTGAGTATCACCGCACTAGGCTAAAAGCAGGGCCGGCTCTAACTTTTTTGCCACCCCAGGCAAAAAAGAAGAAAGCCACCCTGCCGTACCCCTCCACCCCCCGCGAGTGCCGCTGAAATCCCTGCCCCCCGAGCACCATGCCGCCCGAAGCCCCGCCCCCAAGCACCATGCCGCCCGAAGCCCCCGCTCCCCCTCTGAGCACCACACTGCCAGAAGCCCCGCCCCCCGAGCACCATGCCGCCCGAAGCCCCGCCCCTCCCGAGCACCACGCCGCCTGAAGCCCCCGCCCTCCCTCCGAGCACCGCGCTGCCGAATAAAAAAAAATAAAATAAAAAAAAAATCGAGCGTCGCCCTACCCCAAGGTGCCGCCCCAAGCACATGCTTGGTCGGCTGGTGCCTGGAGTTGGCCCTGGCTAAAAGTTATAGCACTCACCTAGGATGTGGGAGACCCTAGTTCAAGTCCCTGCCCCAATGACTTATTTAATTATTTATGCACAGTGGAATAGCTTCAACAAAAGAACCGACAAACACACTGTCTCAGCTTAGCCCGTTGGGTAGGGCACTCTTCTTCAATACTGGGAATGCAAGGTCACATCTCTCCTCCATGTTAGGTCAAGGGGGGGAGTGCTCTAACCACTGGGCTAAGGTTATAAAGGAGGCTTCTTCCTGGGAACAAAAACTTGTTTTAGGTTAAACAATGTTTTTTTTTTTTCAATGCTTGGCTTCAGTTCTACCCAAACTGATTCTCTTCCTCCCCATTGGACAGCCAGCAAACCTACAAATAATCATTTATTTGCCCAGCTATATTGAGCACTCCTGCATAGAATTTTGTGGGAAACAGTCTACCTTCCCAGGAAACTTTTTCAGATTTCCCAAAATTTCCCATTGTGCACTAGAATGAAACTGAGACCTTCTTGAAAGTAATCTTGAAAAAAAAAACAATGTGAGCCCAATATAGCCAATAGCCAGCTGGGCAGTGCACTCAATTGGTGCACGGAGAGAAAAGTTCAAGTCACTGGTTTGAATTAGGCACCCCAGGGACTCGAATCAAGGTTTTCTATTTCCCTTCTGATAGCCTAGTGGTCAAGGCAATTCTGATCATTCTCTTACTTAGACATTGACCAGAAAGTCCACCCTAGACCGGAGAATCTTTTCCAATGGAAGATTAATTGAAACTGGTACAGTTCTGCAAAAAGTTTTGGTTTCTCAGTGACAAACAGTTTTGTTGAAAAAATTGTGATAAGCTCATGAGGTACTGAAAGCTCCCAACTCTCAATGACAGCTCAGTAGCCTGCGGAAACAGCCACCAATCTTGCAGAACTAATCTCTTCGTATGGCTCAGGATAGCCTAGAACAGTGGTGGGTAACCTGCGGTCCGCGGGACACACACAGCACATCAGGATAGTCCGCTGGCGGGCCACCAGACCATTTGTTTACATTTTCACGGCCGCCCGCAGCTCCCAGTGGCCGCAGTTTGCCGTTCCTGGCCAATAGGAGATGTGGGAAACAGCGGCCAACATGTTCCTGCAGCCCAGGCCACTTCCCACAACTCCCATTGGCCGGGAACGGTGAACCGCGGCCACTGGGAGCTGTGGGTGGCAGTGCAAATGTAACCATACTGTCTGGTGACTCACCAGTGGATTACCCTGATGGTCCACAGGTTGCTCACCACTGGCCTAGAATATACCACAAGTTTGTAGTAAAATATATATGCCTGGCCATGGATCCATGATGTGGTTTTAAGCATGTTATTACTCAACCAGGATGGACCACTTGACACCTTCTCTGGAGTACAATGGAATAGCTGACTTATTTACACACTATTAAACACATCTAACATTTCTTGAAACAAATGCTGATCAAGCCAGCACATTTCAGATATGTGAATTGGAAAGTGCTTTTTAAAAGAGATGCTGATTGTTGTGCCAACTATCCAGTCAACACCACCTTCCAAACAGTGTCATAGTTACTCCTCACAATCATAGTCATAAGCAGCATGTAAACCACTTCAGACAAAAATCAGGCCACTTCAAACCTCCTGTTACAGAGACCAACAATCTACCAAGTGAACTAAATGAAAAGCTTCCCTGGCCACTCTAATAGGAGTTTAGCTAACTTTATCTCAGTGGATGTCTCTTAAGTTGCTTTAATTCCGTTTATACCTTTTAGTAGTCATAGTCCAGCATTTATAACTTAATGTGCCCAATTAATTCTGTAAATCTCTGTATTCCACTGTTTAAAAGTACTCCATCAGCTATGTTGTTTGTTTGCTTGTTTTAAGTTTTATATGGAGAGATTAGATGAAATGAAGATTTCAGTTAATGCAGTAATAAAGGCGTGTAATCTCCCTTTTACACTTGCAAGGATTGTGTATCATGGGGAGAATTCTCTTCGGGGTGCTTTGACAAAGTTCCCAAATTTTTTTTTGCTCTTGAAAGATTAAGTGGAAACAGAATGTCCTGTGTTAGATTAAGTATATGAAATGCTGGTGCACAGTTTATGGGGAAACTATTTTGTGAAGATTTGTTCTTAAAACTTTCAATGATTTATCATTATCATTCCTACTTTAATATTGACTTCCCCGTAAAAAGTCAGAGCGGGCATTTCCAACAACTGCGAATCAAGGCCCCAATCTTGCAAACGGTTACAGAAATGCTCAATTTTGAGCAGGAGTAATTTCACTTTGAATTCACATTTGTAAGACTTTGCGGGGGGGGAGGGTTAAGAATATTTTATGTGTATTTTATGGCCTTTTTAAATTTAGTTTGACTGCATGTAATGCATTTTGCAAACCAGAAAAATGGCATATTATTTTGACATATGTATTATCTCCTTGCCCTTTAAACTACATCCGGTGGCTGGAGCTAGATTACATCCCCCCCCAAAAATAATCACAAATAGGACTTGCCTCCCCATCTTCACTTTCTTTTTTTAACCTGATTCATGCATATTTATATTTGAAATTTTATATCTTGTAAGGAAATGTCCTTATTTGTTATGGGAGTGTGGGGTTCAAGTGACTGCTTTAGCTTTAAAAAAGTAGTTTTATTCACCAATAACTGCAAAATGGATGAATTAAAAATAATACTTGGCATGGTTTTTCATGAGGAATAGTCTCCTGACTGAAATATCAAACATTTTAAAAAGTTCTGATATAAAAATTACATTCAAAGTCAATTAAAGCCTCTTGCAAGATTTTAGGAGATTTCATGGCATAATGTAGGGAGCATAATGCATTCCCTCCCTGTTATAGTGGGGTAGGTAGGTTTTGTTTGAACCCACAGGGGGATGACTACTCCCCAGAGTAGCCGCTAGAGTCCTCGCTGGAGGCAAGGCGTGTTCTCAGGCACCAGCACCTGCTCTGATTATACTGTTTCCATGCTCATAATGTGTGGGCTGGAGCAGGGACTGGGGAGATTGGAGCAGAATCTCCACCTCTCCTAGCCACACACTGGTCAAATGAACTGATAGGCTGCAGTGAACACTTGATTTCCCCCCTCCCTACTATGTGGTAAAGCATTCCTGAGTGCACAGAAGCCATTCTTGCTGCTGAAAGCTGCCCTTATCCATGGATGGTATAGACAGATGGGTGTCCAGGCTTGCTGTTGGTCTAACCTTTTGGTTTTGGGGAAGGAGTTTTTCCCTCTGGACAAGATGGGCAAGGTGTCTGGTTGGCTATTTAGCCTGACTCTCAACATCCTTGAAATCTAAGCAGGGATATTATTATTTATTATTAATTAAGATAAAATAGGGGTTAGGTAATGAACATCAATAAATATTGTTACAATTTGCAGCCAGTTGTCAGCAGGGGTAAGAGGCTCCAAAGACTTTGCCAACCTCTGACAACAAACAATGAGTTGGGTACAGCACAAGAAAGAAAGAGGGAAAGAAGTATATTAAAGAGATCTTTGTTGATTGGAGATCCTTCCCAGGGGAACGGGAGGCAGGACTGAGGTGAAGGTGAAGGACAATTGCCAAAGATATGAATTAACACACGGTTATGAAATGTGATATGGCTGCGATATGTATTCACATACCGATTCACTGTTGCTGCATCTCCCACAAATTAATGCTATTTTCCTTCCTCTTTGTGTTATACACAGATTCTGTTCTTGTCAGTGGGTAGGTTTTGCCTATTATGGGTTCCAATTGGTATTAGTTTTTTCCAGGTTTCTGCGTGGGGTTTGAAATGGTTTTGTCTTGTGATTTTATTGATAGCCTTGCTACTGATGACAGCACCTGACAGAAAGGGTGGATGTGGAGTATGTGGAGAGAGAGAGAGAGAGAGAGAGAGAGAGAGAGACTATCTGACTCTTTTTATGAATCCCTACTGTCTTTCAATATCTGATATATGAAAGTAGACTTTTCCAGATTCAGTATATTTATATCCTTTCTCTTCTGCATGGATTATCTTTTGTGATATAAACCTTGATTCTGACTAAGCTTTTCTCACCATTGTATTTGTATAACCTCTCTTGTAGGTGAGCTTTTGGTGAGCTAGAGGATTTGATTTCCTCCTGATGCTTTTCTCACTATCAGTAGGGGTATGTGGGCATGCACAATCTTTCTATTCTGTGTGGATATCCTTGTTACACATATTTGATTTTCCAATGTATTCTGTCTCTCACCTTTCTTTTGCTACTATAATACATTTTCTTTCCTGGGTGGACTCTCTAATGTGATAGGAATTCATGGGTTGTTGTTCCCCCCAACCTCCCAAAAGCTTTTCTCACAATCAGTGCATTTCCTGTGTGTGATGTCTCTTCAGACTCGATGCACTGCTATAGTATAAGCACGGTGTGTAATCAGAATTTTTTCCTGCATTCACTGAAGTGCACTTAGATGAAAGGTGGTATCTGTCTTGCTGGGGGGTGGGGTGGAATAGATATGTTTCTGCTAGATCTTAGGGTCAGCAAACTCGACCAGATCAATGATTGTGTGTTTGTGGGGAAAAGATGTTTAACAACTTCTTTGGGACAGCAAAACCTTGAGATAGAACTGTTTATAGCAGTGGTGGGCAACCGGCAGCCCTCAGGCCACACGTGGCCCATCAGGGTAATCCACTAGTGGGCCACAAGACAGTTTGTTTACATTGACCGTCTGCAGGCACAGCCGCTCGCAGATCCCAGTGGCTGCGGTTCGCCATTTCTGGACAATAGGAGCTGTGGGAAGTGGCGTGGGCCACAGGAACATGCTGGCCGCCGCTTCCCACCACTCCCATTGGCCGGGAATGGCAAACCACAGCCACTGGGAGCTGCAGGCAACCATGCCTGCGGACGGTCAATGTAAACAAATTGTCTTTCAGCCCACCAGCGGATTATCCTGATGGGCCGCATGCGGCCCGGGGGGTGGAGGTTTCCCACCACTGGTTTATAGAATCATAGAACTGGAAGGGACCTCAAGAGGTCATCTAGTCCAGTCTCCTGCACTCGTGGCAGGACTAATTATCTAGACCATCCCTGACAGGTGTTTGTCTAATCTGATTTTAAAAATCTCCAATGATGGAGATTCCACAACTTCCCTAGGCAATTTATTCCAGTGCTTAATGAACCTGCTAGTTAGGATGTTTTTCCTAATGTCCAGCCTAAACCTTCCTTGCTGCAATTTAAGCCCATTCGTTTTTTATCCTATCCTCAAAGGTCAAGACCACCAATTTTTCTTCCTCCTCCTTGTAACAACCTTTTATGTACTTGAAAACTGTTATATCCCCTCTTAGTCTCCTCTTTTCCAGACTAAACAAACCCAATTTTTTCAATCTTCCCTCATAGGTTATGTTTTCTAGACATTTAATCAGTTTTATTGCTCTTCTCTGGACTCTCTCCAATTTTTCCACATCCTTCCTGAAATATGGCAACCAGAACTTGACACAATGCTCCAGTTGAGCCCTAATCAGAGCAGAGTAGAGCGGAAGAATTACTTCTTGTGTCTTGCTTACAGCACTCCTGCTAATGCATCTTAGAATGATGTTCACTTTTTTTGCAACAGTGTTACACTGTTGACTCATATTTAGCTTGTGGTCCACTATGACTCCCTTTCCCTTTCCACAGATCCCTTTCCGCAGTACTCCTTCCGAAGCAGTCATTTCCTATTTTGTATGTGTGGAACTGATTGTTCCTTCCTAATGGAGTACTTTGCATTTGTCCTTATTGACTTTCATCCTATTTACTTCAGACCATTTCTCCAGATCATTTTGAATTTTAATCCTATCCTCCAAAGCACTTGCAACCCTTCCCAACTTTGTATCGTCCACAAACTTTGTAAGTGTACTCTGTATGCCATTATCTAAATAATTGATGAAGATATTTAACAGAACCAGACCCAGAACTGATCCCAGTGGGACCCCACTCGTTATGCTCTTCCAGCATGACAGTGAACCACTGATAACTACTCTCTGGGAATGGTTTTCTAACCAGTTTTGCACCCACCTGATAGTAGCTCCATCTAGGTTGCATTTCCCTAGTTTGTTTATGAAAAGGTAATGCAAGACAGCATCAAAAGTTTTACTAAACCCAAGCTATACCACATCTACCACTTCCCCCTAACTACAAGCCTTGTTACCCTATCAAAGAAAGCTAAAAGGTTGGTTTGACATGATTTGTTTTTGACAAATCCATGCTGACTGTTACTTATCACTTTATTATCTTCTATATGTTTGCAAACTGATTGCTTAATTATTTTCTCCATTATCTTTTCAGGTACAGAAGTTAAGCTGACTGGTCTCCAATTTCCTGGGTTGTCCTTATTTCCCTTTTTATAGGTGGGCATTATATTTTCCCTTTTCTAGACTCTCTCCATCTTCCATGACTTCTCAAAGATAATTGCTAATGGCTCAGATATCTCCTCAGTCAGCTCTCTGAGTATTCTAGGATGCATTTCATCAGGCCCTGCTGACTTGAAGACATCTAACTTGTTCTTTCCCTATTTTAGCCTCTTCTGTGCCTACTTCATTTTCACTGGCATTCACTATGTCAGATGTCCAATCACCACCAATCTTCTTGGTGAAAACCGAAACAAAGAAGTTATTGAGCACCTCTGCCATTTCACATTTTCTATTATTTCCCCTCCCCCCCCCCAATTGAGTAACAGGCCTACTCTGTCCTTGGTCTTCCTCTTGCTTCTAATGTGTTTGTAGAGGTTTTTTTTTAATTGTTACCCTTTATGTCTCTAGCTAGTTTGATCTCATTTTGTGCCTTGGCCTTTCTAATTTTGTCCCTACATACTTGTGTTATTTGTTTATATTCATCCTTTGTAATTTGACCTAGTTTCCACTTTTCTGATTTTTAGATCATTGAAGATCTCCTAGTTAAACCAGGGTGATCCCTTGCCATACTTCCTATCTTTCCTACACATTAGGATTGTTTCCTCTTGTGTCCTTAATAATGTCTCATTGAAAAACTGCCAACTATCTTCTATTGTTTTCCCCTTAGACTTGCTTCCCATAGGATCTTACCTACCAAATCCCTGAGTTTGCTAAAGTCTGCCTTCTTTAAACCCATTGTCTTTTTTTTTGCTGTTCTCCCTCCTACCATTCCATAGAATCATGAACTCTACCATTTCATGATCACTTTCACCCAAGCTGCCTTCTACTTTCAAATTCTCAATCAGTTCCTCCCTATTTCTCAGAATCAAATCTAGAACAGCCGCTCCCCTTGTAGCAGTTTCCACCTTCTGAAATAAAAAAAAATTGGTCTAATACATTACAAGAACTTATTGGATAATCTGTTCCCTGCTTCGTTATTTTCCAAACAGATGTCTGGGTAGTTGAAGTCCCCCGTCATCACCAAGTCGTGTGCTTTGGATGATTTTGGTAGCGGTTTAAAAAAAAAGCCTCATCCACCTCTTCTTCCTGGTTAGGTTGTCTGTAGTAGGCCCCTACCATGACATCACCCTTGTTTTTTACCCCTTTTATCCTTACCCAGAGACTTTCAAGAAGTCGGTCACCTATTTTCATCTCAATCTCAGTCCAAGTGTATATGTTTTTAATATATAAGGCAACACCTCCTCCCTTTTTTTTCCTTCCTGATCAAGCTGTACCCTTCTATACCAATATTCCAGTCTTGTGTATTATCCCACCAGGTCTCTGTTATGCCAACTATGTCATAGTTGTGTTTATTTACTAGCATTTTGAGTTCTTCCTACTTATTCCCCATACTTCTTGTACTAGTTTGTGCTCTCCCTCCTGTGTGAACTCTAGTGTTTGCACTGAAACATTTATCATGTTGATTACATTTATTTGGTTCTTCTGGGTTTAAGTGGCGATTGCTGAATCATGCTATAACTTCTAATATGGTGATTCCCTAAGCCAGTCTCCGTCACCATTTCTTTGCATTTTTTTTTTAATATACGTAGCTGTTGATGTTTTGATGGGAAAACTTTTTACTTGGAATTTCTGATAAAGACTCATGTTGTTCCATTTTTTCAGTACCATTAGTCCAGTTTTTCTTATTCTGAACTTTCCCAATGGGTCAATTTCCGCTAAGTAAAATTTTCTTTCCTTTGATTTCTCATGCCCTTCCCTATGTGGTTTTTCTTCAGTCCATCATAAAATGCCATATTACTCCAGTGAAATCAGAGATCCACAATTCTTAAATTCTATGCTTCTTGGAGTAAAATATTATAAATAGAAACCAATCCCTTCAGTCACTTGCCTTACTGTTTGTCTCATAGAATTAACTAGATGATTAAAATTTCAAGCTGAAACATGGTAAAGCAATGAAGACTCAATGAGATTAATTTATAAACAGGGATGCTTAAAGCAAGATATCTAAAAGCCACATATCTAAGTACTGAAATACAGGGATCCATCCATTCATGCAGGCACCTTTGCAGATTTTGCTTTTTAACAGAAGTCTCCAAAGCAAACCATTTAAGTTTAATATATAGATAGATCCTCCACATGCTACATAATCAGTTATAATAATTATAACTTCATCACTAGATCATAATTAAAACAAACACTTTGTTAAAGAATTATTTTGTTGTAATTTATTGAATTGTCACAATTGAAAATGAGGATTTACATATCTGTATACAAACTTACATTACAAGCAGGTCAAGTTTGTGAAGTCAAACACTTAATTTTAGAAGAGTCAGAATCAATGTTGCCTGTACAACTTTAATTTGAGCTCATTGTGTGTATGTGTTATGATAGTCTTTAATTGTATGGGATCATACTAATTTTTCCAAAAGCCTGTCTGCCCCATTCAGTGCACAGAATGCTTATTGCTTTGGGAATGAATCAAGTCTATATAGTTTTGGAGCCAGTAGACTATAGGACTCCTGCCTCATTTATTTTGTGCTTAAGAGTCACATATGACATCAAATAACTGCTGTATATCTGCCATTCTTTCACTATGAGCATTCTTGCAAAGTATTTTAGAAATCAGCTAGTTACCTTGATTTGGATCCTGATAAGATCAAGAATTTATGTCATCGTTGAAGTTGTGTATAAACATCATAATGAAATCTAAATGAATGAAAAATGAATGACCATTTTTATAAATATTACCAAACTGTCCCTGTGCATAGTAGTATAATCAAAGGAAGCCATTAGTCAGAAAGAAGAAAATGAAGATGAATCCACTTAGAATTCCTAGCATAAGGTTTAAAAGGATAATGTATTCACTGTTACTTGTGATCTTAAATTTTGGGATTGATCCTTTCAAGTGCTCAGTATCCTCCACTTCTGTTCTATATAGGCTCTTGTACTGCACTTATCACAATATTATCTGAACCCCCTAGTAGTGTACTAAGCAGCATGACTAACATCTGTCACGTGTTTGCTCTTTCATCCTCCTCCCAGAGGGAGAAGTATGAGCAGTGGAGTGTGCTATTTTGGTAAATATACATCTATGTATTTGTGTTAGAGAAGGCAAGATCAAAGAAATGTGACTTGCATTTGAAGCAGAAGGTGGTATGGTTTGTGATGGTTCCAGGGGGAATTCATTCCACAGTCTCAGACCAGCCTCTGAGAAAGTTCTGTCTCCCACACAAATGAGCTTTACCCTGATTGTGGAGAGTTCCAATGGCCTTAAAGGGTAGCAAAGGGTACTGAGCTTCTCCCAGGAACATCTTGCACTGCTAATGTGAGTATTTCATAATCTGGCCCTGAGGCAGTCTTCCCTAGAATTACTGAAGAAACTACACTAGGAAAAAGGGAACAGATTTCCTTTAGCCTACAAAGTGACCTACTGGGTCAAAAAGACAGATTCCCACTTACACTAGATCACTGTAGTGAGACTGAGTGTAGTGGTCCGTCTGTGTCAGGCTCAGAGGGACCACTACACTTCCCCAGTGGGTGGAGACAAGCCAGACCTGCTCTCTCTCCCCACATCTGGAGCAGAAGGAAGGGAGTGGAAGTATAAGAGCGATCCCTTCAGCTCAGTTGGGATAGAACCAGACATCTCCAGGCCACTGTAAGACTCTGACCCTATGGCCAAACTGTGTAGCACCCTGACCTTGGAGGAAACCGAGTGCGGAGAGAAACTGCTAGGACTGACTTCCACTGTTTACCCCGAGGAGGCTGAGGACTCACCATCAATGAACCCGTGCCAATGGACAGTGGTAGGAAGTAGCCCAGGGGAACCAGACATTAGTTGGGTTGTGATGTCACAATACGAGTCAGCATGTTGTAGTGCGATCCCCGCAAGGGTTACCACCTTTGAAATGCAAACAACCTGGCACCCCCTCCACAAGGCAAGCCTGCTGCAACCCTCACCACAAGGCAACTCGGCAACCCCATCTTCAAGAGCCACTTATAGTATAGAGAGAGATAACACTTATAGATAAAATTGAAAACCTCATTTTCTTACTTAAACTGTGGAAGTGGGAACACTTCAGCATCTTTAGCTGAACACAGGAACTTTTAACATTAGATACCATTAGTGTATTGTGATAATGCAAATCTTTAGTCCCACGTAAAAAAGAACCTGGCATATTAAATTATTTTTCTGGCAACTGTTAAAAAAACGAGCCAGACAAGTCAAATACCAGCAAGGTGGTAACCCTAATGTGCACTGACCCAATGGCAGGATCACCCACCACTGCTAGGGCCCTGGGCTGGGACATGGTGGAGTAGGGTGGGCCTGAGTCCCCTTACTCCCCTGCCACTGACTCCACCCCCAGGGTGGTGGCTCATTTACCCTGTGCCAGAAGGCCTGTGCATTGTGTGTGGCTTGCCCCAGCCAAAGGCTGTGGAGCCTGAGAATGTACTTTAGGGTTCCCTCCTGTCTGAGTTTTACCTGGACAGTCCAGTTTTTGGCTTGTGTCCAGGTGCCATTTAGGGTTACCAGGTGCCTGGTTTTTGCCCTTTAAGATAAGCCTCTGGAATCAATAATATAAATTGTAGCCTGAGTCTGCTAACCTCTAGGGTATGATTCAAAGCAAATCTGTTTTATCAATCTTTTAAGGGGGGTCTGAAGGATTTGGGGACTGGTTATTTCAACAATAACTGATTCTTTTTTGTGGCAATGTAGCCGCTTACCTAAAGGATATTTACTTTTTATGCATTTGAAATACATGTACTGGAGCCTACAGCTTCAATAGGAACTTTAAATGTATCTAAAGAAATACATAAAACAAAATAACTTACATTTCTGTTACCCAACATCATGTTAGGTATTGCATTATCAGTGTCTGGGGGGACAGGGACCCCTCTATTCTATGACTGAACAACTTGGGTAAGTTAATTTCACTCAAGTTTTTTATCTTGACTTCAGGATTGACAGCATTTTTCTGCAATTAATAGAAAATGAATAAACACAATATTTCCAATGCACAAGAGAATATAAAGAACTCTCTCTGAAGCAGGTACGTGAAGGCTTCTTATTGTCCAGTATCTACACACACTGTACCTGCAAATACTCAGTGATGTCCCTGGAAATACCACATCCTTAATGTTCCAGGAATAATGAATCAGTGCCTCCAGAAAAATGAATTCTAGGAGTGAGGTCGAAAAGCTACAGACACCTACTGCAGCAGAGATGACACAAAACTTACAAGTTTCTAAGGGCTATTCTTACCTGAAGTGGGGATTGTTTTAAAAAGGGTTGAAATCATTACAGAGCCATTCTGAAACAAAATTGCAGCTCAGAGGAACTATTATTCTTAAGAGAGCTGGAAATAGTATAAACATCTAAGAAAGTCAAATGTTTTATTCTTTTTACTACTTGGGTGACAGACTTCACTGCAAAGGTGAATTTTCTTATCCATATGCCCTCCACTCTGTCCTCCCAGAAACACTAATTAGGAACAGCTTTTCATTTATATTTACAGAAAGCAGACCTAGAGATTTTCAAACACTGAAAGTTAGGCTAACAGTTACAAGAAAAAAGTAACATCTGCATCTAAATCTGATTCACAGCAGAAAAAAAAGTCCTCTCCTATATCTTTCAATATCAGTCCTTGCAAAAAAAGGACTATGAACAAGCACCTGAAAAATTCAGCACCTGATATGATGGGATAAATTACAGCAGCTGTTTCCAGATTCCATAAATGCATCATCCTTTTAAGAAGCACGCCACACTTATTTGAATACATAAATCTAAATAGAAAATAGACATTACAAGCACATAATTCCCCTTCCATTCACACTTACTGAAGAATCAGCAAGCTCCAGTGCACACAATGGGCTAGATTCACAAAGGAATTTAGGGATTATGGCACTTAAAAAAAAAAAAGGAAGACCACCTCCCTTAACTTTTAGCCCAGTGGTTGGGGAACTCACCAAGGATGTGGGAGTGCTTTTGTATTATTTTTAGATGGAATATATGGGCCCCAAAAGTCCAGGGTGTTAACATGACCCTGAAACTGTCCAACATTAAACAGTTTTAAACAAGGTTTGGGCTCTGGTATGTAAGACACAGGGACCCATTGGTGCCAATTGGGTGTCTGCATAGACTTTTACAGGGGTCTAATATATGCATAATAGTTGACAAAAGGGTGGCATGTGAAGTCTCTACCAAGAGCCAGGAGCTCACTAGTCAACAAAATTATGATATGTATCTGTACTGAAATTTATACTCTTAAGAGCCTAGCATTAAGGAAGGTCACCTGGAGGTGACATACCTCAGAGATGTTCCTTTCAGGCAGGAGGTAACTGACACCTCTCCCCCTGTCTGGCTATTTGTGTATTATGTAAGGTGTGCAAGTTTGTGTACTGAACCAGGTGTGAATTGTAGATTTTTTTCAATCTCTCAAGATGAAACAAACAGAAGAGGAGTGTCATGTTCATGAATAAAACAAAGGATTAGATTGGTGTATCTTGGAGTGCAGAGACACAGTGGGTCCTTCACAGAGGAGGCAAACTGACAGTGTTTCGGTCTCAAAAGAAAAGGATGTAAAGCACTGCTAGGATTTTGGGTGAGCAATAATTAGGCATTAGAATATCTTGTTAATTAACTCTAGGCTGTGGAATCCATGATATGATTTTATATGTAACCATTTCCAATACTTCTACTTGCTACTTCTATTTGACTCTCTAGGCTTTGTTGAACAATTATACTTGATTTCACTATAAACAAATCTAAGTGCTGTATGTTAAGTGCAGCGGTGATCTGAGGCGGAACGGGTAACCTGGCATGTACTACTTCTTTGGAAGCAGCAAATCTGTGAATACTGAGTGTGGGGGACTAGACATTCCAGGGAGATGCTTGGAGGGATCAAGCACTGGAATGTGCTTATCACTAACATGAAGTTACAGTGGGGCCTGTGAAGGAAGTGTTTGTGTTGCCTGTAGCTGGTGGAGTTGGGAAGTTGTCCCCTGGAAGGCACAGACAAGGCTTCTCTATGCTAAGGGCAGGTGATAACGAGGTGTCTCACAACCCTGGGTATCTCCAGGAAGCATCACAGTATACAGAGACCTCTACCTGCTTAATACCATGGCAAACTATTAAATTCCTTTTTAACCTTGATTAAACATATGGAACAACAGTTAAAAATGTGAAATATAAAGCACTAATTAAGGCTTTTATTTTAACACCCTTTGTTTCCTTTCCTTTTAGTAGGAGAGAGTTTTTAGAAGGAACCCCCCCATCATTTGACAGTCTCTTGGCTGGTATTAAAGACAGTAATTACTGTCCTTTTTGGGAAGAGGAGGAGAAGTTAGTTGAGATGGGCTGGAGTTGTTGTTGCTGTTAAAGTCAATTCCATTGCCTAAAAGACAAGACAAACACACTCAACGGGGGAAAGAAAAGAACAGAAAAGGTAGAAAAATGCAGTTTCTCTCTCTGATGTTGACTTGTGCTTTACAACTTCACTATTGAAGAAACACAGGCACAGCACACAGTCTTATTAGCCACTCCAAGACCTGACAAACTAGTACCAGCATTGAGCTGTTTAGGGCTTGGTTTTTAACTGACTCCTTCTGGTAACAGGCTCACAGCAGTATTGCAAAATATACAGTCTTGGCTGGCTCAGACAGATTATTATTAGACAGAAGGCAAAATGAGAGGGATATGAAAAAAATAATATGAGGAAGGAAAAGGACATGCACATTGGTGGGGGTGGGAGGGAGAATGCCAAAAGTCTCACATCCCAGTTGGTGTCTGGGATTTAGCCAGAAATGGTGAAGGTGTCATCTGTGTCCTTTTTGGCTTAGCCTGGTCATAACATTTCTCAGGATAAGGACAACAAAGTCCCAGTGGTATTATGTATGTTCTCAGGGTCCCAAGAGACTATGGGGATGGCAGCCATAATGGTGAAGCTCACTTGTTCCCCTTCTTTTAGTCAGCAGTTGTTGCATTAGTGTCCTCTTCTGCTTGTTTCCTTCCAAAGTCTTTTCTTCTTAAGAACTCGAAAAGGGAGCAATTAGTGCAGTAGCCCATCCCTTGGTTATTTCATCCAGAATTAAAGCCTAATTTCCAGTCCCACTCTGTTCTTGTTTCCCAGGCAAGGTCTTAACAGTCCTTGAATTGTACCAATAGGCCTTTTTCTTTACTAATTCTGTCTTTGTCTCCTTTTTACACCTTTTCCCCATCAACTTTTATTGCTATAGGTTATTTTGACACTTCATGAACTTTCACTGACTTTCTACAGTGAAGCTCACCATTAGGGTAAATGTGTAGGACTAATTATTACAATAGATCCCTCCCCCCAGTAAAAGTTTCCTCTCTCCACCTGATGGGGAGAAGGAATTTGAACAGTGAACTGCTGCCTCTTCTATGAAGAAGAGAGACGGAGGAAGACTTCATACAGAATATTCCATAGTCCAATGGCTAGGTCACTCACCTGAGAGGTCGTAGAACGTTGTTCAAATCTCTTTTTCTAAGGTGGAGGGAAGACTTGAGCTCAGGGTCTCCCACATCCCAGGTGAGTACTCTATGCACTTATGAGAGTCTGGTAGATAAAGTCTCTCAAGGTTCCACTTGCACTGGGAATGCTCCAGTCTCAATTCTCCTGTATATGATTGGACTGCACATGTGCTATCTCCACAGAACATGATGCATCCCAAGGTCCAGGGACTGTGTAGGATTTTGTTTGCAATTTCACCACCTGGCTGCTATGAGGTCAAGCCTGAGAATGTAGAGCAGGGAGACTGCCTCTCCTGTGCTCTCAATGCTCCAACCAGGGCTGACCTTAGGTGACCGCCCAGGGTACCGTGGTTCAGGTGGAGGGTTGTGCAGCAGCACAGAGGTGCATGCTACTGGTGTAGTGTCAGAAACTGCTCCTGGCTGGCAGGAGAGTGCATCAAACTTGTTGAGGCAATGAGTGGGGAGGCGCCCAGATTTCTCCCTGCTTCCTCCCAGCAAGGGGGTGAGTGGTGACAAACAGGTACTTCACCACCCCCCCCCATGTTCCTCTGTGCTCCCCAAGGGGACTGTGGTGAGGGGGAGTGAGGAGCAGTGCCAAGGCTCCCTGCATCCAGGTTACTTTCCCCCCTGGGCTATGCTGTGAGGCAAGCATCAGGACCTGCTGCTCTCCTGCCCTCCCCTTACACAGTCATAAGAACGGCCATACTAGGGCAGACCAAAGGTCCATTCAGACCAGTATCCTGTGTACCGACAGTGGCCAATATCAGGTGCCCCAGAGGGAGTGAACCTAACAGGTAATGATTGAGTGATCTCTCTCCTGCCATCCATCACCGCCCTCTGACAAACAGAAGCTAGGGACACCATTCCTTACCCAGCCTGGCTAATAGCCATTAGTGGACTGAACCTCCATGAATTTATCCAGTTCTCTTTTAAACCCTGTTATAGTCCTAGCCTTCATAACCTCCTCAGGCAAGGAGTTCCACAAGTTGACTTTGCGCTGTGTGAAGAACTTCCTTTTATTTGTTTTAAGCCTGCTGCCCATTTATTTCATTTGGTGGCCCCTAGTTCTTATATTATGGGAACAAGTAAATAACTTTTCCTTATTCACTTTCTCCACATCACTCATGATTGTATATACCTCTATCATATCCTGCCTTAGGCTTCTCTTTTCCAAGCTGAAAAGTCCTAGCCTCTTTAATCTCTCCTCATATGGGACCCGTTCCAAATGCCTAATCCTTTTAGTTGCCCTTCTCTGAACCTTTTCTAATGCCAGTATATCTTCCAGGTGGAGAAAGTGACCTTGATGCAGGGAGCCCTGATGTTGCTTTTTCCTCCCCAGTCACCTAAAGCCTCCTAGTGGTGCACAGAGGAGCAACATTCAAGGAGGGGAGCAAACAGCAATGCCAGCTGCTCCAGGTCAGTTTCCTGATGGGGCCGCAGGGGAGGAAGTCAGGGGTTAGGGGCACAGGAGGGGGTATGAGTTAGAGGTGAAGGGGGAGTGGGGAGCCCACGGGGGCCAAGGACAATGGGGGTGCTACACCCACAGGAGCTAGGGGTGCCAAAATACAAGTTCTCCCAGGGTGCCATTTTCCCTAAGGCCGGCCCTGGCTCCCCGCTTCTGGTGCCCAGACAGTGTAGAGGATGAGGAGACAGTCACCGATTTGAATGCAGCAAAGTAAGAAGGGGGGGGAGAGGCTTGACCTGGCAGAATGTGATTGGCAGGAGAAGAGGAAGAGGGAGACAGGAGACAGCTGGATAAAGCTTGTTTGGGAATGGCAGGGGTCGTACAGGTGCAGAGGGGAAGGGAGCCAGACCCAAAGGTTGTGGAGGGAGGTACTTTCAGAGGAGAATGAGGGAGCCAGAGCTGAGAAGGGACAGGATTGGATGGAGGAGAGGGGCAGGAGCTGGGTTATTGGTGGGTTGGACAGGAGGAGAGGGGGACTGGGACAGGAACTGTGGTTGAGTGTGGCTAGAAGTAGAGGAGTACAGAGGCAGACTGGTGGCACAGAAGTAGAATGCTCTATACCCTTATAGAACACTGGCCTCCAAAACCTGTAATTGAACCCTGAAGTTCCAAGTCTCTACATTCCTCTGCTGGCAGAAAATATCTGTGAAATCCACTGGCAAAGTTGATCCCATCCCATCTATTTACTGACCTACCTGGATAACAGCCTAATATTGATATCAGTTATTTCAGTAGCTCAAGTAGAAGTCAGTGTGGTGGATCTAAAGGGAAAAACCTGGCTGATGACCCACTGTGGTGTCAAAATGCCACATGAGAGTATTTGTGTTTCCAGTTTGTTTGTTTTTTTAAACATTAGGAAGTTACTTCCAAAAACCTATATTAAAAGAACACTAAGGTTGCAAGCCAAGATTTAAAGTTAAGAAATTTGAGAACTGAGGTTGCCCATTCAAAAGTAATTCTCCCTCATCTCTGCCCCTTGTACGTGTACATTGTGATAGTCTTTAATTACATAATATTTTCCACACGACCCCTGCCTCATTCAGTGCACGAGATGGACAATGCCCAGTGACTGAATCAGGGTTATGTAGTGAAGGAGGCTGCTGTCTGTGGGACCCTTGGGGCCTCATTTGTTGCAGAAATTGGAAGGTGTGTAGTGAATGAGGCAGGGGATTGCAGTAAGAGAAATGATGGTCTTGTAGTTAAGGCAGCTGAATGCTGCTCTGGAGAATTGGATTCTGTTCATGCGTCTGCCATAGAGTGACTGTGATATACCGGGCAAATTCCTTAAACCAAAATTTTCATACTTGGCTACTAATTGTGTGTTTCTAATTTTCTGGGTACCATGAGACATTTGAAGACAGACTTACATAAGTGCAGAGTACTCTTATCTGCAAGCCAATTAGAGCTGTGCTTTAGAACATATAATGTTGTATAAACTTGTTAAATACTCTAAAATCAAGGCCTAGGTGTCTCAAATTGGGCATCCAAAATTAGTAGGCACTTTTGGCCTTAATATCTTTGTGACTGTTCCCCATCTACAAAATGAGGATAATATTACGTTGTCTCACAGGGGAATTAGAAAGATAAGTTCATTAATGTCAGATACTATGGTGAGAACATCATAGAAATGCAGAGGAGGAAATTAATTTTTCATTCAGTGCAGGACTTGGATGATGTGTAGCAAATAAGGCCTCGGACCATATTTTGAATGAGAAAGATGAAAAGATACATTGAATAACTATCCATTCACCGAATGAGTCAGGGGTCTTGTGGAAAAATAATGTTATCATGGAATTAATAATTGTCATAATGCTACATGTACAGGGGCTAAATTAAGTTTGCATAGGCAGCCTTAATTCTGGCATTTCCTAACTGCTGAATGATTTATTTGCATCCTTAATGTTCTTTTAACATTGTTCTTCTATCTAATTAGGTATTTGTTACTGTTTGCACTGTATAGGTTTGAAAATTTATCCTAAACTAATAGTATTTATTTTTTTAAATACTGTGACCAAGTTGTATTTCTTCTCATGCTGTTTCTTAGTCTGGGGCCAGTTTTTATATCCAATTTGTATCCCCCAATCCAAGGTTATAGGTTTACTGGAAAGCTTTGACACAACTGGAACAAAACTTGTACCAGTAAGTACATATATAGCCCAAGAAAAGTCATTAGGAAAAGGAAGCCATAGTAATTAATTATAATGGGAGGAGGAAAGCTAAAAGCAAAAAAGCTCCAGATGATATTATCGTAGCAATATGCACACTATTACATTGAGTGATTTTGTAAAATTCAGAGTCACCCAGCCTCTAAATCAGGGATCGGCAACCTTTGTCACACGTCCGGTCAGGGAAATCCACTGGCGGGCTGGGATGGTTTGGCTAAACCTGCAGACGCTGCAGGTAAACAATCGCAGCTCCCACTGGCCACGGTTTGCTATTCCAGGCCAATGGGGGCTGCAGAAGAGGCAGCCCACATGTCCCTCGGTGCACGCCACTTCCTACAGCCCCCATTGGCCTGGAATGGTGAACCGCGGCCAGTGGGAGCTGCGATCAGCTGAACCTGCAGACGCTGCAGGTAAACAAACCATCCCGGCCCACCAGCAGATTTCCCTGATGGGCCACGTGCCAAAGGTTGTCGATCTAAATGCTTCCAAGATAAATCTGCTGATTTGAGTACTGTATATAATGACCTTACCAAATGATTAGACAAGCATGTCTAGTAATTTTGATCTAAGGAAACTGTTTGGTATGTTTTTTGTTATATATTACAGCTGTAATATACCTTTGTCACCTTAGGAGATGGAGAGGGATTTTCTCCAAAAATGTGAATATAAATAGAGAAAATAATCTTCAAAAAAAGACAAAATGGTTTAGAAAATTCCCAAGGAAGAAAATCTGACCCCTTAAACAATGGACAGCCCTTATTTAAAGACAACATCTTTATAGTTCTACAGCTGGGGATAATGAAAAAAAAAGTTTCTTACTGAATCTTAAGGCTGCCATATGTATTTCTGTTATATAGTAGTAAAATACTTTGTGGGGAAACCATTTGCTGCCAAAACTTCATTTGGTCTTCCTGACCTGACAAAGGTGTATAAACAGCAAGTGAGATTTTTGCTTTTGTCTGTTGTAAAGAAAAGATTGAGGCACTGAAAACATTTTTAGACAAATGGAATTAGCCATTTTATTTATTAAGGGAAGAAAAAAAATCCCTCAGACTATAGGTGTAAACTTAAACATAATCTGAACTACAAAGCAGGCATTTAGAAGTGTTTGTGCTACCTTGACCTCTACATCTGTTGTATCCTTACTCTCCGAAGGAGCAATGGGCACTGTTTGGGGTTCTCTGCTTGGTGTCCCTTTCTGGTTCCCTAGTTTTGGCCCTTTGACCCCCTGCCTGTTCCCGTTATTGCCTTTGTTGTCCCCTGAACTTGGTTGGGTTCTGGGTTTAGTAGCCCCTGCCTAGGCTGGGGGAGGGGCTTTTAGCTGTGGGCAAGCTAGTGACCGCACATGTCCTGGCACTCAAAAGGACCCTTACTCCAACTTCTGACCAGTTGCTTTCTCGCCTGACCTTTCATTGCAAGCACTTTGTGGCACGATGTGACACTTTCTCAGGGTTCTCAGGACTGAGAGTCATTGTGTTACACCACTGCATCAGTGAAAGAGACTTCATTGTGCTAAAGTGGGTATCAGCTCCCTGACATCCCCAGTCTGTTAACTACCCAAACTCTCTTCAGGCCTGAGTTAGCTGTACTTTGCCTTGCAGGTTAAGGATAGGCGCACCCCACACCACAAGGTCTTCAGAAGCATCCCCTAGTAGAGTCCAGCCTCTGTCAGTGGACACTCTCAGTAATTACCAACTTTGATACCCTCAAGGGAACAGTATATATACAGCTTGATTGGTACAACTCAGGCTCTGGTCCTTTTATACCACCACAACACAGAAATGTAATTATAATGAAACAATCATAAGTTTATCATCAAAGGTAATGATTTAAGAGTTACTGAGAAAGGATAATGGAAACAGAAGTGATCACACATGAAACATAAGATAGAATAGACTCCTTAGAGTCCACGCTTAACTTTAACAGGCAAAAATCCTTGTCTAAAGAGATTCTTACCTAAAACTTCCTTGCAGTGTTTGGACAGGCTGGGATCCTGTCTACATCCTCAAATACAGGATGACAACATAATATCCCTGTCCCCCTGTTATAGTTGAAATAAACCTTTGAAATGTGCCCTCAAACAAAGCTCTTTTCCTCCTGCTTTTCTCTTCCTGTTAAAACTGCATTTAACTCAGACTGGTGGTTGTGAATGAGACAAGATTGAATTTACATTTCAGCAGCTAGATGGATAAACATCTCTGGTTTGGCAGAAAAACAGTTTCTCATCTCTGCTGAGGAGTAACACCTTGATACAAACCATAGGGACATATGTTCAGTACATTGAAAAAACTTTTTTAAAATATCAGTACATACAGTTCACAACTATATTAATGACCAGCATGATTTCATTTAAGATTTTAAATGACCCTCTTTATACACAGCTACTATGAAAGCAATGTTTTAAGTGCAGTGAGTTTCTCAGGTCTGATAGGAGTTGCTGTTAAGAACAACAAACCATGTGCCAGTTGGAATTGAAGAGTTTAAGGTCACACAAGGATTGTGCTACATTTCTGCTTGGAAAACTACTAGCATATTTTGGGTGCTACCAGAAATAATAAATAACAGTGTGGTTGAGTACAATGTATAAAGGCACAGCTTCAACAGGAGATATTGAGGGAATGTAAGAGGTCGGACTCACCCCTATGGAACCCCCTGCTGGTCATCCATGGAATTAGCTCAATCCAGCCCAGAGCACCCTCTGCAGGCCAGTGATCCACCATGTCCCTCCCAGGACCCCAGTGCCCCTTGCTCTGGGTGCTGCCCCCTGGCAGTACCCACACACTGGGTCTCCCCTCCCAGGGGAACCCCCACCCACTAACCCCACCTGACCTCAGTGTAAGGCAACTGCCAGTCACCATCTAGCCCCACTCCCTGGGGCAGACTGCAGTATCAGCCACTCATGACAGGTAAGGTTGGGTTTGGACCTGCTGTCTTGGCCTACCTCTGGGCTGCCCTCTACAACCCCCAGTACCTTTGGCCCAATGCTAGGCTACAGCCTGGGGCTTTCCAGGCTGGAGCTCCCCTGCTCCACTCAGGTACCCTGTCTCAAGCTCCCTGCAGCCAGGCCCTTCTCTCTCTGAGTGCAGAGAGAGACTGCTGAGCTCCGGGCTCCCAGCCTCTTTACACAGGCCAGCTGGGGCCTGATTGGTGCGTGGCCCAGCTGCAGCTGTTTCCCCAATCAGCCCAAGTCTTTCCTTCCACAGCCCCAGCCCTCTGCAGGGCTGGTTTTAATCCTTCTCAGGCAGAAGTGGGTGACCACCCTGCTACAGGGAGCCTATGTCCGAATATACCAGAGACCAGTGATTAGGGCATGTACCTGAGAGGTGGCAGAGCCCTCTTTAAATCCCTTCTCCCCTCTAGCAGATGGGGGACTGAGCATGTGGGAGACCGCTGATTAAAGTGAGTACCCTAACCACTGGAATAAAAGTTGTGAGGCCCTCCCCTGCCATTTTGTGCAAACTTACCTACAGGAACCCAATCCAATAGGCAAGCTCTGAACACAGTTACTGGATTGTGCCCTGGAGGCTAGCTAGGCAAATGAGTGCCTGTCTTCCCCCAGTTTTTGCATAGTTCTGGGGCTTAGGCCTCCCGACCCCTGGTGTGGGACTGCAGTGCCCATGTGCACAGGTAGAAATATAGATGTCTAGGGAACATTTATTGTGAAAATTTAGGACGTAAACAACTTTAGGTGCCTGATGGGTTCAGCGGCAGCTGAGAGTGAATTTAGTAGTAGTAGTTAGGTGCCTGAGTCCTTTTGTGAATCCAGCCTCAGGTGACTTAAGTCTTTCAATTAATTGTTTTAAACAGAAACAAATATTTTCCACTCTGACATGAAGAGTAACATTAATAGAAAAATGTGAGCTGTTTCCTAGGCGTTACCCTAGTTGCCAGGATACAGGATTGCAAAGATGACTTAAAGCCACTTTGCCTTCACCTTCAGTCTTGACCTGAAGCAGAATATCTTGGACTACATCTGTCTGAATTGCTGCTGAGCAATTCAGTACATTACAAAATCCAGTATCCAGGTCTGCATAGAACATGGCAAGTTACTGTAGATAATGAAAAAACAATGTTATTTCTGACACTTGGAAGGGTGACAGTATCGTCACTCTTTGGAATAAAAAGACTGTAAGATGTAAGTTATTTTGAAAGCATATAATGAAGGCATTAAAATGCATTTATAACAGAAATATTGAATAAAAGCAATCAACATATGATTGAAATGTGAAAATAAAAGTTGTTGTCTGAAAAAATAAAAGGGCAAGGTTTTATTATCAGACACTCATTGCACGAGAGTGCTGTAACAGTTGAAAAATGTGTCACGCTCTATGATAAATATATTGTATAAGAAAATTGCATGAGGGGGAAAAGTATCTGAATTGAGCATTCGTACCAGCTTTACTAATGCAAGTGTCTGAATAGCTCTGAATGTAGGTCATAGGGACAGGTTCTCATTTACAGTAAGACCGCTTTACACCACTCTGGCTCTGTAAAAGGACCTGGGCGCTGGTCTACAGTACAAAGTTAGGTCTACCTAGCTATGTTGCTCCAGGGTGTGGGAAAAGTGCCCTGACAGATGTAGTTAAGATGACATAAGCCCTAGTGTAGGCACAACTAGGTCGACAGAATAATTCTTCCATTGACCTAGTTACTGCCTCTCATAGAGGTGGATTTATTACAGCAATGGAAAAACTCCATCCTTTGTTGTAGTATCTACACTACAGTGGTACAGCTGCAGCACTCCAAATGTGCTGTTGTAGACTTTCTAGGGTAGACATACCCTCAGCGTCTGAGAATCAATCCAAGACACATTAAGTTTCACTAACATATCAGGTAACTTCTACAGTTTTCTTATTTGTAAAATAGGCATTTTATTTCTAGTATTTGCTAACTATTGTTCTCTATTTTGTACAGTGCCTAGCACAAAGGGGTCCCGGTCAGTGTCAACCACAATTCAAAATGTTACAAAGATGAATGATTTAATAACAATTTATTTGAATGTTGCTCTTTTCCTTGTTAACAGATTATGTATGAGCAAATTTATGAATGTTTAGTACTTATTTATTTATTTATTTATCTATTTATTTATAGTATTTATTTATTCCCTCGGCCTGTGCCGCTTCCTGCCAGTGGAAGCCATGGTCGGCCAAACCTGCAGACGTGTCAGGAAAACAAACTGGCCCGGCCCGCCAGGGGCTTTCCCTGAACAAGGGGCAGCCCTAGTTTGAGAACCACTGCTCTAACCTACTTTGTCATATAGGTTACTTGCAACCTATTTCTTCTGATTGTTTAAATATTTAAAATTCACTGTTTGTGATGAGTGACTGGTCACCTAAGTCACATGGTATTATTTTGCTGTCTGAGTGGAAGCATGAAACTTCATAAATAAAGTCCAAGAGTATGAATATACATACTTCACCTGCAAAGATATCTGTGATGTAGCAAAGGTATATTCCCAGGTTCCATGGCTGGACCCAGACCCTCACCAGGGTCCTGGTTCACAAGGTTTCACCGGAGGAAAGAGACCAAAGCCCTGAGGTAAGTGGGGAAATGGGATACCGGGAGGAAGCACGAGCAGGAGAGCACAAGATGGGAGGACTCCTGTCTCATACTGAGAAAGCGGGATGATCAGCGAGTTATCTTAAGTGCCTATATACAAATGCAAGAAGCTTGGGAAACAAGCAGGGAGAAATGGAAGTCCTGGCACAGTCAAGGAACTATGATGTGATTGGAATAACAGATATTTGGTGGGATAACTCACATGACTGGAGTACTGTTATGGAGGGATATAAATGTTCAGGAAGGACAGGCAGGGCAGAAAAGGTGGGGGAGTTGCATTGTTTGTAAGAGAGCAGTATGACTGCTCAGAGATCCGGTATGAAACTGCAGAAAAACCTGAGAGTCTCTGGATTAAGTTTAGAAGTGTGAGCAACAAGAGTGATGTTGTGGTGGGAGTCTGTATAGACCACCAGACCAGGGAGATGAGGTGGACAAGGCTTTCTTCTGGCAACTAACAGAAGTTAATAGATAACAGGCCCTGCTTCTCATGGGAGACTTCAATCACCCTGATATTTGCTGGGAGAGCAATACAGCAGTGCACAGACAATCCAGGAAGTTTTTGGAAAGTGTAGGGGACAATTTCCTGGTGCAAGTGCTGGAGGAACGAACTAGGGGCAGAGCTCTTCTTGACCTGCTGCTCACAAACAGGGAAGAATTAGTAGGGGAAGCAAAAGTGGATGGGAACCTGGGAGGCAGTGACCATGAGATAGTCGAGTTCAGGATCCTGACACAAGGAAGAAAGGAGAGCAGCAGAATACGGACCCTGGACTTCAGAAAAGCAGACTTTGACTCCCTCAGGGAACAGATGGGCAGGATCCCCTGGAAGAATAACATGAGGAGCAAAGGAGTCCAGGAGAGCTTGCTGTATTTTAAAGAATCCTTATTGAGGTTGCAGGAACGAACCATCCCGATGTGTAGAAAGAATAATAAATATGACAGGTGACCAGCTTGGCTTAACAGTGAAATCCTTGCTGATCTTAAACACAAAAAAAGAAGCTTATAAGAAGTGGAACATTGGACAAATGACCAGGGAGGAGTATAACAAAATATATATATATATATTGCTCAGGCATGCAGGAGTGAAATCAGGAAGGCCAAATCACACTAGGAGTTGCAGCTAGCAAGGGATGTTAAGAGTAACAAGAAGGGTTTCTTCAGGTATGTTAGCAACAAGAAGAAAGTCAAGGAAAGTGTTGGCCCCTTACTGAATGAGGGAGGCAACCTAGTGACAGAGGATGTTGAAAAAGCTAATGTACTCAATGCTTTTTTTGCCTCTGTCTTCATGAACAAGGTCAGCTCCCAGACTGCTGCACTGGGCAGCACAGCATGGGGAGGAGGTGACCAGCCCTCTGTGGAGAAAGAAGTGGTTCAGGACTATTTAGAAAAGCTGGACGAACACAAGTCCACGGGGTCGGATGCGCTGCATCCGAGAGTGCTAAAGGAGTTGGCAGATGTGATTGCAGAGCCATTGGTCATTATCTTTGAAAACTCATGGCGATCGGGGGAGGTCCCGGATGACTAGGAAAAAGCTAATGTAATGCCCATCTTTAAAAAAGGGAAGAAGGAGGATCCGGGGAACTACAGGCCAGTCAGCCTCACCGCAGTCCCTGGAAAAATCATGGAGCAGGTCCTCAAGGAATCAATTCTGAAGCACTTAGAGGAGAGGAAAGTGATCAGGAACACAGCATGGATTCACCAAGGGCAAATCGTGCCTGACTACCTTAATTGCCTTCTATGACGAGATAACTGGGTCTGTGGATGAGGGGAAAGCAGTGGATGTGTTATTCCTTGACTTTAGGAAAGCTTTTGATACGGTTTCCCATAGTATTCTTGCCAGCAAGTTAAGGATGAATGAACTATAAGGTGAATAGAAAGCTGGCTATATCATTGGGCTCAATGGGTAGTGATCAACGGCTCCAGTTGGCAGCCGGTCTCAAGTGGAGTGCACCAAGGGTCGGTACTGGGGCCGGTTTTGTTCAGTATCTTCATTAATTATCTGGAGGGTGGCGTGGACTGCACCCTCAGCAAGTTTGCAGATGACACTAAACTGGGAGGAATGGTAGATATGCTGGAGGGTAGGGGTAGCATACAGAGGGACCTATACAAATAAGAGGATTAGGCCAAAAGAAATCTGATGAGGTTCAACAAGGACAAGTGCAGAGTCCTGCATTTAGGACAGAAGAATCCCATGCACTGCTACAGACTAGGGATCGAATGGCTAGGCAGTAGTTCTGCAGAAAAGGACCTAGGGGTTACAGTGGACGAGACACTGGATATGAGTCGACAGTGTGCCCTTGTTGCCAAGAAGGCTAATGGCATTTTGGGCTGTATAAGTAGGGGCATTGCCAGCAGATCGAGGGACGTGATCATTCCCCTCTATTTGACATTGGTGAGGCCTCATCTGGAGTACTGTGTCCAGTTTTGAGCCCCACACTACAAGAAGGATGTGGAAAAATTGGAAAGAGTCCAGCAGAGGGCAACAAAAATTATTAGGGGGCTGGAGCACACGATTTATGAAGAGCGGCTGAGGGAACTGGAATTGTTTAGTCTGCAGAAGAAAAGAATGAGTGGGGATTTGATAGCTGCTTTCAACTACCTGAAAGGGGGTTCCAGAGAAGATGGATCTAGACTGTTCTCAGTGATAGCAGATGACAGAACAAGGAGTAATAGTCTCAAGTTGCAGTGGGGGAAGTCTCAGTTGGATATTAGTAAAAACGTTTTCACTAGGAGTGTGGTGAAGCACTGGACTGGGTTACCTAGGGAGGTGGTGGAATCTCCTTCCTTAGAGGTTTTTAAGGTCAGGCTTGACAAAGCCCTGGCTGGGATGATTTAGTTGGGGATTGGTCCTGCTTTGAGCAGGGGGTTGGACTAGATGACCTCCTGAGGTCCCTTCCAGCCCTGATATTCTATGATTCTATGAATCACAGGAGTAACAAGGAGTCCGGTGGCACCTTAAAGACTAACAGATTTATTTGGGCATAAGCTTTCATGGGTAAAAAACAGATTCTGAAGATGTGGTTTTTTACCCACGAAAGCTTATGCCCAAATAAATCTGTTAGTCTTTAAGGTACCACCGGACTCCTTGTTTTCTTTTGTGGATACAGACTAACACGGCTACCCCCTGATACTAAGCACTTGTGTCACTCCCTGGCTAGAAGATTCATTCTACCAGGCTGCTGATAGTTTCTCCTTCCTACTCTCTTCTGGGATATATATAATGGCATAGAGGAGAAGGGGAAGCCATTCCTGTCACTGGCAGAATAGACCCAAATTAGAGCATGACCTGCAGCAGCATTGAAGGCAAGTCTTTTGCTGAAGGCTACAGTCATTTCAGAGGATCTTGCCCAGTAGTGGAAATCCTAGAGGGAGTGACTGGTAGAGTGCTAGATCTCCCCAGTGTGACCCATAGAGGTACTGCAGCAAGTACTGGTTAAGACCTTGCTGACAAAATACAATAACATCACTTTAGCCTACAGCCTCCTATTCATTCACTCCACTCATTTTGATTTTTAAGGGTGTTCCCCTAACCTCCAACAAATTTTCTCTTGGTATGGCCATGGGGACTCTCTTCTGTTCACATTTGATATTTGACAGATTCAGTATTTCTCTGCAGCCAGTGGTGATTTGGGGCACCCAGATCGGTGTATGTCAAGGAGACTTTGTTGGAGTGAAGTCTGATGGATACAGTTTTCTCTGAGCACCTTGCAGGGTTCTCAGTAGTAGGAACAGCATTTTCACCCCTTGAGCCTATAACTGCAACCAAGGACAAAGGTGCATAAATCAGTCAGCCATGATATCTTCAGAGTCTGTAGGAGAAGTCTTGGACTCACTCATGTATATTTGTATGGGAGTCCTTGTAGAAGGATTATAGGTGACTTGGTCTATTGCCCCAAAGTCGGAGACAGAGCTTGGAAAATGAGTAAGTTTATTACACAGTATTGGGGTGGAACTGATTTTTATAACTGTTCACAGGCATAACATATCTCACGAGTGACCCCAACTTTCTACATAGTTAGGTTTGGTGAAGATTGTGGCCTGGAGGGCCATAATCTCTAGATGACTATGCAATGAGTTGCCCATAAACCTTCAAGGATTACAAGGAAAGAATCTGCAAGGACTGAAGGCTTCTCGATAAGTTTATTTGTTAATTTTGAGTTAAGGTTTTATGGATAAGTAAGTCCACAAAGTTACAGCCAGAGGCTCTTAAACCAAAATATGGTGTCAAGCAGGGGTGGTGGAACAATTTGTATAGTGGGGGTGCTGAAAGCCATTGAACCAAACTGTAAACCCTGTATATGATGGAAGCCATTTCAAGCCAGGGGAAGCGGCAGCACCCCCAGCACCACTAGTCCCAGCACCCATAGTCCCAGCACCTATGATGTCAAGAGTTTTATATGCACAAATGGCACCAGCAAACTGCAATTTTTAGCAGATGGCATTTTTTTGAAAAATGTCTTTGGAGCTGGTAGATATTTGCTTTTGTTCTCCCTTTTCCCCAGTTTTAATACTTCCTCTGACAGCTGGGGCAGGCTTGACTGAGGTCAATGCAGTTTACATCAGAGCTGAATTTGGCTTGAGTGAGATAAAATAGAATCCCAGAGCTTCACAGGAAAGGGAAATAGCAACACTTTTTTCCCTCTTAAAGTTGGCATAGCAGATATCGCTCCATGTATGCTCATTTATTGCTTTCCCCTTCAGTTTTTCTCATCCAAGTTATGTTTGATCATCTGTGTAACTGAAATTGCCCTGAGGAGCCTTTTGTCTAGTTTCCTTTGGTTGTTTACTTTGACATCTTTGCAATACATTTTTCCTTTGTAAATCAGTCTTTGCATTCCAATATATACAGTATTTTAGCAGGAAAGGGAGAAAGTAAGAAAGCTGCTGCTGAAGTCCCACATTCTTTCCAAGGAATTCGATTTCCCACAAAAGTGAAATGATTGTCAATACCCCAAATGATTTTGACCACCCCAAACCCTATTGCTATCTATAGTATAGAAACTGACAGCAAAGGATCCTAACCAGTACTAGGCTATATAAAGCTGCTCACTAGCAAGCTTCTTGTGCAACAGTAGTCAGCTCGGCCATTGACACGTGTGCACTTGTGGTTTGTTTCATACTATTACCTAGAGGTCCCAACTGAGCGTAGGGCTTCATTGTGCTAGGCACTGTTAATATATACATAGTAAAAGAACATTTCTGCCTTAAAGAGTTTACAATCAACATAAATAAAAGATGGGGGGAAAGGGGGTATTATACCCCTATTTTACAGATGGGGAACTGAGGCTCAAAGAGAATAATGACTTGCCCAAGGTCACACAGAAAGTGCCAGGAAACTGAACCCAGATGTGCTTAATTGTGTCTAAACCACAAGAATATTCTTCCTGTTTCTCCTAAAATAGGCCCATCTGTTCATAACCCAGTCTAATTATGCACGGTAATTAACTTGTTTTTCTTTTTTATAATGCTTTTTTGTATCTGAATTTTGTAAATGTGTAAAAACTTGTTCATTCAGGTACACTCCAACTTGGGTGCCTAACGGTAGCTGAATTTTTTCTATAATGTAAAAAGTTGATAACGTTTTCACAACCAGATCTAGTAGTTGAATTCAGTGGAATGGGCAAGTCCTCTCTGCCTCTGAAAATCAGACAAGAGATTTAGATACCTAACATTAGAAACCAAAGTTGGAAAATGCTACCCAAATATTTTAATGCAGTGTCTGTTACATTATTATTGTACAAACTAGAGCTGGTTGTCTGCTTTCAGATCTGCTTCCAAATGTTAATTTTCCTGGAGTTAGGCAGGTATTCTTATACATTGTTCTTCTTTGCCCATCTTTAGTACAATATATAATACTCACCTTTCTGTTCTGAAATACATTATATATGAGTATAACAATTTGTCAAAGTAACCTAATTTCAGTAAATGCATTTCACATCCACGTATCAACAGTCATTTTGTCTTTGAACTTTTTGAATCACCCGCAGTACTTCAAATCATTCTCAGTGTTAGTCAGAAATAGAGACATTTCTAAGTCCTCAATTATAAAACAAAAAATGAATATAGGGCCAAAACTTCATAGTTTCCAATTTATTCTTATTCTTATTCAAGTACATTGGAGAGGCATATTTCATATATATATATATACAGTATAATTCAATTTATCTGAATTCCCTTTATCCAAAAATCTAAATCTACAGTGTGTCCCCTATGTTGGTTAAATAGCACTTCTGGTTATCCAAATGCCCAGTTATCCAAAACTTTCGGATGTCCCCCAGGCCATTTGGATAAACACTATTTATATGCACAGAGCCACACATCTAGATCTAAATATATAAAAAAGCTGCATAGGGTCACACATTTCAGCATCTATTTTTGTTGTATAAACTGCTGAAAGAATGTCAGTCTCCTTTCATCCGACAAACACAGGCAAGTATAAAAAGGAACTTGTCAATTTTATGCAATAGGCGTTTTCTTGGAAACCAATCAGAATTTTGACCTTGAGCACCACACTCTCAGTGATTCACCAAACATGTGGGCAGTTCAAAACTATTTTTTGTGCTTTTTTTAAAAAAAGCTACACTGATGACCAGGAAAATGTAGCAGTCCAGGTTATTAAGGTTATTGTCTCTTACAAACTGTATCAGAGGTAGGACAGGGTATCGTCTGTGTGCAAGGTCTGAGAAGGTTGTCCTGTCTACTCATGGAATGAGAGGAAGCACTGAAGTGCAGGAGCTTCTGTGTTATAGGGAAAATTGAGTTTTCTGGAACAGCAGGAGGAAAAAGATTGTGTGCCATCTGCCTCCAGAGAAGGTGTGAAGGGAATTAAATGTGAAAGAATATGTGAATGACTTCCTCTCTGAAGCTAGGAAACAGATTGCCATAGTTGTCTTCATCCAGTAAACTGTTGTTTAATCACAGGTTTCACTGTGTATCCTATTTGAAGTGTAATATAATAATTCCTTTCTGGAAGAGCTAGCATCCTGTTCTTATTGTCTAGAATGCTTCAGAAATGCAGGGAAATTGGAAGCAAGGTTGGAGACAGTTTTTATCAACTATCACAAAATACTGTACTTCAGTATAGAGATCATGAGAAAAAAAAACTCTCACCATTAACATGGTGGTATATAGGTTTTGTTGTTGCCCTCTGTTCAGATGGTAATTAATATAAAATAATAATGCAAATTGTGTAATTGTAACCATTGGAGAGAAGACATTGGGTGGAAAAGAACATCCTATTTAATTGATTAAATAACAGCTATTTCACAAGATTAGCAGCTGGTTTGGAGAATTAGAATTTAGGCATCTGATAACAGTTTCATAAATATTCTGGAATGTCAGAGAGAGACAGATATATATATAGTGTGTGTGAATTGATTTGGCAAGATCAGATTCTTTCTTAAAGGATTCTTAATAGGGAATGGAGACAAAAATAATCTTTGATTTTCTTAGAGATTTTTTTCAATTTTCTCCTTTCAGCTGATGGTGATATGTAGAAGTTTTGAAAGACTTTTAATAAAAGCCAAGAGTTTAATTTCAGTTTGTATAGTTTCAAATAATAGATTCCATTTAAGGACACTTTAACACTGTTATTCATTAATCACTCTGACAAATTGCAACACAACTCTATTAGATTTCCTGTTATGGACTTTAAACAGATGTCTAATTAGAAACTGAAAGTGAATTCAGATTAGACCAGTAAAGTATTTGGCATATGTGCAGTAATGAATCATTATTTTTGGAGATAAATATATATTCATGCTTTTAAAGGGACTGAACAAAATATTACCAGTTTTTATAAAGGTAAACCACAGGAATTGAAAGAAAATTTAGGTACTATCTTCCTCCTGTGTTAGTTCCATAGTTAATATGGAATGTTATAGCAACATCATTGAAATTTCCATTAGAGGCAAGATTAAAAACCTATTTCACACTTTATAAGAATGATTTTTCTCTGTTAATTTAACACATTAAAATTGCCAATCATGAAAATTTCTGATAAACTAACACAAGGATTTTCTTTTATTTCATGGAATTTGTGGTCCATTGCTACACCAACAAGTGGTATCTAAATCCCTAAAGGCCATTTTATCATCACATTTTAGTCTAAACTCAATTTACCCGTTATCTTTGACTTCATTTTGTTCTTGTGTTCATCAACCATTGTTATAATGGTTGCATGTTAAGACACTTCTTGCCATCAGTTCAGCAAAGCTTTTAAAAACCTTAACTAAATATTTTTAGCCTTTTGTAGATTTTTAACACAACAACCCTTCTTGGATTAGTCCTAAAATGTCCAGATTGCACCATCAGATATGACATCTTCCTCCACTGAAGTTAATGGGAGCTTTGCCATTGACTTAATAGGTACAGAATCAAGACTTTACTTAGGTACTTTTTAAAATCTCATTAAGTGCTTATCTGCATGTTTAGCTTTCTAAATACCTTAGAAATCTAACCCTATGGGTATGTCTATACTGCAACTGGGTACAAGCCTCCTAGCCTGGATAGACAGACTCACACTAGCAGGGCTCAAGCAAATAAGCTAAAAATAGTAGTGTGGACTTTGTGGCTCAGGCTCTCATGCTCATCCAACCTCTTTGGGCTTGAGATCCTTGAGCTCCTGCTTCAGCCACGATGCCCAGGTGGCTATGTTTAGCATGGTAGCTTGAGCCCTGCTAGTGTGAGTCTGTCTGCCTGGGCTTGGAGGCTGGCTACTAGCCCCACTATTGAACTGCTTAGATGCCATTTCTCACACTTGTCTATCAACAGCTGAGGTGAGTAGTCCTTGCAGTGGAGCTTAATTACTGTGCTCTTCAGGGGGCACCAATAAGTGTCTGATGTTCAGACATTCTTAAATCTGGGTACTTAACTAGATCTAGCTTTTCCTCTTGAATAGCGGTTTCCTTCTAAACAATTACACTATTGCCTTGGTCACCCAGGCTTGCAGAAAAAAATATCCTCAACCAAAAGCAGCATCAAAAGTGTGAATTTAACTTCCCAGTAAGGTATTAATTTCAAAGGACATTAGGAACCTCTGAAATGCTAATGCTATTAATCAATTATAGTTTAAGGAACCAACATTCAAGAGGAGTCAAGTCTCTTATGTATGTATGTATGTATGTATTTATTTAAGGAAGTAAATGTCTTTAATGTTCTTCTTCCTCTTTGTTCCAGGATGATCTCTCTCTACTTGCTTGATGTCCAAAGCAGGACTTTCCTGTCATACTGCTTAGGGCTGGAAAGGATGCAGAGATTAGGGTTTACAGAGGACACAGTCTAAGGGCTTGTCTATATTGGCACTTTACAGCACTGCAACTTTCTCACTTGGGGTGTGAAAAAACACCCCCCTGAGCACAGCAAGTTTCAGCGCTGTTTAGTACCAGTGTAGACAGTGCTCCAGCTCTGGGAGCCGCGCTCCCAGCACTGGTAGATACACCCCTTGTGGAGGTGGGATTTTTAGAGTGCTGGGAGAGCTTTCTCCCAGCGCTGCACCACAACCACACAAGCCACGTTAAAGAGCTGCAGCAGCAGCACTGCCACGGCAGCACTTTAACGTAGCTAGTGAAGACGTGCCCTAATTAAAACATAACATACAATTTAGTTTAAAAATTGGCAGAAATCCATAACATTAACAAAGACAATATCAGCAAATGCAATTCCATGTGCTTCCTGCCCAAAATCCATTAAGTATTCCTTGTGGCACCTTAGAGACTAACAAATTTATTTGGGCATAAGCTTTCATGGGCTAAAACCCACTTCATCGGATGCATGCAGTGGAAAATACAGTAGGAAGATATATATACACAGAGAACATGAAAAAATGGGTGTTGCCATACCAACTCTAATGAGACTAATCAATTAAGGTGGGCTATTATCAGCAGGAGAAAAAAACGTTTGTAGTGATAATCAGGATGGCCCATTTCAAACAGATGACAAGAAGGTGTGAGTAACAGTAGGGGGGAAATTAGGATGGGGAAATAGTTTTTACTTTGTGTAATGACCCATCCACTCCCAGTCTTTATTCAAGCCTAATTTAATGGTGTCCATTTTCAAATTAATTCCAGTTCTGTTGCAGAACTGTTGCTGTTACTCAGACCTTCTTGTCAACTGTTTGAAATGGGCCATCCTGATTATCACTACAAAAGTTTTTTTTTTCTTCTGCTGATAGTAGCCCACCTTAATCGATTAGTCTCATTAGAGTTGGTATGGCAACACCCAGTTTTTCATGTTCTCTGTGTATTTATATCTTCCTACTGTATTTTCCACTCCAGGCATCTGATGAAGTGGGTTTTAGCCCATGAAAGCTTATGCCCAAATAAATTTGTTAGTCCCTAAAGTGCCACAAGTACTCCTTATTGTTTTTGCTGATACAGACTAACACGGCTACCACTCTGAAACCTAAGTATTCCTTGCAATTTTAAAACTTTCTGAGGGTCACTATTCCTATTTTTGATCACATGACCTGTATTCAAGCACCCAAGCTTGAACATGAATGGTGATATCGCATTTACCCACACTCTGAGCATCTAGGAACAGTTATAACTGATGATTGGGAATTTGTCATAGTCCCCTGAGAGGTAAGAGTGGAATTTGCAAAATGCTCAGCGTTGGCCTAATTCTGCTCACATGGGAATAGCTATATTGACTGAATGTTTTTAAAATTCCACCTTGAATGCTGACCTTTGATCAACTTTCAGCTCTACAAACAGCTGCAACTTCCTCTCTTATGGGTGGGGGTGGAAGGGAGGGATAGGAAGCCAGTATAGACTCAATAGTAAAGAGGGAAATAAATGTGAACAACCAGGCATTGGATACATATATTCAGCATATCCGAAATGCAACTTCCAATGGCAGGTCTCTTGTGGATGGAGCTGAGTGAATAATTGATTTTTTTTAATTCAGTGAACCAAAAAAAAATCCAGTTCATTTCCAGCACAAACTGAGTTTTTTTATTATTTTTTTCTCAACTAAACGTATATCTGAAGAAAAAATATTTGTTTGGGTCAAATGAAGCAAAATATTTAATCAAACTGACATTTTTTCAAGATAAAATGCTGAATAGAAATGACATTTTCAAAACGAAATGTCAAAATGAAATGTTGTTTCATTTTGATAATGTCAATTCCAACTGACATTTTATTAAACAAAATATCTATTCAAACATCAAAACAAACCATTTTGACATTTCCAAACTTTACGTTTTTAGTGTTTTTTTCATCCAAAACTATTTGCTGAATTCAACCCAAATTTGCAAATAGTTTGGTGCTCTGAAAAATGCATGTTTTGGTGAACTTAGTATAATAATTAATAATTAATCTAGCTCCACTTATGGAAATTTAAAGTTGACTATACTCCTCCATCAAGTTCTCCACCTTAGAGGAACAACATTTCCCCCCCTTCCTTAGGGTGAACCATTCCTGGCAGCAGGAGGCCACACTGGTGAAGAAAGGTGTAATTTATACCTGCTTGTGTCAGGCGGGGTGAATCTAGCCGACTAAGTGCTTTTGTCAGCATCATTTACATTGCAGTTTGCTTTTAGATTTGTTGTGTGTCACATTATCAAGGTCATGATAGCAAGGAGTATAATATCTTCTATGCAGCTAAAACCACTCTGACTTTCTGCCGTTATTAGTAATACAATATTGATTGTCCTCCTAGACGCATTTAATGTCACTGACAGTTTTATCTGTTAGTCTATAGAATGTCAAAATTATCCACAAGTGATTTCCATCAAAAGCTTTTTCCAGAATCTACCCTGGGACTTTGCCCTGCTAAAAACAAGCAATTCTTGAACTATAGAGCCTTCATCATTGGTCAGAGAAAGGAAAAGGAGAAGGCAGGGGAGTGAAGGCAGCAAGGATGGGTTCTTATAGCAGGGGATTGATGGTTAGTGCAGGAGTCAGGCCATATGAAAAAGTCAGCTGTGGCCAGGGTGGATCAGGCCAATAGAGAAAGACTGTTTCTGCCAGAAAGAGAGTGGATAAAACATTACCCTGCGACTCAGAAGACCTGGCTTCCATTCCCAGCTCTCCTTCTGGACTGCTGGGTGATCTTGGGCTAGTCATTACACTTCTCTTTGCCTCAGTTTCTCCATCATAAAATGATTCTGAGTAAAGCTGTTTGTCTGGTTTGGTGGCAGTTCCAAACATTGAAAAAAACCCAATAGTTTCAGGTCAACCAGGAACCAATTTTTTATTATTTATTTTCTATGAATTGAAAAGTTGTGGGGGGATTCGTTTTGGGTCAAATGAAACATTTTGACCTGCAATGACCTTCCAGTTTTGGGGGATTTAGAATATTTGTAATCTTTTTTTAATTAATAAAAGCAAATGAAATATGAAGACGTGGTTGTATCTCTGCCCTTCCCCTTATGCCAACTAGTCAGGGCATTCACCTGGGATGCAGGAGAACAAGGTCTTAATTCTCATTCTGGAGCAGAGACTGGAATCCAGGTGTCCCCTCTCCCACCTGAGTGCCCTAGCTGCCAGACTGTGGAATATGCTTCAGTGGGCCTCTCTCAATCTCTCCTGTTGAAGCTGTTCCACTTTGTATGAAATATTTAAATATTCACTGGGACAGAGAATAAGACTGACTCTGTACTTTGGTGATCAAGGCACTAATGACTGAACTACTGCATATAAGGGAACCTCAACCTCCACTATTTTGTAGCTCGAGCTCAGCCTTCCCCCGCCACTACCACCCCCTACACTTTTTTGGAACTGAAAGATTTGCCAAAATCAATACACATTTGCTAAATATTTCAGTCAACCTGAATCTGCATTTTCTGGCAAATAATATTTTGGTCAAAAAATTTCATCCACCTCTGATTCTGACCTCCTTTGTAAAATTTGTTGACGTCTACGTTGTATGTTGTGTGGAAGCCCCTGAGTGCCACTAAATTATAAAGCTATCAGATCACTCATCCATTGAATGGATCTCAATATGGGATCCAGAAGTCATTAGAGGTCATGCTGAAAGACAGGCTAAGGATCTGGACCTCTCTGTGTCTGTCTATCTCTTTCTCTTTCTCTGATTCAATTCCATCCATCTGTGCATTTCACTTCCAGTTCACAAACTATTGACATGATTTGACATCATCTTCTCCCCCACTTCTTTGTATAAAGTACATATAAGTGACTTCAAAGTATTTATCATTAATAAGAACTTAAGTTTCATTTTCATATGCTATATACTTTTTTCTGGATGTAAATTAATATATATAATGTCTCACCCGTACAAGAAACAGTGGGGATAATAATAATAATCATAATAATATAATAATATATTGTAATTAATAAAATACTTCTTTCTTTTGAAAGAAGAACGACTCCTAACTCCTCATCCACCTCTCCTGCCCACTCAAAAGCAATTTTATCAAAACCAGTTCTTTGACTTTTAAAATATATACAGAAATCATTAACATGCCATTTCTTTCTGTAGTCATGAAATAAAGTGATAACAGTGCAATAACTGGCATGTGATTGATTTCTTCTGTTAATTTTAAACTGGGAGAATGCTGAACTTTATAGGACTCTCACAGATAGCATTTGAATTACTTTAAGAAATAAATCAATATATAAAACTTAATTTTAAAATTAAGTAATAGCTGAGAGTGGAAAATACATAAATTACTCTTATTTGAAGTTGAATTTGGTGTTCTTTATCATGCTGTGTTTTGCATATCCTTCTCTTCCCACAAGGCAATCTATCTGGGGTTTATCTGTCTTTGGGATTTCTATTATGACTATCACCATAGCGTCTGAGAGCTTTTGAAAAGCACAAAATTTGTTTTTCCTTCTAATTCTTATGAAGAATGTATTAGCATGTTGCTCTTTGCTTAACCTGTCATTATATTCAGATAACATTTTACTGCATAATATTCATAAAACTTGAATCATTGGCCCAGTAGTATCTTTTTTCTTTCTCTTTCTCCCTCCCCCAAATTAGTAAGAAAATTTAGTGCTCTTGAAGGTGAGAAATTATTATTAGCACTATTTGGGTATTACTGATTTGATGTTTTTGTTCTTAAACTTAGAAAAACCCTGGGTGAAGAAAATCTGTCATATTTTATCCCTTTGCTACTCTCTGTGTTTCACTGCAGCTTCAGTATGGGGTTATTCCTTTGAAACACTGGCAATTCATAGTGAACACTTATTCTTAGGATAGCATATGATGCATGTTCTGCACTACATATTAGCTCCGGTCAGCAGTAGCCAAATCATTAAAAGGAAATGTGATCACGCCTTAAAGAAAATGTCCAATGTATTATGAAAATATTATCATAATTACATATAATTCTTTCACCTGGTGTCTGCTGTTTTTAATTGTAAAGAAGGGTGAAGCCCTGGCCCCATGAAAGTCAGTGATAAAACTCCCAAGAAGGCCAGGTTGTGTAGACAGGTTAAATTGTGTTTGAAAACATCTTAGCTGGTCTAGGATTGACCATGACCAGATGACATATTTTTAAACACAACTTTCTTTGTCTATACTTTGCTAGCTGCAAAGTCCTCTTTCAAATCCTATTGTAGTTTAGCCTCTAAAATAAGAGAGTAAACTCTCCAAATTCCTTTGTTGCTATCAGATTTGGAGTAATTCCACTCACTTTACTGGGACTATACCAGTCAGTGTAAGTGAGAAGAGAATCAAGCACAAATTACTTTACAAATAAATAGCTAAGAACCAATGACCATAAGCTTGAATGTTTGGCATATTTTAAAAAAAAAGATTTTTAAATTTGGTAATTCTTCTGACACCTGACATATGTATACAGCCTTTTTATTCATAATTTCACACTGCTATTCATTAAGATGTCTGTTATTATGAAAATGGAGCTTTAACAATACCTTGCTAGCAGATCCATACAATGGCACTTGCAGCTGCTTTGAAGAAATAAGAGTATCATTTTCTCCCAGCCATAAGAAAAATGATTATTGTCCTCTAACAGAGGGATAGAAGTTAGGTCACCAACAGAAGTAAAATGAGAAGGTTTTTCACTAAATTAAATTTAGTATTGCATCAGGCACTTCATTTTACATTTGAGACAGCAGGTCTTGCAGATATTAGTCATTAAAGGATTTTGCTCAATGTGAGTAGAGACTGTTTCTAAGAGCTATGTTAGCAGCTAGGAGGATCATCTTTTCCTTGTGGATAAGAACATCTATTCCAGATATAACTCCCTAGATTAGTGCTCTCCTAGAGATTGCTAAATCTAAGAGAGTCACTTATGCACATTTGAAAAACTCCATATAAATATGGACAAGAATGGCAACTCTTCTTTGAGCTGTATGCTCATTAATAATGGAAGACATTGGCAGTGCTCTGTTCTATGGTTACTATTATCAGCTGCTTTTTAAGACATCGATCAGGCACTTTAAATGGATATCCTCTTGCATGCAATTTTCTTCAACTTCAGTAGAAAACACGGGTGGTATATCTCTGATACATTGTCAATGTTGTCTGCTCTCTTTTGTAGGTTTTTCTGCTGGGATGATTTTGTTTTCGGCATGTTTTGTGGTGTTGTCGTATCTATTGTGTTTTATTTGTAGCTAGTTTTGTAACTTAACAGCTAGTTCAAAGTGCTTCAAGACTTTGATTTATAAAGCCTTACATGTTTTGGCTCTTACCTGTCGAAGAGGCTGTCTCTCTCCCCAGGAGCTGCTATGGTGCTAAAGTCTCCTGGGACACTTCAGTTTAACAGCCTCAAGATTTAAACAACTGAGGGATGGTAGATAAGAGTTCTCAGTGGAAGGTCCTTAGCTCTGCAATTTATTGCTCCCACTAGATGACAAAGACCAGGTTTGTTAATCTTTAAGGTCCTGATCCAGAACCTGCTGAAGTCACTGAGCATTTTTCCATTGACTTCAATGAGCTTTGGAACAGGCCCTATATCCAGAGTGCAAGACCCATCTCTTTTAACTTTACTTTCCGTGGCATGAAGAGGGTTTGAATAGGGTGCAGCCAGTTCATTCTGTGAATGTCTTTTCAAATACCATGTGTTGTTTAATAAAGTGCATGTGCCCTGAAATGAGTAATTTGGCACTTTTTTAGAAATCAACGAGACGCTTTGTTGATTTATGCCATAATGTAATGCTTTTGTCTTACACTATAAAGTACACCGCAGTTAAAAGCTTGCACATTTTCCTGTTGTAAAGGTATTCTAGCTATTATTTGTGTGGTTTATTTAAAATGCAATAAATATTTAATTTTTGATAAGTTACCTTAGTGATGTGATTGTGATCATTTTGCTAAAATGTTGGCTTGGGAACACCTAGAATTTGTTGATCACAGAACTATGATTAAAATTAAAAAAAGAGGGGAGAGAGAGAGAGAGATTAAACTGTTAAATAGAACGTTGGCTGTATATTTAATTTACAGTAAAACTGTTAAATGAATAATTCATAAAGAAATAACCTGTTCAATAAATGATAATCATAGGAAAGGTAAACTATGATTAACAGGCATGTCGAATGAATAAACATATTAAATGAATAAATTTGCTGTGGCTGCTTTATGCTAAGGCCATATAGATGGTGAAATCTTCATAAATGAATGTATGAAAAAGAAATAAATCTGACAGAAGAATAAATTTACACTGCACCAACATGATGCAGCAAAGAATTCTCCAGTACACATGAGGAAAAGGAAAAAAATGTGATATGTCTTTCTCTCTTTTTTGCAGGTGTTTCTCTCTCTCTCTCTCCCTTGTCCTCCACTCCTCCCTCCTTAGGAAACAAAAATGTAATGATCTTTGAATGTCTTCAAATATTATTTGTAAAATTTATAATTTCAAATGCTCTGCTAGAAAAAAACAGAAAGCAAATAGTGACTAGTGTATTTAAAGAGATACGCTACATTAGCTATTTAGTCATAGATTGTGGTTAACTCTTATGACAAATTGCCCCAATGATTATCTGCATATTGCAAAGCATACCTATAGATCCACCTTATATTTTGACACTGTAATGTTGCAATGACACTGTAATCCTATGTCCTCTTGAGATGACGGTCTTGGTAAAACACATGATATTTAACAGTGATTTCAGTGCTATCTTTTAAATGTCATTTCCTCATTTCCACTTTAAAATGTCTACCTGCAATGTTGTGCATGCAGGTTCCAATTCAATAATGTACTAAAGTATGTGATTACTCTTATCAAAGGAAATGGGACTCCTCAGGAAGTTAGGCAGTGTGCTTAAACATCTGGCTGAGCTGTGTCCTCTAATTGGGTACTTAGACATCCAATTATCCAAACTGTAAACACACAACAACATTGAACTGACACTGATTTAGGGTATGTAAATGTAATGTAAGCCTGGGCTTAGACTCATACTTTAGCCCAAACTTCCCTTCTATCTACACACAAATCTCTCAGACACTGGCTCAGACCCTGCAGTATGGAGGGTCTGAGCCTTAGTCAAGCCGGGACCCAAGGTTCGAGCTGCTTCATGGTCATGGGAGCAGACCTTTATTTTGGTAAATCTCTGGTGAAAGGCCAGCAAACAGTGGACTTCTGAAAATGTATCAGGAATGATTATGCATACCAGCAAATAGCAAAGAAGCCGGCAGCATTGCAAATATACCAGCCCAGTGAGCACTTCAGGGAGCGGATCAAGCATCTCAAGAATGAATACAGGAAAACCGGGGACCAGAACCGTATCTTGCACAACTCACTGATATCATGCCTGTTTTATGAGGAGTTTGACATGGTGCTGGTCACTGAATGGAGCCAACAGTGGTGCATGATGATAGGGTCAGCTGGGATGGCACTCTGCTCACCCCAGAATCCAACATGGGGACTGATGGGAGCCAGCAGCAGGTGTACAGTGAGGTCAGCGAAGAGAAACTCTTACTGAAATCGGACCGACAGGAGGCTCTGCTGAAGGAGCAGCAGCAGCACATCCTGGCCATTCTCCGTGGTGCTGTTTGATGCCCAGCCCCCAAGGAGCAGTCTGCTGCACAGCCTGCAGCAGACACAGATGGGATAGAAGCTGCACTGCAGCCTGTTAAATGTCTTCCTCCATTAGAACGCTTATTAATATAGGAATGGGAATGATTTCCATTCTGTGAATCAATGCAAAAGTTATCTGAAGCCCTGGCTAACAGTATGTATCAGGTAATGGTGGTTTGTAGCCCAATGGAGTGGCTCTGCCCCATCCCCCAATCACCATGTGGGATTCAAAATGGCGACCAGGAAATGCAAACAGTTAAAATGCCTTGAAAGTGATTTTTTTTTTTTTACTGGAAAGGCACAGATTATTGCTAGGGTGTTCATATTTCTTAATAGCCTCGTTTGCTAGCACTGTTACATTGCCATGCCTATAAGTACACACGCTGTAACCACTCAATGCTGTAACACCATGGCATTGTGAACTGTGTGGGTGGAGGAGTGGAAGTGTGTTCTATTCACAGATCTATTCCATGTCATATAAAGGTACTCTATGCAGTCCGTAGGTGACAAAAGCATTTGTCCCAACTTCAACTGGAGTTTGAAAATGCATCCAGAAATGTACCCTGAGCAGTGGGGAGGTAGTGTAAGGGGGGTGGCCATAGAATTCTCTGTGTTTGGATGAAATCACAAGTGGCTACATCATGGATGCTAACACAGTACCTGCTGATTCCTTCATGAATTCTGATCCAATCCCAGCTGCTGAAAGATGCAAACTTTTCCTGAAGCAGAAACTCCAGATAAGTAGTCACATTTCGGGGAAGGGAATATTTTCCAGGGCAACCTCAGCAGCTGATCAGGCTAGTCCATCCATAGATATGTTGTTCTGTCACTATTCAGTTCCATACACTTCAGGTTTCCCATCAGCATTTGGACTAACATCTCTCTTTGCCAATTGAGCACTACAAGAACTCATATGTCCTCCAAAATGCGGAAGGCCTGGAATGATAGAAAAAGTTTTTGTAATAAGGCCACTGACAGTAAGCAAACCCAAAGTGTTTCGACAATTTTTAGAAAACAAAAAACAACCATTTCTGTGATGAATTTATGGTTGAAAATCTGGACAGGGACAAACAAGCAGGTCCAGAGGGATTTACAGCTAGAGAAAAGGTATGGTGGGAGTCAAGAGGAAAGGGCATATTTAGTGGGGTCCCACAGGGATGGGTCCTAGGTCCAGTTTTGTTTAATATCTTCACCAGTCTTTTACATAATGACATGAGAGTACACTTTATAAAGTTTGCGGACGATACAAAGCTGGGAGTGGTTGCAAGTGCTTTGGAGGATAGGATTAAAATTCAAAATGATTTGGACAAACTGGAGAAATGGTCTGAAGTAAATAGGATGAAATTCAATAAGGACAAATGCAAAGTACTCCACTTAGGAAGGAACACTCACCTGCATACAAACAACATGGGAAATGACTGACTAGGAAGGAGTACTGCAGAAAGGGATCTGGGGCTCATAGTGGATCACAAGCTAAATATGAGTCAACAGTGTAACACTGGTGGGGAAAAAAAAGTGAACATAATTCTGGGATGTATTAGCAGGAGTGTTGTAAGCAAGATATGAGCAGTAATTCTTCCACTCTACTCTGCACTAAAAAAGCCTCAGTTGGGGTATTGTATCCAGTTCTGGCTGCCACATTTCAGGAAAGATGTGGACAAATTGGAGAAAGTCCAGAGGAGAGCAAAAAAAAAATTATTAAAGGTCTAGAAAACCTTGATTGAAAAAAATGTCTTTATTTAGTCTGGAGAAGAGAAGACTGAGGGGGTGGGGGGTGGGGGGCATAAAGTTTTCAAGTACATAAAAGGTTGTTACAAGGAAGAGGGTGAAAAATTGTTCTTGTTAACCTCTAAGGATAGGACAAGAAGCAATGGGCTTAAATTGCAGCAAGGGAGGCTTAGTTTGGACATTAGGAAAAACTTCCTAAATGTCAGTGTAGTTAAGCACTAGGGAGGTTGTGGAATCTCCATCATTGGAGATTTTTTAGAACAGGTTAGGAGTGGGCTAGTCACTACTTAGTCCTGCCTTAAGTCCAGGTGTCGGGACTAGATGACCTGTTGAGGTCCCTTCCAGTCCTACATTTCTATGATTCTGTGAAAAGCTCAGGCTGGCTGCGCAGCATGAGGACAAGGTTCAGCACAGGAGAAGGCACTTGCTTCACAGTTCATGGAACAGGAATGGCAGCTAAAGGAGGAGGATGGAACTGAGCAGAGGGAATGGTCTGAGCAGTTGATATCAATAATGGTGCATCAGGCACACCACAGCCTGAGTTCCCCACATGGTACCCACATTGATGCAGTCCAGAAACAGCTTGGAAAACTCCATCACTTGGTAGCCTATGCAGCTGGGCCTCATGAGTGGCTGGGGGCAACTTAGCCCCAGGGAGAGCTCCGTGTTGACTCCCTCTCCTCTGGATGCCTCTACTCCACTTCCCTAGTGCAAAGTTCCCAGCCTCACAGCAAATGGAGAAAGAAGAGAAAGGAGAACATGAGGCTAGGGAACATGCAACAGTAGGGGTTTCTGTGTTTGACATGGTTTCACTGATTGCACTTGTTCATGTACTTTGTTTTTGTTTGTTTGTTTTGGAAAGGTTCTGTTGTTACTGGTGTTTTGGCATAGTAGTGGCAGCTGGCCTGCTTGACAATGGCTAAATGTTGGACTTTTATAATACATGTTTATAAATAAAACTTATGTCATCAAGAAAGCTTATTGCTATCACTGCATCACATCATACAATATACATTTAAAATAATAAAGGTAAACAAATGATCGGGGACAATTAGGAATTGGTATGCAAACACTAGTCCTCAATTCAGTTAGATACATCAATCCGCACTTCAGTCATTTTCTTATATTAATCCATACTCGGAATCATCCCCCAACTCATTTCATGAGTTGTCATGTCATTCACAAGCCCCCCACACCTCCCCAGGCACTGCCCCCCCCACACACACACACGTACAATCATAAAGGCACTTTTCCCCCTTTTCCATTTGGCCATGCAAATCCACAGGGTGGGAGCACAAACTATCCCTCTCTTCTATTGCCTGGGTGCATCCAGTTCCAGCTGTGTCTCCTCCTCTGCCCTCTCCTGCTCCACATGAGCTCTGTCAGGTGCCTTTGGTGGGTCAGAAAATGCTGCTGAAACATCCACCAGCACCTCATGGAAGCTCTGTCCATTTCCTGACACAGGAGTGAAAGTGCAAGCAACAGAATCTCTTGAAAAGGCAATTCCTCCATGTTGCTGGTGCATCCTGTGGGTGGGTTAGAGTTCACTTTATTGCCCTTCTCCAGTGCTTAAAAACCCAACTCCCATAGGAAAGCACTGGAGACATAGAATTCAGTCTCTAAGGATTTTCAGTAAGGATTGCACAGGGGCAGCCTCCCCACATTCAGGTTCAAAAGAACAAAATGAATCAACTTAATTCTTAAGAATCAACTTTATAAAATCTTATGATAAAGAAACATAATAAATAGCAGCTTTATTTTTACAATATAACAGCTATACATAAGTAAAGAAAATAAAGTAAATCTAAACAGGTCAGTCCCCACAGAAACACAGTGAGAAGAAACTCAGAGTTCCCAGAATCTTAGGTTGAATTCACCTGAGTTTCAGTGTCTTTGATCACCAAATTTATACAGTCTGCTGAAACTAAAGTCATATCTTCCCTCACTTGCTTGTAGAACTCTTCAGCTGGAATCCATGCAGACTCTTCCTCCTCCTCTGTTGAAATCATTGAGTTAGCTAGTCAGCTAACCAATTAACCAACCACTCAGTTAAGTGTATAGATTTTAAAAAATACCCTGCTGCAAAATGCTTCAGAGTTAGGGAAAGTTCCTGGGCTCAGCTTCTCCCAACCCACACAGTGCACATGGCCTTTTATAAAGGAGTTACCCTGACTACTTGCCCTCATGGAATCTGAGTCCAGCAACAGGGAATTTATTGAGCATAACCCAAACTACCACACCCAATTCCAGAAACTTTTGAGTGTGGAAAGCTAATTGTGCATCTGCCTAGCAACAAGGACCCAGAGGAGAGGAGCCTTTAGCTGTGAATGGCTTGCACTCACCCACTTCCCAGAACCCAACACGAACAAGGACCCAGACACAACTATTCCTACCCCCTCCCCAATAGATCTCTTAAAGAGATATCTCCCTATTAGTCAAGTGGGTTACACTGGCTCCAGTAGCTGGGAGCACACAGACCAAAATGAGTTGTCAAATTTCCTGTAACATGCAGGGTGGACAGAGGACTTTTCCCGCAGTCAAAGAGCTAGAGTGGCCACGTTTTGAGAGGGTACTAGGGAGTCTGGGATATGGCTGGTTTGACGCAGGTCTGTGTGCTGCAGTCTGGATGGCAGAGCCCCAGGGTCAAGCCCAGTTTAGAAAATGTTTAACATAGGGTTAACAATAAGCATAGACACTTAAGCCCTGTGTTCTATAACCAGAGTCAACTGACTCAAGTCCCATTAACACTGGGCTTACATTGCAATGGAGGCACACCCTCAGAGGCTGCTTTTGAAGAATTTTCCTGTCTATTTAATAAACTCCAGAAACCATTACAAAATAAAAATAATATATAAAATATATTTTACTGTCAGGGCTTGCTTGAGCCACATTTATGTCCAAACCCAACCATAGATTACAACACTTAGGTCTGTAGCATTTAAAATATACTGAAAAAGGTAAGCCATGCTATTTCCTTGGCATTTGAAGAAACTTTCTACCCTACTGATCCACAGCTGAAGTATATCAATATCTTTGTTCCACTTACAGTTAACATATTTTTATTTACTACACTATATACTCTGCCCCAAACAGCTTTCTGTGACTGAGTATATGGGAAAAAGCCAGAAAAGTCTCCACCACTATGGACCTGTTTTAGCAGTCCATCCTTATTCAATAGAGCTCTTAACCATGGCCCAGACTTTTAAAGATGTTTAGGTGTTGCTGCTCGCAGCATTGCAATGGAATGCTCATTTAGGAGCCTAGATCTCATTTTCTAAAGGGATTTAGGCACATAAGAGTCTAAATATCATCAACTGTCAATGGGATTTTGGCTCCTAGATGCCTCAATCCCATTTGAAAATGAGATTTAGACTCATTTTGCAATGCTGAGGGCAGCAATACCATAACTCTCAGCACATGGGCTCAGATTTTTAAAGATAGGTAATGCTTAAGTGTCAGGCTGAACTGGGATTGATTTAAGCAGGTCTTAATCGCTTTGTGGAACTGATGTCTAGTTTAAAATTAATTGAATTCCAGGGTTGCTGATCATCTAAGCTAGAGAGTCATTCTCATGCTTGTGTGTTTTCTCTTTCTCTCTCTGGCCCAATGACTCTCTCGTTATTTATTTACAGTGGATCAGCTTCAACTGGAGAGAATGCAAGAGGCCCACATGAAAATATTCCAAAACCTGGTGGCTTGGGCATTCTCTTGAGATGTGGCAGAGCTCTCTTCTAATTCCTTCTTCCTCTCATGTTGTGAGGGGACTTGAACCACATTCCAGGTGAGTAACCACTGGGCTAAAAGTTATGAGGGAGGTTGTCATCTTCTTCTCCCACCAGTTTCTTGCAAAAATGACATAAGTGCCTAACACCAAGAGAGCATTTGTATCCGAGAATCCCAAGCAGAGGCATCTATCTCTCCCCTTTCATTGTACGAGGAGCCTTGATGCTGAACTGCGCCTTTGTGAATCCCAGTGTCTTCTAGATGCCTAAAAGTTAGGTCTGGTGATGCTGAGTGTTGCCACGCCTACAATTTGGTGTGAATCTAACTCTCTGTCCTTTTGTGTTTCTACCTTAATTGTAACTTTATTTTAATTAGATTAAATATAAATATGAACAGAGTTGTCTTTGTAATGCAAAACATAACTTTCAGGAGCCTCTCTGTAGACCTGCACAGCACAGGATGGGCTTAATTGTGTTTTTCCTAATTATTGTTCATTTTGATTTTATTTTAATTAAAATAATACTCTGAAGTGTCCAATATCTATCCAATTATGTTTTCTGTGTTAATTTTTAATAACATGGCACAAGTACAATAACAAAACAACAGTAATAGTACTAATATTTGCCTACATTACAATTTACGATGACTCTAGTAGTTTAAATATAATTGACTACTATAATGGCATAGAATAATTGTTGTATATAGTTATTGGACTGAATATGATATATTGATGAGTTATAAATGCATTCAGTATTATATGTGTAGTTCACACTCTCTGTAACTCTCTGTGAATGGGGAGAAAGGAAAAAAATAGTTTTATTTGTTTATTTTGTTAAGAGATAAGAAGTCTTTGTCATCTTTTAGTACTCCATGCTACAGCATAATTTACAAAATGGTTTCCTACAGATCTTCTGAAATTCTATATAATTTATAAAGACTCTATAGTTTACACATATTTGCATGTAATATATTTTATCAAATTACCTCATAATTAAGTCTCTAAAGCACTTACGGATATAGGATCTGTCAAAGATGGATTTAACAAAGACCTAATCTTGTCTAAATATATGCGTGTGGAGTCAATGGGACTATTCCCAGTGTGTAAAGTTAAGTACACAAGTAAATCCTTGCAGGACTAGCACCAAGGAAAATGCCAAGTTAGAACAGGTCTAAAGAAGGATTAAATTGGTTCCAATCTCTATATATGAGAAATAGAGGGTGTTACTTCATTCTAAATTAATAATTATATCCAGGGCTAAATGAACTCTAAGATGAAGACCAAGGTGTTTATTAGTCCAAGATACAGTTTCTGCTAAATTATCACAGTGCAATGTCAAGATATTTATTATTATATTTTATTATTACATTTTATTATAGTGAAAGGTGTTCTCCCTCCTCTCACCTCTAAACTCTCTTTTACTAATATAAACATACTGCTCTGAATGACCATTGCCTTAAGAACTTTGCATCCATATGTCCTTAACAAGTATGGCTGTCTCAGCTTTATTCCCTCCTTACTTTATCAGCCAACCTAATCCCAGTTTTCCCAATAAATTCCTACCCCCTACTCTTCTTTGCCCTTAATCCTTGATTTTGATGTGATGGACAGTAGGGAAAGTATCATTGTTGTGCTCCATCTATGAGTGAAGGCTATGCATGGACACAATTAAAATTAAATATATGGCATTCTGCATGGAAAGGGAATAAGTTCCAAAGTCATTGTGCAACTGCTCCTTTACTTGCAAGAATTTGGTTTTAAAGATAGGTGGAATATGGGCAGGAAGAGACATCCCTGAGGAAAGGCACGTATATTATTTACAGACCCTAGTTTTGTTGAATGCATTTATTTGAAAATATGTGTGGTCAATGGGGCTACTCGTAGTGTGTAAAGTTAACTTATGTCTTTTCAGGAAAGGTGCTTAAATGTGTTATTTCCATAAATAAAAGAAAAAAGGAACAAAAGAAATGGGCAAAAAATAAGTTGAAATGCAACCTGGAAAAAATGAAAGTTATTACTTCTTGGGAAAAATAAAATAAAACTAGATATTCAGTGGGAAAGTGATACTTAGAATTATTTATCAAAATATTTGACAAATAGTTTTCAACAACAAACAAATTTTAGAAAATTGATCTGTTAGTGTACGGAAAAATGGTGATATTCAGTCCCATTGACTATGCTCAGTGTTCAAAGTTAAGCACATGCTTAAATCTTTGCAGGATCCTCTGAGAATACCAAAACAGAAGAGGCAGGAGAATCATTACAGCATAATAAGAATACAGCAAATACATATAAATGGAAAATAAAATAAGAAAAAGAGAGGTCAGAAATACAATGGAGATTGTCACATATGTCAGGGAAAACTGTACATACATCTTAACTAACAGTTCACATTACTGAGCCTGATTCACCCCTGTGTAAGGCCATATTTCCATTGCTGTAACGCCATTGAAACCATTTGAGTTTATGAATGTATCCTCTGACATGCCCATGATCTAGTCAATAAATTGAGTTACACCATTATAAAACTGGAGGAGTACAGCAGTGAATCCGATACATTCAGTATCCTGGCTGTATTCAGGGATTACTTTGTTCAAATTCTACAAAAGGTAACCAAATTTGTGTTGAAATCACCGGGAACATTTTTGTATTTTTTAAGCTTTTATAAAAGAAAAAGGTGTCCTAGACACTTTTGAGCCAAGCAACTGTGCCTGATAGTTCTTTGTTTGCCCCCAATTCGTATTAAAGGAACATCCTGCCCATATATCTAACCTCTCTAATTCCCTGGCTGTTCTCTGTCCTCCTTAGAGTTTGCAACACCTCCCAATTTAGTAGTACCTGTAAATTTTAATTAATGTACTTGCTTACTACTACTTCTAGATCATTAATAAAGATGATACTAAATGATGCAATTGAAGTATGTTGGCCCTCAGGGCAGGCTAAAAAAAGGATGCCTGCTCTCCCACACACATTGCAAAATATATCATTCTCACAGTGCACTTACTTCCCACAAAGTCCTCATTTAATTTTATTACAGCCACTGCTAAAATGGTTGTGGCCTTCACATTTACAGAAGACTTTAGTCTGTTCTGGTTAGAAATATTTTTCCCTGTACAAACACAGGGCTATATTCTCCCCCCACGGGGGAAGAACCAGCAAGAGAGGGCAGATAATTCTGAGCTTCATTTAGTGGTGCTTCCTCCACGAGCTCATGGAAGTAGGATTTGCTCCCTTCTGCTTGAATGTGCACTTTTTAAATGTTGCTTCTGTAGGCAGGGAAAGAGGGAAGGAAAGATTTCTCCACTTACCATACTGATTTAAAGTTAAATCTAATACGGGTTGAGAGCATATTTGTTTTTGGAAAAAAAGATTTGTCCAGAAATGGCTTATTTATAGGGAAGCTTCCACAGAATAGCACCACCTCCGGTGCATCAGGTTTGATATATTTGTGAATGGGAGAAATGCCTAATGGAAGAAATGAATAACAATCAAATGGTATGCAAACCTAATCCAGGAGTGATGGAAGCTGCTTGACTGGGACTAGATAAAATGAAGTAGCTCCCAGATTCAGGAATTATCTGCCCAGACAATACCACTGAGTTATTTTGTTTTTCTCTTTGCCAGTTTCTGTTTGTTTAATGAATCAGCAATTTATACTCTTAACATTCACTTCCAGAAGTTTTCATTCTTTAAGTGTGCCCTAGAATCTTCACATATAATTCACTGCTTCATAGGGAGACATCTACTCCATTTATTTGACTTTCATTGACACATGTTTTAAAACACTGTTTCTCAAACTGGGGTAGCCGCTTGTGTAGGGAAATCCCCTGATGGGCCGGGACGGTTTGTTTACCTGCCCCGTCCACAGGTCAGGCCGATCGCGGCTCCCACTGGAGTCCCTCAGCCCACGCCGCTTCCAGCAGCTCCCATTGGCCTAGAGCAGCGAACCACGGCCAGTGGGAGCCGCGATCGGCTGGACCTGCGGACGGGGCAAGTAAACAAACTGGTCCGGCCCTCCAGGGGCTTTCCCTACACAAGCGGTGACCCCAGTTTGAGAAACACTGTTTTAAAAAGACGACATGTGATAATCTACATGTATTCTGCATAACCTTTTTTTTAATTTTTGTGGCATATTTGTACATAGTTTTTCAGAAAAAAGGTAACATCTCCCACATATGTTCATCAGAGGAGCTATATAATTCCAGAGCCCAAATATTTGCAAATGGCAAATAGAATATCTCTTGACCTTAAATGCATGAAGTTTAATTTCTAAGACATCCATATGTGGAAATTAAGCAGGGTAACATTTGCTCTCTCTCTCTCTCTCTCTCTCTCTCTCTCTCACACACACACACACACACACACACACACACACACACAGTGTAATATGACTGGAATATTAGTATAAAAGGGTACAGCTCGCTCAGAAAGGAAAGGCAGGGAAAAAAGGGAGGAGGTGTTGCCAATATATTAAAAATGTACACACTTGGACTGAGGTTGAGACGGAAATCAGAGACAGACTTCTTGAAAGTCTCTGGGTAAGGATAAAAGGAGTAAAAAACAAGGGTGATGGCATGGTAGGGTTCTATTACACACCACCTAACCAAGAAGAAGAGCTAGATGAGGCTTTTTTAAACAACTAACAAAATCATCCAAAGCACAGGACTTGGTGGTGATGGGGTACTTCAACTACTCAGATATCTGTTGGGAAAGTAACACAGCAATGCACAGATTATCCAACAGCTTCTTGGAATGTATTGGATATATATATATATATATATTAATTTCAGAAGGTGGAGAAAGCTCCTAAAGGAGAGGCTGTTCTAGATTTGATTTTGGCAAATAGGGAGGAACTGGCTGAGAATTTGAAAGTGGAAGGCAGCTTGGATGAAAGTGATCATGAAATGGTAGAATTCATGATTCTAAGGAATGGTAGGAGGGAGAACAGCAAAATAAAAACAATGGATGTCAAGAAGGCAGACTTTAGCAAACTGAGGGAGTTGGTAGGTAAGATCCCATGGGAAGCAAGTCTAAGGGGAAAAACAATTGAAGACAGTTGACAGTTTTTCAACGAGACATTATTAAGGGCACAAGAGCAAACTATTCCAGGTTCTCCAGGCCAGGGTGAGGCCAGGCACTGGAAATGAAAGCTGAGGGCCCGTCTGTCCAGTGCTCTCAATGATCCATGTGCTGGCACCAATGCAGTGCTGGTGAGGAAGCTGTCTGATTGAACTACAGTGAGGACAAGGAGTCTGGTGACACTGGATCTAGAGGGGTGGGGACAACAACCGGAACTGGGATTGGCTGGACAAGAAGACTGGGACTGGCAGCTAGGGGAAAGGCTGGGGAGACTGGATGTGGTACTGGAAAATCCTTTCTGATAGAAAGTCCTTTCCTAAAGGATAGTGCCAATAAATTATTTCCACATTCCCTGTTGTCTTGATCAGGGGAGCAGAAAATGACTCCAATATTCTATCTTTCTTTTGCCACTTAGCCGCACAATCAGTCATTCATCTCTGAGTTTCCACTGGGTTTTGTGTCTCACATTTCCTTCTTCCAGACTGTGACCACTGATTCTCTATATTGCATGGCTCTACTTTGTTTTCCATCTCTCATTATGGAGAGATTCTATTACTGAGAAGGGTCTGCTTAGAAACTTGTAACAAAGTTGCTTCTTTTGGTTTCTGATCTTTTCCCCAGTGCCTAGTTTATTGTCCTATTAGATCTAAGCTCAACATTTTGAATATTGTTCAGTTCTGAAGTCAACCACTGTTAAGATCTGGGAGTGCTGCAGAACCCATCCTGTCCAACCAGCCATTCCTGTGTCTGTTATGCCCTCTCCCGTGATCAGTCCCATTAGCAAATCATTGGCATTCAGAAGTAGAACACCTCTTCATAACCTTGCTGATTTAGGAATTTAATCAGACTAGTCCTCCTGTTCATGCACATATGTGCAACATTGTTCTTCTCTGTTAATCCCAGCTCAGTTTGTCAGAACAGGAAAGGGCACTTCGTATATCTGTTCTCAAGGAAACATTGCATGTTTATTCTTTTCTTCCTGGTTGCCTCTTGAATACTTTTCTATATTTTATTTTGTTTTCTCTCTTTCCTTCAGTTTTCCCCATGAGTCCTTGGGGCCGTGAGATTGCACATAGCTGCTCTGTTCCTAATGTGAACATTGAACAGTTCCTTCTGGAAAGGTGCTAGGCTTCATCTACTACTCAGCCCTAGTGCTGACCTCAGCACAGATTTCACAGGGCTGGGCTTTGATCTGGCCATTTTGTATTGCTTCCCATCATTGTACTATCTGTATGTTTGAGATCATTTTGAATTGTGTCTTGAAACACTTGATTAAGAAAAGCTCCCAAAACTAGAAAGGTTTCTCACATTACGTGGAACCAGACACCATGCATAGGCTGAAGCCCCTGCCACCTTCTTTCTACGAATCAAGTCTCTTCATGCTACTGAAAATCCTAGACATACCTGTTGCCTGTAAATAAGACCCTTCTTTTATGCGGGGGTGCAACAGAATGTAGAGTAACTAGGACCTTTTCTGATAGAGATTGCAAAGAATTAGAGAAGGAATTCTTCCTCCCATATTAAAGCATGCCCCGAAACCTTTCAGTGCCATCATAGAGTACTTGCTTGATCAGATACAAAATAAATGGCATTTTAGGCATACACCTTGGTGATGAGAATCTCACCGACATCAATTTTACCAATGAGGTAGTATTGGTTATCAACTCAAAGGATTAGCTAATTGCAGCACTTAAAGCTCTGGAAATATCAGCAGCAAAATAGGCCTGGAAATTAATTGAGATAAAATCTAAATTCTTCTGATCAGTGATTTTGAACATGCTGAAGACTTTAGAATCTTATTGGGTGACCAATCATTTGAGACTGGAAGTGATTTCACCTGCTTCATGGAAGTCCACGCTGCAAATCATCATCATTAATGGAACACCTCATCAAGAACTTCTTTGCAAACTGAACACCCTAATAAACAGACAGATGAAGCTGAGGATATATAATGCTTTGGGGTCAATATTCTGAACTGTGGGGTTGAACCATAACCCCCCACTGTCAAGATTGAAAAGAAGTTGGACAGCATTGAGATGAAGCATCTCTAAATGATCAAAACCATCAAATGGTACAAACTCAATTTGAATGAAAAGTTCCATTTTCTAACTAAACAGGTCACACTCTCTCAAATGTTTGCCAAGTGCACTCTGTGGTGGTATGTTCATCTGCTCTAAATGCCTACTAACTTCCCTGTGAGACTCACTTTGACTTTGATCCAATGAAAGCAGGATGGAAAAGACCCCTGGGAAGACCTAAAACATGACGGCTGGATGACATAAACAGACACCTGTCCCTCACAGGCATCCTACCTCATAACATGCCAGATTTGCTCAGTACCAGAGCATCATGGAGAAATATTATACATTCAGTGGTCTCTACACTGTCCGAGCAACAGCATGACAACTAACCTTACCTAAACAGTCCATCCAACTTTGAAGAAATCTTCCTTGGATTTCCAGATTAATCTGACGATGGCCTGATTAGCATTAATTTACTGGGGTTCATTCTTCACAGTCTAAATTCTTATGGGGTTGGGGTAATCCAAGGCCTGTGGCCAACTGTGGAACATCTAGCAGTACTGCTCCTTTAGGCTCTGAGGGAAATGCGGAATTGACACTCAAGAGTCCTCGGTAGTGGATATTATGGAAGAATCAGTGTTAGTAGCAGATTAAAATCTCTCTTCCATTTTATTTCTCTCCCCTTTCAGATTTGCTCCCCAAGTTGATTTTTTAATTATTATTATTATTGGAAAATGTAACTAGCACCAATACAGGCTGTTTTGAAGTACCCTGTTAAATCATCTCCCCCTTTTCCTTAAAGACCTTAGGCGGAAGCTAATATAAATATATTTTTAGAATAGTCATGTACCCTTACATATTTTACAAAGATGAGTTCGCACCAAGATTAAATTTCAAGGAATTTTCCAGTTCACAGTTATCGTACATTTCTTAAGTGAATATAAAAAGTAAATCTCTTTTCAGTATGGATGACATTATGTAGGTCAATTGTATCATGACCAACTCAGGAATATTTGATACAGAATTCTGATGTGTAGCATACAATTACTTTACATGTGTTAACAAAATATATTTATACTATGTTATGGGTAGAAGAAAATGCAGATGCCATACTACAAAGGGGAGAAGATAAAGAAAATACCTTTGCTGAATACTGGAGTTATGTTAGAAATAATATGATACTTTTGCCTGTATCGAAATATTTCAGCATCAGTAGTTGTAATGATGATGACATAGATCTATATATTGTTAAAGAATACATGCTGCTAGTAACAAATTACTGCTTAGCCTGTGACCTTTCAACCTTCCTTTTGGGATGAGCAATGTACATTAAGAATGAAAACATTGCATGGTTATCATCCTTGCTCTTAATGGAAATAAGCAGTTATGTAATGCATGGTATCCTGTGATCGTTAGAGGGTGAAATAAATTTGTTTTGAATAATCATGTGAACATTTTAAAAATTAGTTTGAGATTTTATGGGAAAACATAGTGAAACTCATTAATATCAACAGTACTGAAATGAAGAGTTGCATTTTACAGGGCTCCTTAAAACATGGTTTTATTTCTTTCATTAACTTGTTTACAGAAGTTAAATTAAAATCATATTCCATTGATATATATTTTACAGCAGATAATTTCAGATGTTGTTATGAAAGGAACAAAGTTTGAACAAACTGATTAATTTCATCCTTCAGCTGCCACAATTAAAGTCTTTGTGCATTCAAGTCTGTTAGTAAGAAGTCACAATGCCACTGAAGCAATGCCCAGATTTGTTTTGTGTGCATGTGAATGCTCATGTGTGGTATGCATATATGGTGTGTATATGCATCACCCCCTTACTGTTGACATAAAAAGAGGGATTTTCAGAAGTACCTAAGAGATTTGGGAGCACAAGTCCCATTGACAGTCACTTTTATTCATCTCATTGACTTTCTATGGGACTTATGCTCCTAAACCCCCTTCACACTTTTAAAATTTCCTCCCTAACTTCCTTAAAGACAATAGGTCTAGCAACATGTGTGGTATGTGATACATATGACATTTATGTAAACAGAGAAAGTGTCAAACAATTTTTTTCAATATGGAGCTAATCTTGTCCTTCCCTTCCTCTCCCTGGATGCAGAAATCCCATGTTTTCAGTAGAATGAGTGTAGTTCCACTGTGCAAGGGAGGGCAGGGTCAAAGGCCATGGTGAGGTCTATAGCCTCTGTGTGCCATTGAACTGTACTCAGGGCTTCCTACATCCTCAGTCCGCAAGGTGTTTGAGGGCAGAGCAGACCTTCGATGAGACAGGGCTTGTGGATCTGTAACTGGGTGGATCTGCAAATTCGCTTGACAGAGGGTGAGTAAATATAGGGGACTCTGAGGATGTTGTAGTTGGAAGGGTTGAATTCAATCATAGCGGCTCAGTGCTCAATATCTTTGAAAATCAGGCCACTTATTCTGGGGGATTAAATATGGACTTGGAGGCTAAATTTGGGCACCCATTTTTATAGCCCCAATTTAACCTACTCTTTTGCAGTGTTCTAATTGAACAGGATTATCAATTAAATAGGCATGTTGGTATTTTTATGCTAATTTGATTAATATTTATTTTAAAAACTAACAGTTTTTTCTCCCCGATCCTCAAAGACCAAGAAAAAAGTAAATAGTGACCTTTGAGGGGGACGAGAGTAAGATGTAGAGAAAATGTGCTAGCGGGGAGCATGTTATTGCACCCTTCAGTTGTTGCTATTGAAATCTAGCAAAAGAGAAGAATACAAGGATGCTATGGATAGGACAAGTTCATTTGAGTCAACTAGCCCGATACCCTTTTAGATTTGTTCTTGTTGACTTCCTGGGACTAGGTGAAAAGAGACAATAAAGGTGTTACAACATGAAAGTTTTCCTAAGAACCCACTGTTTTCCGTAGCATATACTAGACAGTCTGCCCTGTGTCCAGACACAACAGAATTTCTGATCAAATTCTTAAAAAGATTATATGGCTCAAAAATCTTGACTGAACTACATTAATCTCTCTGAATCCTTAAATCTCCTCTCTCTTAACAACCATACAGCATACTTTGTAGCTAACTCTTAAACTTATCCGTGTTATTTGGCTCATTGACGTGCTTTTCCGTTCTCGCTCATTCTCTTTCTCTCTCTGTCTTTTGTACAGTCATATTGTCCCAGTTTAGATGGGTTTTCCCTTCACCCTCTCCCTTGGTTCTTGTCATGCAGACAGAAAGCAGAAGACCAAAAGTCTGAAGTGCAGGCAATGCAATGTTTATTGGGGTTAGTTTGCAGTAAGCATGTATACCATAACTCTGACGCCGCAGAGTCTTGTTTCCCAGTGTCCCATCTCTCCATCCTTAGCAGGCATAATTATACCTGAAATGCACACCCTCGGTCACACCTCTTATAATTTATGGTCATGTTCCATTTTGGGGGGTCAGGAATTTGAGGTCTTTGTCTCATCTCTTTTGTATCCCATGGGCGGGGTGAGGAGTGAGGTTGTGCTACGGACAGGGACAGGCATTTTTTTGGCCTTTTACTGTTTTATAACTTGTCCCCAACCCCGCCCCTTTCCCCTCCTGACTGGTTGCTTGATCTTGCCTTGAAATAGGAGCTGAGGCAGTCTTCAAATGTGCGCTCATATATTATACTCCCACCATGCCCAGTAACACTTTAATTGTTCTTATGTGTTCCCATTATACTAACAAACCCATTTGGCTAGGCAGAAGCAACATACACAGTGTCTTTGTCCTTTGTTTACACATATTAGTAAGGATCCTTTTGTTCACACATATTAGTAAGGATGTAAAAAATCAAACAGGCAAGCAAGACCCAAAATCCTATCTCAGGTGAAAATACAGGCTTGAATCCTACATTGTCACTAGCGGTCCTAACAGTCCCTACTGAGAAAGTCTCACAGGGACCAGGAAATTGCAAGTTTCAGCTTGTGGCATTTCCTTCCAATCATTGATTTGGAGGCTGGCCCATAGATACTGGCAGAGGCTAGATCTACCTGTAACAAAGATATCTTTCCTGAGATCCCTGGGGAAATCATATTGATCTTAATGCCTGTATAGAGTGTGTATGTATACATATCTGTGCAGAGCTCCCTTGCTATTTGAACATTAGTTTCTTGACACAATAATTATAACAATGTGTGATACATATAGCATTTGTATGTATTCTCATGTTTTCCTTTAAAGCTATACTGACATGACCTCCTTACTGACTTCCAATTCAAACACCCCTCAGGGAGGTTTATTTGTGGAGCATCAGCATAATTTTCTGCAGAGAAATCCTGACAGATTTGAGGGGAGAACATGTTACCACAGGCAACCACTGTTCCTATTCCTTCCAACCTTGGCCTCTGGAATTCCTAAATGCTGCAAATGTGAGGCCTGATCAAATGCCCACTGAAGTAATAGGAAAGGCTCTCATTGACTTTAATGGACATTTGATCAGGTCTCTGTGGCAGAAGGATTTATGTGTGATTACATGAAGGGGAAACCAGGATGTAAATCCATTGCCCCTCGTTTTAATGTGTTTATATAGCCCATTTTTCTTCTATTTTGCACCACTCCATTTATGTTAGTTTAGGGGAGACTCTCCTTGATGTTTAACATGAACATAAAGTTTCTTAACCATTCACCAATAAGATCGGTATGTCTCATTTAGTTTTACAAAACTCTATATTTCTGTATGCTACAAGGTCACCTCACAACTGTTTCTTTTTCAATAATTAAGGCTGCATGTCTGTCACAGAGGTCACAGATTCCATGACTTTCCGGGACCTCCAGGACTTCTGCAGCGGCCGGTGCGGCTGACCCCAGGGCCACACAAGCAGCTCAGGCAGCCCCAGGGCAGCTGCACCAGCCACTGCTGGGGCGCCCCCAGGCAGCTGGTCCCAGGTGCTGCCCCAGAGCAGCAGTGGTGCCAGCGATGGTGGGGCCCCACGCCGACCCCACCCAGGAGCAGCAACGGGGCCCTGAGTCACCCTCCCCCCCCGAGCAGCAGCGTGCCCGGGGGCACCCCCCCCCCCCCCCCCCCCCCCCCCCCCCAAGAGCAGCAGCAGCATCTGCCAGAGCACTCCTCCCTCCAGCACCTAAGATTTAGTCAAGGGTATTTATAGTACAAGTCATGGACAGGTCATGTGAGTTTTTGTTTATTGCCCATGTCCTGTCCATACCTTTTTCTAAAAATACCCATGACTAAATCGTAGCCTTTTCAATAATTAACAAGCCCCAACTTTATCTTTTCTATATAAAACATGGAAATAACTAGTTTACCCTAATAGTTCATCTTTTAATGCCAGCTAATAGTTCCAAGGATTTTTTCACTATAACCTCTAAATCCCTTTTCTGGTCAGTACCTTATAACTACTTCATTTAATCTGCCTTCTCTGTTTTGGGTCATTGGCCTTAGACCTAATATGCTTTGTCGTTACTGGCCTATGCACTTGTCTTCATTAAATAGCATTTTCCATCTAATAACCCTTCCATTTAAAAGGTATCTATCCTTCTGAACCTGATTGGTGGTTCTTCATTATCTTTTATTCCCCTCTAATATAATTATCCCTTCGGCAGGGGTCACAAGATGATGCTGTTACACATAGTTTTACAAGCCCTTTTTCTTAACATGTGACCAAGTTTTAGTCTTGAAAAAAATACCATGTTATTCAGTTATCTTGGTGGGAGAAAGAATATTTGCTCTCTGCCTTAGTCTCTCTAACCAGAGTTAATACTTGGTGTAGAGTTGCTTCCTGGGTCTTGGGCTTTGGTGTTTGGCTGAGATCCCACAAAAAGAGTTACCTGCACACTGTTTGTCACCAACTCTTTTGAAGGACTCATGTATACAGTATAAAATAAACAAGTTGTATTAAGAGCATAGTCTCCAAGCCACTGATTTCTCCTTAAACGGGAAGCCCTCATGCAAGGCCCCAACATCTGCTATGACTTGGCGAAGGGATGACTATCATTGTCAGACTTTTTCCTTAGTGGGATGAACTTTGGCTAACAAAAAAAATTAACATTTATAAGAAAAGTGAGTGCATAATGTGTAATATGATGCCAGAAAACACGATGAGCCAATATCAACAAATTTCAGACGGTTTATTCATAGTATATTAATTATTATTTAATTAATGCATTTGTGGGCTTTTTCTATGGCACTTCTCATAATAGTTAAGAACCTTACAAGCATTAATACATTTAGCTTCATAACATTTCTGTATGATAGAGAACTATTGTTGTTATTGTCTCCATTTTACTGACTTGTAAACTAGGCACAGAGCAAGTGACTTTCCCCATGGTCACATAGAAAATCTGTGGCAGCTCACGAATAAATACAGATTTTTTAGTTCCCATTCTAGTTAGTGTCATAACTATAAGCTCAATCCATTTAACAAAAGCAAATGTATAGGTAACAAAAGAAAATTAAAATAAAATTGAAAATAATTATGTGTAAAATGAATGAACCAAAACAGAAAATGCTAATAGAAATCAAACTCATCCTTATTCCTAAAACATTCCTGAAATGTAATTTAGAAATTTAGTCAAATCTCAATGTAGATTCAGATTCAAACTTTCCTAAGCTTCAGAGGCATTCGGATCCCCCAAAACCTGAAAATTGACTTTTATTTTTTGTTTTTTGGCCAAAAACTTTTGGTTTTCATGTTTTTAGTTTTTCAACAACAAAAAGCAAAAGTTTTTTGAGGGAAAACGCACACAAAATTTCATTTGACTAATAACCCCAATGAGATAGGAGCCAATTCTAATGTATCTACTGAACTGTATATTCTTGCTACCTTACATTTTGAGAGGGGGGTGGGGGAGGAGAGAGTTCTTGTTTTTTAGCAGTATCCTTAGGAAAAGAAAGTGAAGTACTATCAGCTAAAAAATGAATATATATATATATATATATACACACACACACACTGCCTCCAATGTAGAATATGAAAACAAACTGTAATGATCTAAAACAAAAGTAGATGGCCTCAGAAATGCAGTCTCTTTCCTCAAATAATGGCAAACTGTTTCACCAAACATGGTTCTGACACAAAGGCAAATAGATCTACAGAACTTGAGTATGAGAATGAACAGCTGTTTTCAATAAAAAAAGGAATCACTTTTTTATCAAATGGTAAGTTTATGAGTCTTTGAGAACTTGCCAAGTGGTGTTTTCATATATTTCTATACAGTAGTTTGCTCTTGGAGGTTAGAGAACTGGAGTATAACTGACCTTGAGAATAGCAGGGGTTGGCATTATTAATGAAATGTCACCATTCTACAGGGGAACAATCTACATTGTATTGTTGCTTCTGCTGTATGTGTCGTTGTGGACAGAATGTCAAAAACCCTAAAACAGAGAAATTATGTTGTGTATATTTCTCAAAACACATTCTGGCCCACAATCTCGACTGGTGCAAATTGGCATACTCCCATTTGAGCTGATTTATATCAACTGAAGATCTGGCCTTCTATCTCAATATGTAGTGCCTCAAACTGACACAAATTCAAAGAGGAAGGAATTTTCAATTGTAAATAATTCATTTAAACTAGCTGATACTTGATATTAAGCAATAGAGTAATCAGGAGTGTTTATACGGCCCATTTACACCACATTTCCTTGGTTATGAGTATTTGTTTTGGATTTGATTGGCTGCAACTTTCTGGAGGGTTTTTTGAGGGCTAAGGAGGAGGCTGAGGGTGGAATTAATTTCATTTCTCATCACAGTACTCAGTGTCCTGGAAGAAGCATACACCGAGAGGAAATTTCTGCCAAGAAATGTCTGAGGTTTTATGGTTATATTGATCTGACATTTATGGTTTTGCATGTTGTAAATAATTTATTAACTTCATTTAAAATATTTTTGCTTATAGCAACCTTATTTGTGTTCTTCTTTGTTCTTTGTTATGGGCCCAAATCAAGTCCCCAGGTTTGAATACCCTTGATTTTTGGACACATTTAAATCCAGAATCAAGAGAGAGATAGTACAAACTCTGAGGGAAATTGATATCTGGGCTAGGTAGGTTTCTGTATTGATTTGCTTTTTGTCTTTCTTTAAAGGAGTCCATTTGAGAATCCTTGACGTATGACAGGGGTCTTGTCTTTCTCTTCTCCATACTCTGGATGTAGGGATTTAAACACCTATATTTATAGAGAAGAAATTAAGTATAAGGGGATATTCCTAGTAAAGGGTATGGTCTTTCTTTGATTGGCATGGAGACTTAAATGCTCTAATTACAGAGGCACCATCAACAGAATGGTCTGAATCTCTTCAGTGTCTTGATGTCTCTTCAGTCATGAATACCAAAGAACTTCAGCACAGAAAAGCTCATGTTGTTTTAATTGCCCTACAAACTCTTAATTGGTCATACTCCTTTGATTTAGTGAAGCTACCTACCATCTTTCTTCTTCAAATACCACCCAGGAGAGTCCATTTTGACTAAGGGACCGCTGCTTAATTTGTATCCATCAAGACAGCAGCTGACAGCTAGACTTTTGAAAGGGGAAATTGTACTGTGAAAAAAGACTATTTGAAACAGGGTGTATTTACTATGTCAGTATCCAGGAAGTTTGCTAAACAAAAGATTTTGCAAATGTAGGGACAAAATGTAAGCAGTGACATCTAAGCAAGACAATAAAAAGTGAAAAGTACAGAATCTGTACTATGCCAAACTTTCTTCAACAAGGGTCATCAATGGAGTAAACACTCAATATTCTAAAGTCCATATATCAGGTTACAAAGTGTCAGTGATGTGAATAGACAGTTACATATGTCACCACATTTTCACTTTAACTAAGGTTCCTCGTGCAAGATAAATTTCTCAGCACATGTTTTTTTTCTAGATGTGACTTTTCTTTGTCTCAGGTACAAGCACCATTCACATCCACCTGGACTGAGAGACTGTGGATTCCTGGCAGTGATGTGCCACAATTATTTTAGCAAGGGTTTCCCACAACAATTTCCCTCCCTACTTGGCCTGAGCTAAACTCCATGTCCTGTGGGGGTTCATGTAACTCTTCTAAAGGAACAAGTAAGGGGATGGAGATTCTGCTAATTTGTTTTCCAAGTTAAATAAGAAAAAGCTTCCAATAAGGGGTGCAACACCACCAGTCAAACCATTCAGTTTAAGCTGCATTTTGATGTAAATGTTAGTACTTTATTAATGACATAAATCTGATCCTGGACACCTATTAGTAGTCCTGCTGAAGTCATTGGCATCAGTGAGATATGGGGTATATTGATAGATAACCCTGTGTACAGCTGTGCAGTTTGAATTAGATGGTGATGAAGTAGTGAGGTAGAAGACATCATAGGAGGATCTGGGATGTCCTTCCCTAGATTATTTTTTTTCATACCTGTCCCCTGGTACTATCTGATTTGTTTGTTTGTTACATTTCAGAAGTATTTTTTATGAGTTCCAGGGATAAGCAATCTCTAGCATGAGTGCTGGAGAGGGAAGTCATAAAAACCTTCCTTTCAAATGGTGGCAGAATTTTAGCAAAGGACTCTCAGGAGTCCCAAAGTGTTTCCCTTCACATAGTACTACTGGGTCCTGATAAATAAACCTTTGTTATGCTTTCGATTTAATGGATGTATAATTATATCACATATGTTGAGGTAACTGATTTTGTTGGCTATCTTGCTTCACTCTGCTTTTCCTTCATCTGATTCCTGGAAGACAGTCTAATATTCTTACTCAGGCTGAGTAGCAGCTTACTCCACTAGTAGTATATTAGCTTCAAGGGAACTACCATTGACATGAGGTATTACTCATATGAGTAAAGGTGGCAGAACTGAGTCCACACTGTGTCTGATTAGTCTACAACTAGTTCAGGGTCTGTGACTTGCTGGAGTACAAGGTACCAAATTCATAAGCCAAATTCCCACTATTTTATCTTTTCAGACCTCAGTGTTTTGGGGTGAAAGTGTGGAGAAAGAGGCTTGACCGATTTTGATTACCTATGTTATGCCCTGAGGAAGTGAACACAGGAATATTGCTGCCACCTGAAGCTGTCCCATAGCCCCTTGTGAAACACCTGACCTACCATAAAGGTTATATATTCATTGCATTTTTACTGCCAAGTATAAGCATTAATATGTTGCCCTGACATTTTGTTTCATAAGTTGATTTAGATACATTGCTGCCCACAGAATAGCAATTACATTTCATACATTTTTCCCCTGAAAAAGAAAATAGTATTTAGACTGCCAAGATTTCTCATGAAAAGTTTTAAAAAATTAGAAATACTTTGTTACTAATTAGATAATTAGACAGCATGGTATTATAAACCTCAAAAGAGAAATGCATTTAAATCTACAAGTATATTACAATGTGTCTGTTTTAATTCATTTTAGTAGCATAATTAGCATTAAGTATTACCTTCACAGTTATGATTATGATGTATAATCTAAGATACCATTAAGTCTTATACTTTCCATCTCACTAGCTTCTTCATATAAACAAATTAGAACAAAGGTCATTGTTCTCATTTTTCCAATATCAACAGATCATTAAAGCAGCACATCACTGATTATATTGATAGATATGATAGGACACAATAGAGATGGAATTTTCAGTTTCATAAAAGGTGAAAATAATTATCATAAATTTAACAAAGGAAAAATCTACTGCACAATATGTTTCCTTTGAAATAGCATTGTCCTAAATAGAAAGAGGTTTTGAAAGTTAGTTCCACAACAGAAAAAAATCCCATTCAGATGAAAAAGGACTTACAATAAAATGGGATCTTAACAGTTATTTGTGGAAGACTCATGAGGTTTAATAATCACAGCTGAGCAGACAGTATTGAAACGCTGCTCACTGACATTTTCAGTGCAAACTGAAGTGAACAGACACTGCTGAGGGTATGCTCAAATGATGAGCTAGACTTGTTGCTTGTTTCAAAGGGATGAAGATGCTACCAGTGTGCTACAGAAAACTAAAGAAACTACAGGCTAAATACAGAAGTGATGTATGAAGCAATGTAAGTTAATACTCCTCAAGTTACACCAATTTAGACTCCCTTAGGGTATGTCTACACTACGAAATTAGGTCGAATTTATAGAAGCCGGTTTTATAGAAATTGGTTTTATACAGTCGATTGTGTGTGTCTCCACATAAAATGCTCTAAGTGCATTAAGTCGGCGGACCGCGTCCACAGTACCGAGGCTAGCGTCGACTTCCGGAGCGTTGCACTGTGGGTAGCTATCCCACAGTTCCCGCAGTCTCCGCCACCCATTGGAATTCTGGGTTGAGATCCCAATGCCTGATGATGCAAAAACAGTGCCGCGGGGGGTTCTGGGTACATGTTGTCAGGCCCCTCCCCCTCCGTCAGAGCAATGGCAGACAATCGATTCGTGCCTTTTTACCTGGGTTACCTGTGCAGACAACATACCACGGCAAGCATGGAGCCCGCTCAGCTCAGCTCACCGTCACCATATGTCATCTGGGTGCAGGAAGACATGGTACTGCATTGCTACACAGCAGCAGCTCCTTGCCTTTTGGCAGTAGATGGTGTATTACGATTGATATCCGTCATCGTCATATTCCTCAGTGAGTTCGATCAGAGGCACCTGGGCAGACATGTTTTGTCTCCTGGAGACTCAGTCCTGCTGGCAGTCCTATTGAACCGTCTTGACAATGATGCTAGCAGTCATAGTACAGCATCTTCTGCCAAGCACCCAGAAGATGCCGATGGCTATCAGTCATGCTGCACCATCTGCTGCCAGCTTAAGATGTAAAAAA
>NW_020664372.1:14397017-14433191 GCF_002925995.2 Terrapene triunguis
GAAACCAGTTTCTCCGCTTCCTTGCTGTGAGCTATCTTCATTGTCTTCATCATCATCTTCCTCATACCCCGAACCCACTTCCCTGTTGCGTGATTCTCCATTGATGGAGTCAAAGCACACGGTTGGGGTAGTAGTGGCTGCACCCCCAGCATGGCATGCAGCTCCGCGTAGAAGCGGCATGTTTGTGGCTCTGCCCCGGACCTTCCGTTTGCCTCTCTGGCTTTGCGGTAGGCTTGTCTTAGCTCCTTAATTTTCACACGGCACTGCTGTTATGGCCTCTGTCCTTCATGGTCTTTGAGACTTTTTCTAATATTTTGCCATTTCGTTTACTGCTACGGAGTTCAGCTAGCACTGATTCGTCTCCCCATATGGCAAGCAGATCCTGTACCTCCTGTTCTGTCCATGCTGGAGCTCTTTTGCGATCCTGGGACTCCATCATGGTTACCTGTGCTGATGAGCTTTGTTTGGTCACCTGTGCTCTCCACGCTGGGCAAACAGGAAATGAAATTCAAAAGTTTGCAGGGCTTTTCCTGTCTACCTGGTCAGTGCATCTGAGTTGAGAATGCTGTCCAGAGCGGTCACAATGAAGCACTGTGGGATAGCTCCCGGAGGCCAATAACGTCAAATTCCGTCCACACTACCCCAAATCCGACCCGCAAAGGCCGATTTTAGCACTAATCCCCTCGTCGGAGGTAGAGTAAAGAAACCGGTTTAAAGGGCCCTTTAAGTCGAAAAAAAGGGCTTCGTCGTGTGGACGTGTCCAGGCTTAATTCGATTTAACGCTGCTAAATTCGACCTAAACTCGTAGTGTAGACCAGGCCTTAGACTCAAACAGACTCCCTCAGTCTTCCTCCTGATTCCCACATCCCTCCACACAACCTCAGTATCTGACTAGTACCTCACACACCCCACACTTTCTTAATCACCCTCCTGACACACACCCCAATCCTGGCCACACCAGTCTCTCTCCTCTTCCCCACCTCCCCCTGCACATCCCCATACTCCCTTTTTCACTCCGTAACTTCCCCATCAGCCTCCTTCCTTTTCCCCACAATCTCTTATCTCTTCAGTTTCCTGTCCACTTTCTTAAGAATAGATCACAGGGTGTGACCTTCTTTCTTCAGGGCAATCTGGCTTCAGTCCAATTACAAACATCCAATTACCAGACATCTTTATTGCAGTCATCCATATTTGCACAGATAAAGATTGAAAGGAAATGGCAGCCCCTGCGGATTCAGTCCCATTTTTAGAAATGGGAAATACCTGTTATTTTAAATAAGGTTGAACATTAATAAGTTGGATGCCATAAATTGAGAGACCATGACAAATGGATAAATCCCCCCATCCCTTCAAATATAATGAGACTGGTGATAAAGTTTTGATAGCTGGAAACTCTGGAATTATTTGGGTACAGAACTGATTTATCTGGGGAGCAGGGGGAATGGAACTGATTTACAGAAGGGAATGAAGATAGGCCAGTGGTAATCGAATATTCATGGATGTGGGGATATAGTGTTTGTAGTAAAAGCAGTGCAGATATTTTTCATCCAGGTTACAAGGTTAATTCTCAGACAAGTAGGTGTTGGGGAAAAGTTTGAAACCCTTATATCACTTTTCATCTGGACCGGACAAAGAGTAAGTAAACAATAGAGAAGACAGCCTGCCCCTGACCACCCACAGACCCAGCCTGGATATTTTAGAGCTTTCTATTTTCCTTAATTTCCTGGTGAGACATGAGGACAGGGGTTGATGGGATGTTGACTTGTGGGAGGGCAGAAACCTCTTATTCTAGTTACCCTACCTGCCATATGAACTCAGCTATTCCATAACTTTTGTGTGTTAATCTTTAGACCATGCTGGAAGGCTTATTCCCTCTGGTTTGTAAGGAGTTGGGAGAAGGTTGAGGCTGGGTAGTGGTGGAAAGGGGATTCTGTCATATTTAGTATGTTTTTGTTATACCTACATTCTGCTGCAGTATTGTAATCAGGGGTAACTGAGGGTCTCTCTTTATTTTAGGAAATGTGTTTTTAAGAGATTGACAAGAGTTCCTAAGACCTTGGGACTTTTAAATTGTACATTATAAAGAAACAAATATATTTTTGTTAAATGATGGCAGGTTGGATTCTACTGCTGCTGACCCTGACCGAGGCTGTTTCACCATTCCCTGACAACAATCTGGATTGCTTGGTAATATGCTGCAAGCAAACAATATGTGTTTGAATACTACTATATGTAAATCTATACATCTAAGAACAAAGAATGTAGGCCATACTTATGTGATGGCTGTGTGTGTGGTGGAGGATCTATCCTCGGAAACAGTGATCCTGAAAAAGTTTTGGGATGGATAATCAGCTGAACATAAGCTCCCTGTGTGACACTATGGCCAAAAGGGCTAATGTGAATCTTGAGTAGGAGTACAGAGAGGTTATTTTACCTCTGGACTTGGCACTCTTGCAGCCACTGTTAGGAGGTCAGACGAGATGGTCCTAGTGGCCCCTTCTGGCTTTGAAATCTATGAACTGCCTGGATGCTGCTGTTTGCATGCTGCCTACTTTCCAACCCTGCACTATATCCTCCATCTTTTCCTCACTGCTGCTTGTCCCTGCTACTACACCTCTTCAACAATTTCATTTAAAATGAAAGATTAAATTATTCCATAGGGGTGCAGGAGGAAGGGCAATAGAATGGATATGTAGGAGGCCCCAGATGTGCCTGAAATGGCTGTGAATACATGATTTAGCCCTAAGTCTTTATTTTTCCAAAACATATTAAATCCTCTTTGGCATTTCTCCAAGAAACATAATTGAAGAAACAGAGTCCCAAATATTAACCACAGACTGGGTTTCTGAAGCAATTCTTCCCCTCATAAATGATTTTAGAAGTAGTAGCCATTCTTTTCAGTAAACACTTAAAGGTCCCTGTCTGCTCCCAGCCCAGAGATTTAAAAGGCAGATGGGTAAAAGCCAAACTACAAACTGGTGATACTGAACTACATGTAATTAATTTATATGCTCATCAGTGGCTGGTGACTGTATTAGGCTTTTAGAGTTAAAACACAAACAAGACAAACAGGGAGCATGAAAAAAAGTATTAAACAAAATAAAATTGTGAATATTTATTTGTTTTTTTAAATCTATTTATAAGGCACTTATAATGAATCATGTAAGCAGTAAACAGAGGTAAAAATGTTCTATGTAATCATTCAGAGCAGCAGGAATCAAAGCTTCAGCAGGCGGGGATTATACTAGAACCTGTACTGAGGTCCTCGTTTTGCAGCAGGAGTTTCTAGCTGAAGGACCTAAATTGAGCTGTTTTAGGTCCTTTATCATGATAAATGACCCATAATGCATCATCTTATTTGGGAACCACTATTAAACTTGTGACTTTTTAAAATCAGAAGCAGTTGGATTGGCCTGTGCCTTGGAAAAACCATTTCCAGGAAATGCCTCTAATGATCTGGCATGCTTGTATAGATATTACCTGTTTGCAGCAGCTTTGGGTTTAAGAAAATAAATCAGTTACTTAGGGTATGTCTTAGGGTATGTCTACACGAGGAAGATAATTTGCTAGCTCAGGGATTGACAACCTTTGGCACATGGCCCGTCAGGAAAATCTGTTGATGGGCTGGGATGGTTTGTTTACCTGCAGTGTCCGCAGGTTCGGCCGATCACAGCTCCCACTGACCGCGGTTCGCCGTTCCAGGCCAATGGGGGCTGCGGGAAGTGGCGAAGGCCGAGGGATATGCTGGCGAACCACGGCCAGTGGGAGTTGTGATCAGCTGAACCTGAGGACGCTGCAGGTAAGCAAACTGTCCCGGTCCACCAGCGGATTTCCCTGACGGGCCGTGTGCCAGAGGTTGCCAATCCCTGTGCTAGCTGATACATTTTAACTAATACATTTTAACCATTATTGTGGACAGTATTTAACACCTTAAACATGTTAACCCTTGTGTACACAAACATGTTCATAAACACAACCTATTTTCATAGACCCAGAGGCAGACACAAAGAAAAAGAAATGCAGTCAGAACTGACTTTACAGGTGAAATGCTCATCACCTCAAAAGAAGTGTGTCACATATAACAATGTATTTAACAACAATCTAACTCTTTTAACTTCACTGAAAGAGTGCAAGCAAAACTGCACTCAGAACCATCAGGTAATTCCCCAAAATATTGCCATGATTGATTTTAAAAGTAAATTAAAAATTCAATTAATTTTCTCCCAGATAAAAACTGAGGAGAATATGACTTTGGTAGGATTTTGCAAGTTCAATAGAAGCCTGATCTTGCTCCCTTTGAAGGCAATGGAAGTTCTGCTGTTGAAGTCAGTGGAAACAAGAACAGGCTATAGATTCATAGATTCATAGATTCTAGGACTGGAAGGGACCTCGAGAGGTCATCGAGTCCAGTCCCCTGCTCTCATGGCAGGACCAAATACTGTCTAGACCATCCCTGATAGACATTTATCTAACCTACTCTTAAATATCTCCAGAGATGGAGATTCCACAACCTCCCTAGGCAATTTATTCCAGTGTTTAACCACCCTGACAGTTAGGAACTTTTTCCTAATGTCCAACCTAGACCTCCCTTACTGCAGTTTAAACCCATTGCTTCTTGTTCTATCCTTAGAGGCTAAGGTGAACAAGTTTTCTCCCTCCTCCTTATGACACCCTTTTAGATACATGTAGTAGTGTGTACATCCAGATAAATCTAGATGTAGTAGTGTGTACATCCAGATAAACTCCAGAGCAATAAATCACCACATGGGATTGCATACATCCAATTATACTGAAGAAAGTAATGAGCGAAAGAGCAGTGATAGTGACAAGGTAATCCTTTATTGGTGAAATTTACTCCTCCCACACAAAAGCCAGAGTAATATACTTTGTGTGGGACTAAAAAGGGGCTCCTAGGGATGGCGTATACACATCCCAATGCTTACAACACTACTTCTCTCAGGTGATTATTCAGGTTTATGGACTTTAATACTGTCTGCTGCCCTTCTCTGTCCCTTAGGAATGTTGGGAAACTCTACCTATATGATCATGGATCCACTTGCCAGCCTGTGTCCAATCTGTGCTGGCCTATTTGGTGTACAAAGACTCCACTGAGGCAGTTCTCTCTGTACACTTAGTGCAGAGGGCTAGAGTAATATGTCCACATGCTGCAGGGCCTTATAAATGCCATCTGCAGATGAGTGAATTTCCTGTTATGTCCTTACAAGCAGTGTCTAAGTTGCTAATGTGCCTGTCTTCAAAAACAAGAGAGCCACAGGAAAGCAAAGAAATTACAGATCTGTGTTCTGCACCTCAGCTCTAATAACAGACTGAGGCTAGGTCTACACTGGGGGGGGGGGTCAACCTAAGATACGCAACTTCAGCTACGTGAATAGCGTAGCTGAAGTTGCGTATTTTAGGTTGACTTACCTGGCTGTGAGGACGGCGGTGAGTCGACCGCTGCCGCGCCACCGTCGACTCCGCTTCTGCCTCTTGCCGCGGTGGATTTCCGGAGTCGATGGCAGAGCGATCAGGGATCAATTTTATCGCGTCTTCACTAGACGCGATAAGTCGATCCCCAATAGATCGATTGCTACACTTGGGTAAGTATCCCCTGATAAAGGTACAAGTTTATGTAAGTAAAAATTAGGCTCCTTTAACCTGTTAGATTTTTTTTTAAAGTTAATGAAAGGGAGATAAATGTAACCCCAATGGATATAATTTACTTGGATTTTTTAAAAGCTTTTGATAATGTGCCTTGTAAGAGTCTACTAAGGATAACAGGTAACCACAGTGTAACAGACTAAGTCCTATCATGGATTTTTAAACTGGTTAATCAATGGAAAAAGAGTCATTGTGAGTGACTGATCCTCAGAGCTGAGAGACATAAGAGTGGGGTTCACTAGAGTTTAGGTATTGGAACCAAAGGCTTGTGTAATATTTCTTTAATGACTGAGGAGGAAGTGATGTTGAAATCAGATGATAGCACTAAATTGTAACCTCTGGTAAAAACTAGATAATTGTGCGAAACTCCAGATGGACTTTTATGTAATGGTGGACTGGGAAGCATGATGGCATCATTCTAGTTAAATTTAATTTAGATAAATGTAAAATCAATGTCTTTTAGTTAAAAAAAATACTTAAAAGGTCCAAATGTCTGCAGTCCCTATACAGGGTCAAATGCAGAAGGAGGAGGAGCAACAGGAGAGTAGGCAGAGGGCTTGTCTACATGGTGAAGTAGTGCCATCAGTGGGGTATGAATTCAAACATACACCAACGTATTGCACACTAACTGGCCTATGTAGACCCTGCTGGCACTCATTAAAAGTTCTCTAGTGCATGTTAGCAAAGTGCTGCTTGAAATGGGACTTTATGAATGAACACTACAGAATTTCTAGTGCATGCCAACAGGGTCTATACAGACCAGTCAGTTGGTGCTCATTAGATTTCACACCCCACAGATGTGCACTACCACAGTGTGTAGACAAGTCCCTCAGAATCATGTAATCAGATCCCCAAAATAAAGCTTTATCACAATTTTCCTCCATCTCACTATGTACCTATAAGTCTTCCTTTGGCTCAGTATCTGAGTACCTCCCAAATATGGATGATATTATACTCACCACACCCTGTGAAGTAGGGAAATATTATGATCCTGATCTTAGAGATATGGAATTGACGTAGAGAGAAATTAGGGGCCTCATCCAATTCCCACTGGAGTCATGGATTTCAGTGGGAGTTAGATTGAACCCTAAATGATTTGCCAAGGAAAACGGTGGCAGAACCAGATGTTTAATTTTGCTCTTCTGACCAGCCAAGTATCTTTACCTCAAGACCAATATTATTCTTGTGTTCTATAAGTTTATTTAAAAGTAAGATATTAGTGGTTATATTATAATTATGGTATAGGATGAAGTACTGGATACAACTATTGCTAATTTAGGGTCAAATTCTGAGTCCCCCAATAAATTGATGAGCAGCTACTCACATGAGTTATCCCACTGACTTCAATGGAACTTCTCAGCTGTGTCAATAAACATGACCATTCTCTTCAGAAGTATTACTTCTGGTTACCAGCACGAGAATCAGTCTTTAATATATTAGCTTTAATATATTGTTTCAAACAGCCAAGGGGCCTTTTTCTTTTGAACATCTAGCCTCATCCAAGTGGCTGCTGAAAGTGGTTGAGGATCTATGGATGGGCCTTTTCATTTCACAAGAAGCACTATAAATGGTCACTGTTACATTTTGCAAAGCCAAACTAGTGCCAGTACTCTAGTGCTATTGTGCAAATTTGTTTATATATATGTAATCAGCTAACTATAGGATTTTGAAATAGAGATTCATAGCTGAACTTGCATACCTATATGCTTTTAGTCTTTTAGTGTGTGTCTGAATATTTTAACAATAAAAAGAGCAAAATATATAATACTTTTTTTCACTCAGAATGAAGTAGACTAAATGTAATCTAAGTAAATGCACTGAAACAATAGCAATGGCTCAATATTATGTTTTTATATTGGATATATAGTAGATACAACCTGAAAATCCAGTTTAAATTTATATGATTGATTGGTTGTTAAAGCAAGTCTGTATCATTTTCTTTACTTATATTTCCTGTTTTGATAAATAAATATATGTCCTTTTTGTGGTCACAATTCAATAACAAAATTTTACAGATGAGTCACACTCAAATCTCAAGAGTTTCAGAGAGAATTAATACATTATGCAACATTAAGTAAAGCTGTCAAGTTACCATATTTGTTGTATCCAACCCACAACTGCAATTAAAGCCCTGGAGTTCATTGCAAGTACTACCGTATTTTAATTTCTGTGTGGTCTGATAAGTTTTATCCTGTGTTTGCCATCCAATCTTTATTTAGAAAGTAATGATAACCTCTAGTATTTTATAGCAATAGCCCTCAAAAGTACAGCTGGCCAGGGCAAGCCTTTACTGCTTAGCAATGTTCCTGGAAAGCTTTTCTCGAATAAAAAGGAATGGCTGTAAAGCTGGCATCACAGATGTGCATTCACCATTAGCTCCTGGAATCCCTCAGTTTTTATACATGAAAGTGGGGTAAGTCTTTTGAAAGGTGAATAACATGCCTTTTAGATTGTAAGCTCCTTAGGTCAAGAATTGTGTATTCACCTGGGCTTCATACTACACCAAGCACAATGTTAGCCTATGGCAAATAATAATATTAATAATAATAATAATAATAATAATACACTAAAAAGGTGTAAAAAAAGTTTTTTAATGCTGCAAAGTCAAGTACTTGAAATTAGGAAATCTCAGATGTATGATTTTCTATGCAACCTTAATTCTGTGCTCTCATCCACTGGATGATTCAGGGGGCCTGTGTGGACAAACAGTATGTGACTATGTAATTAAAGATTGTATCAAAATGCATATCTACAAGGGGGCTGGATTAAAGTTGTTCAGGCAATCATAAATCTGGCATTTTCTAAATTTCAAATGTTTGATTTAACAACCTAAATAGCATCCTTTACAGTTTTGGGAGAATAAATTCCTATTTTTTAAAAGAAAAAAGGTAAAAAATATATTATGTGCAACGGCAACAACCTGTTATTCATCAACAACAGGATTTGAATCTTCAGCACTGCTACACAGATTTTTTAGATACTAACACAGTTAGCTGGCTGTAAGAGAAGGCTCTCCATCTCAGAGCAGTGAATACTGGGTCCATGGGATGATCTGAGGAGCCAGGTTCAACCTATCCCCTCCCCACCCTCACTGCTGCAGGTTCTCCTGCCCCATATAAGGCCTGTCATGTTAGGGCCTTGTACGGGAGCTTGATCATGGAGCGCCCTGTCCAGCTCTCTTTCCTCTCTCCTTCTACAGTATTCCCAGCACAATGTGTGCTGCTGCTGCTGCTTTGATGGTGGCATGGACCTTAGAATATTCATGTTTAGTTATTAGTTTGGCAAAATTTTCCTGAGAAATGCTAGTGGGAAAGGCACTCAGTGTAGAAGGTGCTCATATACCACAATGATGAGCACAACATAAAGGCCTATGTAGAAGAGAATAGAAAAAAGAAACAAAGTGGTGATTTTTAACAGTTTAAGACTCCTCTAAACCTGATGGAATTTCATGGGACAAGGAAGAGAGAATTCTCTAGCCCATGGCCTTTCTCTCTGCTAAACAGCACTGAAGTTGTTTGAGTTTCTCAGAAAAGTCACAAAAATCTTGTCTAGTGGAAAGTGTTCATGATTCTAAATATAGGGGTTGCTATCAGCTTTCTCTGTAATGATGAGTCTATTGACAACACATTATCTGCCGCAGCATTAATCAACAGGCCCTGGATGTGCTGCCACACCTATGCTGCTGCTCTGCATTCTCTTTGAGTAGGGATAGAAATAGGCATCACTCCTTTCTTAACTTGCTCATCACCCAGGATCCAATTTTTCAGGCTAGGACCTTTATTTACAGACGGATGTGATGTGTGTTCTAAAAAAAAAAAAAAAAACCCAAAAAACCCCAACAACCTGTTAATAAACTGGCTGGCATGGTTTCTATTGCTGTCTCATTTCCTCATACTGAAGTATTTTGGTTTGCTTGGATTGACTGAGAGATGAAAAGCCAATTGAAGAAGTAAAGTGTGGGGTGTGAGATGGAGGAAAGTAACATGGTCAGAGCTTTGGAAGGGGAAGATGACTTTAGATGCAATGGTTTGAATGTACTTGAGGAGAGCTGATTCCTAGGTTACTTAGTTTGGCAGTCAAACTGTCCAAAAGGTACCTGAGATCAGGGGCGGCTCCAGGCACCAGCGCAGCAAGCACATGCTTAGGGCGTCAAGCCGCGGGGAGAGGCCTGCCACTCTCTGTGAGGGCGGCAGACAGGCAGCCTTCAGCGGCGTGGCTGTGGGAGATCCGCCAGTCCCGCGGATTCGGTGGCAATTCGGTGGTGGGTATGCCGAAGCCGCAGGACCTACAGATCACCCGCAGAAACGCCGCCGAATCCACGTGACCGCGGACCGCCCGCAGGCATGCCACTGAAAGCCACCTGACTGCTGTGCTTGGGGCTGCAAAAAACATAGAGCCACCCCTGCCTGAGATATGTCCATTTGTACACTAGGGCTGGGACTAGCAACATATTTTTTATAATAATAAAATAATTCCCTTCACCTCAAGAATCACTAGGTAAAATTCTGTGGCTTGGAATATGCAGGATGTCAGATTAGATTAACATTTGACCTTAAAATCTATTAGTCTATTTTCAGAAATATGTTCTGGTGTTGTTGGAGAAGATGTGTCTTTCCTCACCACTGTTGAGAGTACTATGCACCAGCTGGCATCCAAACAGATAGTAACAATATTTATCACTACTTACCTGAAGTGAAGTTCAAATGAGATTACTCTCTTAAGGAATAACCTTTTAAGAAGTAAATGTAAAATTTCAAGGATGACAGGAATTATCCTTTATGACATCTTTTCATCTGTCTAGGTATATATCACATTTATTGCCATGGTATTTATAGAAAGAGAAGAAAGAAACTGTAACAAAACAGTTGAAACTGAAATTCCAATCTGTGATTTTATTTTTAGTGTATGGTATGTATATCCAGAATCTATGTCTGAAACCGAAAGGTACAAGAGTCAAGTTCAAGTGAATTACAGAGGGTTTTAAATAGTTTATTAATATTGTATTATATCTTCCTCTGACTTAATATTGACTTTTTCTATCGAGATACCCCTTACTTGTAGCAACATGTTTGCCAGAGGGCTCTAGTCCAGTCATGCAATGATAATTTTTCTTCCTATATTTTACAATTTCACCTAGAAAAACATCAAAATAGACATACACCCAAGTAAATAATTTATGGACTTTTTATAAAAAATGAGAGACAAAATTATGTTGTTCCTGTACTTCATCCTTTGTTGTTAATAATAGAATCATAGAACCATAGGACTGGACCTCGGGAGGTCATCTAGTCCGGTCCCCTGCACCCATGGCAGGACTAAGTATTATCTAGACCATCCCTGACAGGTGTTTGTCTAACCTGCTCTTAAAAATCTCCAATGATGGAGATGCCACAACCTGCCTAGGCAATAGAATTCCTTGTGTTTCTGTGTGGCTTTTATTGTAATTGAGTGAAGATGGCCATTTCTGAGATTATATGATTTATGAACAATAGGCAGATAGTTCACCCAAGGAAAGGAGAGCATGTAAATCTAGTCAGGGAGTTGCCTCTGACCATCCTTAGGTTAAATTAAGTTTGCATTTAGTGTCAAGAGAGAAAATTTCTTTAATCCATTAATTCACCATGAATATTTGTATTATCTAATCCTCTCAACCTGTAGCAAAATGTCATGCTAGACTCTGCATCTTATGGTAATACTTTCCAGATTCAAGACAATACTCCTGACTCTGAGACAGCTTTAACTTCTAAATCTATACTGCAGCATAGTTCAATACGGTTTGTGCTTATTTCTTCTCTTGTTTGGTACTATTCTGCTTGTTTGACCCTCATTCATTGATTTTCATGTGACTTGTTGCAAAGATCTTTCTACCTCTGAAGAAATATTAAACTGTTTAAAATCTTTTAGATAGTAGAGCGTATTGTAAATCAGGTGTTTTTATTATTATTTAAGCATATTTTTAAAATGACTCATTTTTCTTATATTGAGTTTCATGACGTCATATTTATTCACAAATATTTTTCTGTCTTTGAGTAAAGATTAAATTTCTGGCAGCAAAAGATAAGGGAATGCAGAAGAGTTTAGACAGTGTGTCGTATGTGTTATAGTATTTATCTGACTGGATTTCAGATAGGCATCCAAAACTTTGAATTGCTGTATGAACTATACTTCTTTAGTTGGTAAAATTGAGTGGGAAATCTTACAAAAGCAGGATCTCTCTCTTTCATGATATGATGGTGCTTCAGGAACCAGCCATAAATATAATGAGAAAAAAATCAATTCATGAATGGAAACCAGAAAAAACAACAACAAAAACCCACCGATCTATATTTTTCAGAATCCCAGCAAAGGTTTTGCTTCAGATTACTTCTAAAAAATGAACACATTTCAAGAAAAAGAAAAGAGGTATTTCCACTGGATAAATTATTCCTGTTCATTAGTAAGGAGAGGGATTGAAAACAAGAACCTGTGTGTAACACTACATCACCATATCCTAGCTTCTCTCAGGTAGGTTTGTGTCACTACTGAGAAGCCTCCACCATGTGAAAAAGAAAATAATTTTTGGTATTCAATGAATAGCTAATTTAAGACTAAATAATTATTGCCCTTGTGCCCCACAAATGTTGGGATGACAGAGAGGTTGTGGTTTCACAGACTGTACAAATAGAGGATTTACACATATTTTAGGGTATAAGAGGTTATTTTTGCTCATACCTACAGAACATTTCCTGAACTAGAGGATTTCTACAGCCTCATGATTGGCTGATTTCTAATCATTCTACTTGCTTTCATTAATTTTGCTTTGATGTGATTAACTTTCCTGTTAACCAAGGAAAGTTCTGATATAACACCACAGTACTATTTGCTATTTTTGATTGTTCTAAAACCCCATTTGACTGAATAAAAAAATATGAGGCAAATACGATTATTAGAACACAAAGTTGATACAAAAAGAATATTCATCATGTTTCTTCTGTGATGCTCTGTGCTCTGAACAGTTTTACTTGAGGTTGTAACTGCAAACATGGAGAATGTGATTTGGTTCTGGCAGTCCTTCAGACCTGCAGATTTTTATGTGGCGCAAACATCAAATTGCTATAACTCTTTAAATAACCTGGTTCCATTAACCTAGTACTTTTTTTTCGTACTCACAATCTTTAATTTGATAACTTGTTGCCTGTAAAATTTGTCACCTGTACTCTCAAATAATGAAAGAGTAAATGTAGAAATTGATCCTGGGTTAAAATATAAACTATTGTTGAAACGTCAGTAACTAGATGTTTAAAAATATATATAATTGTGTTATCTGAGAATACTAGTTTGTTGTGATCTTTGAGTAAAAGTCCTTATTATAATGCATGTGCCATATGGAAAAAATGGTCCAACCTAGGTACTGAAAAAAAGAGTTCTAAATCTATATTAGGCCCACAACCCTTATACATGTAGATGATCACTTCCTCGCAAAAAACAGTCCTATTTATGCCAATGGGTCTACTTATGTAAGTACATACTCCCCAGAATGAAAGAGGACTCTACAATCTGGCCTTTGGTATTTCAGTAAAAGCGGCCTGACTATAGACCAGATTCTGAAACCCTTGCTTTATAGTGAGTAGCATCTTAGTCCGCAGGTAGTCCCATTGAAGTAAATATGACTACACACAGAATCATAGAATCATAAAAGTGTAGGACTGGAAGGGGCCTCGTCTGCACTCAAGCCAGGACTAAATAATAACTAGACCATCCCTGACAGGTGTTTGTCTAATCTGCTCTTAAAAATCTCTAAAGACAAAGATTCCACAACCTCCCTAAGCATTTATACCAGTACTTAACCACTCTGACACTTAGGAAGTTTTTCCTAATGTCCAACCTAAACTGCCCTTGCTGCAACTTAAGCTCATTGCTTCTTGTCCTATCCTCAAAGGTTAAGGAGAACAAGTTTTCTCCTTCTTCCTTATAACATTTTTTTTATGTACTTGAAAACTGTTATCATGTCCCCTCTCAATCTTCTCTTCTCCAGACTAAACAAGCCCATTTTTTTTTCAATCTTCCCTCAGAGGTCATGTTTTCTGGATCTTAAATAATTTTTGTTGCACTTCTCTGGACTTTCTCCAATTTGGCCACATCTTTCCTGAAATTTGGCGCCCAGAACTGGACACAATACTCCAGTTGAGGCCTTATCAGTGTGAAGTAGAATATATAGAAATAATTGCTTATCATGTCTTGCTTACAAAACTCCTGCTAATACTTCCCAGAATGATGTTCTATTTTTCCCAATAGTGTTAGACTGTTTACTCATAGGTCCCCAGATCCCTTTCTGAAAAACTCCTTCCTAGGCAGTCATTTACCATTTTGTATGTGTGCAATTGATTGTTCCTTCCTAAGTGGAGTACTTTGATTTGTCCTTAGTGAATTGTGAATTTTATCCTCTTTACTTCCGATCATTTTGAATTTTAATCCTATCCTCCAAGCACTTAAAACCTCTCCTACCTTGGTATTGTATGCAAGCTTTATAAGTGTAGTCTCTATTTTCTAAATCAATTATGAATATATTGAACACAACTGGACCCAGGACCGAGCTCTGCTCAGGGACTAAAATAATACTCCACATGAGTAAAATAATCTGTCCGTTTTAAATATGCTGAGCTCCTGAAGTTCCCCTTGAAATTGTTGGAATTTGTGTGTGTTAGTATAGATTTAGGAACTTGAAATGTTGAAAATATGTTCTACATACTTCAAGATAAGTCAATTTAAATATATTTTAGACTTTTGTTCAGTTAAACTCTTAATAATAATGTTGCATTAATTTCTTATTTTGCATTATTGCATATTTATGTATTACTTTTCCCTACACATCATAAATTAATCTACTGTATATTCATCTGAGCATATTTTCTATCTGGTACAGGAAGTCAAATTTTCATATTGAAATAGATAAAGGTCAGGAAGCTTGTGAGAGGCAGCTTTTCAATTCTGATGGCAGCTTGTAAATCCATTCTGGTCTGTGCTAGTGTGAAAGACTGAAACACCAAGATATTTGGAACATTTTGCTAAATTTTTGAGGTACAAGAAAAACTTGACTTGCATAGACAGGCAGACTGATTCTAATTGCACTGAAAATATTTGATAATGGTTCAAGATTACTGGAAGTTTGAATTAATCAACTGATTTTGGGGCTGGTTTTTTATTTTTCTTCAACCTAGTTATATTTGGAATAGATATTTTAGTCACACCAAATTGAAGTTTTATACTATCAGTTTGAAAATCCAAATTTGGTAGTTTTACTTTAGAATGACAATGCAAGATTTTAGCTTCTACATTTTGAAAATGGTGAGAATTAAGTCACATAGCATTTATTTCAATTAATGGGAGTTAGTGTTTATGTTTGGGTGTTAATGTTTCTGCTTATTCTTTTTCATTTGATAGGGTCCAATTATTATAGTTACTGTATGTATATTACAGAGTGTAGGCTCTTGGAATCAGAAAGTCCTTTTAGGAAAACAATGTGTGATCCATTTCCTTTTGCTATGACAATATTTGTTTTATTGCCAGTGCTTCAAGACCAAAAGGATGTCCCATTAAGGCATGTAAACACATTCTCTAAACTTTATAATCCGTTGGTAGCTGCTTGCTTTTTAGATCAAATCCAGACTATTCTCAAAGGTCACAGCCAGTTCTTGTAATCGATGCTTTTTGGAATGACACCCAGTACTTAGTATAGCAGCCTCATAGCATTTATTTGGCATCTATGCACTCAGTGATTCAAGACTTATCTTATTAAGCTGAACTACCTTGTTGTATGGATGAAACTACAGTGTGAGCTGAAAATAATACTTGAGAGGGTTTGTTGATAGTGAATAAGAATCACCATAATTAGAAAATTGCCATGAGCTGTTTAAATCCTACAAAATACTGAATAGTTGAGCTGATAACAGTCAGAGGGGTCCCACAAGAAGTTAATATATATCTTCCATGAATTAACACCCTCCCAGGCTTCTGTATGGAAAATCAGGAGCTGAGAAGGCAATGTTGCTGCAAAGTATAATTCAGGGATCAACAACCCTTGGCATGCGGCTCACTAAGGTAAGCCCCCTGGTGGGCAGGGCCGATTTGGTTTGCTGCTCGAGGCCAATGGGGCTGCGGGAAGCAGCATGGGCCGAGGGATGTGCTGGCCGCCACTTCCTGCAGTCTCCATTGGCCTGGAGCGCCCAGTGGGAGCCGCGATCCGCCGAACCTGTGGACCTGCAGGTAAACAAAACGGCCCGGCCCGCTAGAGGGCTTACCCTGGCGAGCCGCGTGCCAAAGGTTGCCGATCCCTGGTATAATTAGTTCCCCGCTCAGCCCCCCAATCCACTCCCCAAAGCCTCTTCTGCCTAGGGAACAAGGCCTGGTTATAGGGCTGTTGAGGGTCACTACCCCACCCATTTTATACAGACCAGAAGGATTCTTGCATGGGAAGTCTGCTCTGTGTATTGAGGTAGAAGGGAAGGCTCTTGTCATTACAGGCCAGCTTTTACCACTCTTACATTCAAATGTACCTTACTACTCAGACAGTCCCACTACCATAAATGTGACTGTTTATGAAGTAAAGCATGACACACAAAGCTGTCACCAGCTGAGCCTTTATTTCCAGGTGTTGTATTCATGATGCTTAGCATAACATGCTTCAGTTCTTGAACACAAAGCTGATTTCTGTTGATTAAATATGGATTGTTTCTTTTTACTTTTACCACCTGTAACAACACAATTGGGTTGGTCTGTACAATGAAGAAAGAGCCATTTTTCTGACTAGGAAATGCAAAAAAAGTCCATTACTAGTCTTCCAACTGTCTTATTTCTATAAAGCAGAAAATTTTCCATATCTATTTGATTTTACCCTTTACCCTGCAATATTTACAATATCCTTAGCATTAACACAGTGTGAAATCCTGTTTTACCTTTTATCAATATTTCCCCACTTTCTCTTTGTTCTTTTCAGTATCTGTCCTCAAAGGCTCTAGTGACATGTGCAGTTGGAAGTGTGTTGTGGCTCCTTTACTAACTGTTTTTTTATTGGAAATGAAAGAAACAGGGCTCTCTCTTTTTTGGGAATTAATAATTCCAGGTACCCTGTGATCACTGGGGCATGTGCAATGGCATGAACAGTTAGGAGAGGATGTCAAGACAGCAGAAATGAAAGCAAGAGCAGATTCTATTGAGACTACTCCTTGACACAATACCAATGACTTAGGACATTCTTCCTACTGATAGTCTGATGAAGGTTTTGGGGGGGGGGGTTTGAGTGTGTGTGTGTCAATTAAAAGGACACAAAGAGCACTTTTCATACAAGCCTATAATGCTTGAAATACATATTTCAGGTCTGCCCATATCTGAACTCCCTAAGCAAATATCTCTTTGCCAAAAGCCCATTAGAAATGTACACACAATAATTGTCTGTTTATTATGATAAACAATGTAAACAATTCCATTATATGTCTTCAACAGATTCATGGGAATATGACTGTCCTTTATGCTAGACTCTGCTAGCTTTTAAACATAGCACATTTATATAGCCCACATTTCCACCATACAGTGCTGTTGCTGAACTAACTGAACCTATAACTTGAGTGCAAGCCAGCATAACATTTATTTCTGGTGACTAAACTTGTAAGTACAATTTTGATGAATATGGGAATAAGTACTACAAAGTTAATATAAAAAAATATTTTGTAGAGTAAACAAGGTTCCATTACAGGATACTTAGTGCACAGATTTGTGCCAGAAGAGGGTGTTCCCTGTGAATTTCCTTTGGCTTTGGAATTCACTGTCTCCTTGATCCAAAAAATCTGTTGGACTTCAGGACATGCTGCAAGGCTAGTCTTTTGGTGGGGGGCACTTGGGGAAAGAAATTAATAGAGAGATATGATCTGAGGTGGAATGGGGGGAGGGGTTGTTTGCAACTGGATTTTATCAGGGTGTCAGGCTGTCTGAAATCTATAAAGTTGGATGTTAGTTAAGTAATGTCAGGGCACCAAGGGCTTTTAGTTGGATGCTTTTAAATACAAATAAATAAACAAGAACTTCCAGATACATCCTCTAGCAGTATCTGCACTCCGCTTAGCACTCTTGTAATACACACTATTAAAATCATTTCCCTAGGACAAGCACAGCCAAGCACATTTTAACACCAGTCTTAGAGTACCACACAGAGATAGTTTAATTGAGCACTGATCATATGTAAGTAGGGGCTATGATGGGTTAGACCCCTCCGTCCAGGATGCCACCTGCTGTACTGGGATTTCATTGAGCCTGCCTGCTCCACTAGCCTGGTCTCCCACACCGTGTTTTGCTGAATTAGGCTCTCCGGTCTCTGGCAGTGCGCGCGTGCGCGCGCGCACACACACACACACACACACACACAGGCAGGGACGCACCAGCTGTAGAATCACAGAGTCTTCAAACATCTCTTTATGGGAAGACTCAGCTAGGAAATTGCCCGGCACTCAAGTGCAGCTCCCCTCTGGAAAGTACACCCAAAATAATATTGTCTTGCACTGTAGAGAAATCTATACAACATAACCTCATAAATTCGCCCCCTCCCTCAATGTAGAGGAAGATATACACAACTTCTTCCCCTCCCCCAGTTATAAATTGCACAAACTAGGTTTAATAATAAACAAAAACAAGTGTATTAACTATAAAAGGCAGATTTTAAGTGACTATAAGGGATAGCAAACAGAATAAAGCAGATTACTAAGCCAATAAAACAAAACACACATACTAAGCTTAAGATCTTAAAGAGACTGGTTTCTAGAAATAATTTCTCACTCTAAATGCTCTTTTGGGCAAGTTGCATAGTTTCTGTAGCTTAGAGTTCCAGTTATTTCTCTTTACAGGCTAGACTCCTGTCTTAGTCTAGACTCAGCCCTTGCGTTTCCCTCAGCTCAGTTCCTGTGTCTCTTCAGGTAGTTTCAGCTGTCTTTCTTCTTGTGTGGGAAGGCAATGGAGAAGACTCCTGTTTGCCTTACTCCCCAGCCTTAAATAAGATTTACATAAGGTTTTGTTTCCCAGGCTTGACTTCCCCCTCCTTTTAGTGGAAAATTACTAGAAGTCCAAGATGGTGTTTAGTACAAGGTGACAGGACCACCTGACCTAGAAGTGTTACAGCTATGTCCCAGGACACCTGTCAGGAAGGAGAAAGATTAGTATCTAAAATGTCTTATTGTTTCTTCCTAATAGCCCATTAAGGTTGATGGCCTATTATCTGGTGGTTGTGTCCCAAATACACACACAGTTGTAATTGTTACATAGTCAATATTCCTAACTTTAGATACAGAAATGTTACATTCATACAAATTGGATAAAAACATTCAGTAAATTATAACCTTTCCGATGATACCTTACAAGACCCATCTTGCATAAAATATATCTCAGTTATACCATATCCATATCACAAGCATATTTCCATAAAGAATATGGGGTGTAACATCACAGGGGCCTCCTTTATTTCTGATCATCATAGGCAGCACTTTATAAATGTGATATTTGCCTTCATTGATGCCTTCTTCAATCAATCAATCCAATTCAGAACCCATAAAGTCCCCCCTTTACTGTAGTTCATCCTTATTCAAAAGATTGATGTGAATCCTCTGCATCTGGTGATATTTAAGGCTGTTCAAACAAAGTCAGGAAAACTGCTGAAATCAATAAGAGCCAATTAGTGTACAATACTACATGGTACCACTGGGGCTAACTGCATGGGAAGATGAAAAGTAGTACACGTTAAATAATCAGTCCAACTCAAATTTTCACTCATTCTGCAGGAATCTTGACCCATCTGGGGCCTTGTTAATCAGTAAGAGTACATTATCCAGAAACTATCAGCTTGCCATTATCTCTGTTGCAGGAAAATAATCTACATATACCACATGCCTGACAAAATCCAGAAAGGCAGTTGAAATATATGCTTTTTATGTTATGTTATACTCATCCTATAATAATCTATGCAATCTATAGTCACTTTATAATCCTTGACACAAGGCACAGCAGACATTGTTATTGTCTCTTACTGGAAGTATTTCTGTTTCTTAATCCCTGTGTGAAATGAGCTATACAAATTTTAAGTCAAGTAAAGAAATTTTAAACACACTTTAGCTGTATTTATTGATGTGCAGTCTTGTACCAGAACTCACCCTCAAATACTAAAATGGGTCCTTTTGCATTCCATTGTATTCCAAACATACTCTCATGAAGAATTTGGCCCACAGCTAGCTCCATAGGTGGCCTTATCTCTCTGCTTGTGCATTTCTCAAACATGACTTGAACAACTCAAATATCTTCCTTTAGTTGAGCTGTATATCAACCTGCGGGAACTTGTTTTCCTCATTGTTATGGCACACTATATCTTTTACTAAGAAAATGATATATTATGCACTATGAGCTTAATCACGGCTTTGGCACAAGACCCAACATAAAACCATTGCATTGTTTTGCTGCTCTAGGAACACAACATGTATTCTAGTCACAGTTTCCCCCTTGATCTGGGGATGAGTACACTGCACCAGGTCTGTACTTTCTCTTGAACTTGATGTGACATGAAATTTGCATATACATGAATTCATTCTTATCACAGTGTAAATCAGGGGTAATACCAGTGAAGTTAATGGTCTAAGCAAGTTCAGAACTACACATTCAGGCAGCATATTACAAATGCATTTTTTATTGAACTTCACCTTTATTTTTTTTATTTTTGCAAAGGACAAAGAGTTTTAAGATTCCAATGATATCCAAGTACTTATACACCCAGCTAGCAGTGAATTAGACTCCTTCAGATATGTCTTCATTGCATTGTAAATCTGGGCTCACACTCAAGTTTGAACCCAGCTTCCCCTACCATCCACACACAATTCTGTCTGACTTCAGTCAGTAAGCACTCAGGACCCAGTTCTTAGGACCCACTCAGTGGGGTGGGTCTGAGTACAAGTCCCACTACGACTCAGATCCAAGCTCTGTCATTTTGCAGTGTGGACACAGTTCAAGCTCAGACCCAAGTGAGAAGGGCTATGTAGTGCAGTATGGATGTGTTAGCACTGTTGTGAGACGTGGGTGCAGCAACTGTACACCCAGGTTTACAATGCAATCTATACAATCAAGCACAGACTTGGAAACACAGAGTCCAGAAGCCTGGGTACCACAGATCTGGCTTTACTGTGCAGTGTAGACATAGCCTTGATTTCTGAGATGATCTCAGGAGAAAGCACAATTTCATTTTAACGTCCTTGTTATCCACCTTAGCCAGCTCCAGAAAACAGCAGCCCTGATATTTGTCTAGCTGCAGTATGAAGTTATATGGAACTACCCTTTTTCTCACTCATACCAGAGGAAGGTCCAGTCTTATGCTGAAGCCAGTTGGTTCACAGCTGTCACCAGTTTGTAATGTGTTTAGCTGATTTTCTGTTGTGCATGTTTCCTTTGTTAATACAAACTGTTTTGTTTTAAATTATAAATGTATTTTATTGAGTTTATAACAATGGTACAAAACCCGGCAAAGCATAAAAATGACTGCAAGAACGCTGTACCTTATTTTTAAACTTTTTTTTTTCCTGGAAGAGTACTGAAAGTTAAAATAATTAGCTAAAGTCACAGAATTCCAGACCCTATAATTGGAGCTTTAAACCTTTTTTGAAGAACACCTGTATTTCAGTGACAATTAATCGTTTTGCTGGAAAAAAAATACATTTTTGTTGAAATTTTCATTGAAATTTCAAAATAAAAAATTCCAATAAAATTGCAAAAATCCTCGGTATTAATTTAAAAAAAATGTACTCTCTCTAAATATTTTTGGAATTTTTTCCAGTAGCAAAGGGTGGAAAAAAGAACAGAATATTTTTTTTCATTCTACTTTCTCTCTCTCTCTGTTTTTTCACCCTCCCCTTCCCAATCCACACACATTTGCCAGTGCAAAAAAGAGGAACTTTTAAAAATGAAAATGGGATTTGATTTTTCCCACCGAAATGAAACAAACACTTTTAAAAATGAATTTAATATGTGAAAGTTCTGAAAAGTTTTGTGGAAAAATGAAAATTTTCATTCAAAAATGTGAACAAATAAAAAAAAAAAAACCCTTTCCATTTATAATTTATCATGAAATGCATGTACCTTTATTGACCAGCTCTACCTTTAATTCATCAGGTTTTGTCCAAGTATCAGAAACTCTACATCAGGATACAACACAAATCATGTTTTATCATTTCTCGGGTTCTTATGTGTTTCCTCCATTCTCTACAGTTTTAATCTGTTTGTTTCTAAACCCCTCCAGTTCTTGACAGCTGTGGCTCTGCAGTGCTTCCTGGCATCACCTACCTGTGTGCTTTATAACGTCTTGTGACAGATCACTTTCTATGGACACAGAATTTACATTGACAGAATTTAAGTCTGTTTCTCAAAATCTATGGAGTTCCTACGTGAATGACATGGTATCCAGGGACACAGCTTTGTCTTTTTATGCACTCTTTATGGCAGTCAGTATTTCATTCCCGAGGAAAACAAATTTAAGTTCAGAATTCTGCATAGGGTTATTCATGTCTTTCAGCAATCTTCCAGCATGTGGTGAATTCTCACAGCACCACAATTAGAGTGTCTCTGCTGCAATCAATGAGCATTTTCCAGTGACTTCAATTAGGCCAGAGTTTCATCTTAGAACCAGTATTTGGGCTGAACATCTACATTACATTTCTTTTCGAGACTATGTGGTCTCTAGACTTTTTCCATGGTTGGGTGCAATACAACTTAAATCTGCACTTGATTCACTGCACATTCTGAAATTCTCTTTTCATTGACAACTATAGAATAAGAAATGTATGGCACAATATGCAATGATTAGTATGAGTTTCTGCCTGTTGTTCAGCATATCAGGTAAGGAATCAGGAAATTTAAATTAGAAAATTCAGAGAATCACAGCCAAATATTCTGAAATAAATATACTTCACCTGGGAGGTACAGTGCATCAAGTTATTTATGCAAGTGAATTTTCACCTTGTGAAGACAGCAAGTTCTGCTAGGTATTTGATTGCCAAGATAGGTCAATCAAGTCACCATGAACTCTAATTAGCAATCCCACAGGCTATTAAATTTGTTTACTTTCAGTTGAGTTATATGCAAAAAAGGGCATAATTCGCTCCCGTCTGTGAAAATGTTGAAGAAAATTATTTTCTAATCCGAACCTTAAAACCAATAATAAATGAGGGCAAACACATCAATGATATCAGGGAATAATTTTGGGAATAATTTTTAATGTTAATTGCAACACCACAGATAGCAGAGGGAGCATAGCAGTTTTCTAAAAATAACATAAAGAGGACAGTCTTCATCAATGCTATGGGCAAAGCACTGGACTGTGGCTCAAAAGGTTTGGGCCAAGATTTGTTTTTAAAAGGGTACCTAATGAAAGGCACCTATATTAAGTTTTAGGTATTTAAATTAGAGACTTCATTTTCAAAAGTGTTGAATACCTGCAGCTCTCATTGATGTCAAAAGAAACTATTAGATGCTCAGCAATTTTGAAAATCAGGTCACTTATTGAGGTGTCTAATGGTGGAGCCAAGATTTTCAAATGTGACTAGTGGTTTTAGGTTCCTCCATTTTGGGGCACCCAACCTGACACACATTAAAGGGATCTGATTTTTCAGAAAACAGGTGGTCATCACTTTCTGAAATTCAGGTCCTTTTAAGGAGTCTCAAGTTGGGCACCCCAAAACTGAGGCATCTAAAATCACTTTTGCAATGTTTCACATGGACCAACTTTAGGCATCCCTTTTTTAACATCTTGGTCTGGGTCTGTCAGATGTTTCTTTTGTCATCATGAGCAATTCTCTCAACCTCTCTTGGTATGTCTACACTACAAAGAAAGTCCACACCACTGAATTTCAAGCCCAGGTAAATTGACAGGCTCATGAGGTTTGGGCAGTGGGGCTAAAAATAGCAGTGTAGATGTCCGGGCTCGGTCTGAAACCCAGGATCTGATACCCTCCCCACTAACAGGGTTGCAGAGTCTGGGATTTAGTCTGAGTGGGAATGTCTACACTGCTATTTTTATCTCTGCAGCCTGAGCCACACGAGCCCAAGTCAGTTGACCCAGGCTCTGATACTCTGTGTCATGAGTGTTTCTTTACAGTGCAGACTTAGACTAATAGACAGGAAGTTCAGAATGGACCATCGTGATCATCTGTGTCACATACTTTCTCTGTCTCCTCATTGTGGAATGGGAATAGTAGTATTAACCATACATACTGCCCTTGGTGTCATTAATGTTTCTAAAACATGTTGAGCTCTCTGAACATAAGAACATAAGAATGGCCATACTGGGTCAAACCAAAGGTCCATCCAGCCCAGTATCCTGTCTACCGACAGTGACCAATGCCAGGTGTCCCAGAGGGAGTAAACCTAACAGGTAATGATCAAGTGATCTCTCTCCTGCCATCCATCTCCACCCTCTGACAAACAGAGGCTAGGGACACCATTCCTTACCCATCCTGGCTAATAGCCATTAATGGACTGAACCTCCATGAATTTATCTAGTTCTCTTTTAAACCCTGTTATAGTCCTAGCCTTCACAACCTCCTCAGGCAAGGAGTTCCATGGGTTGACTGTGCACTGTGTGAAGAACTTCCTTTTATTTGTTTTAAACCTACTGCCCATTAATTTCATTTGGTGGCCCCTAGTTCTTACATTGTGGGAACAAGTAAATAACTTTTCCTTATTCACTTTCTCCACACCACTCATTATTTTATATACCTCTATCATACCCCCACTTAGTCTCCTCTTTTTCAAGCTGAAAAGTCCTAGCTTCTTAAATCTCTTCTCATATGGGACCCGTTCCAACCCCCTAATCATTTTAGCTGCCCTTCTCTGAACGTTTTCTAATGCCAGTATATCTTTTTGGAGATGAGGAGACCACATTTGTACGCAGCATTCAAGATGTGGGCATACCATGGATTTATATAAGGTGTGACAGACCCAGACCAGTGGGGTACAGGAGTCTGGTAGAGGGCAAATATACTGGTCACTGGATGAGTAGTTTTCTGTTCCCTGAGTGACCAGAGCAGGGGCTGCACTAGAGTAATCAGGAACCTGCTAGAACCAGTTAAGGCAGGCAGGCTAATTAGGACACCTGGAGCCAATTAAGAAGAAGCTGCTAGAATCAATTAAGGCAGGCTAATCAGGGCACCTGGGTTTTAAAAGGAGCTCACTTCAGTTTGTGGTGTGAGTGTGAGGAGCTGGGAGCAAGAGGCTCAAGGAGCTGAGAGTGTGTGCTGCTGGAGGACTGAGGAGTACAAGCATGATCAGACACCAGGAGGAAGGTCCTGTGGTGAGACTAAGGAAGGTGTTTGGAGGAGGCCATGGGGAAGTAGCCCAGGGAGTTGTAGCTGTCATGCAGCTGTTACAGGAGGCACTATAGACAGCTGCAATCCACAGGGCCCTGGGCTGGAACCCGGAGTAGAAGGTGGGCCCGGGTTGCCCCCAAACCTCCCAATTGATCTGGACTGTGGGTTCTTCCAGAGGGGAAGGTTTCTGGGCTGTTCCCCAACCCACATGGTGAATCTCTGAGGCAAGAAAATCTGCCAATAAGCGCAGGACCCACCAAGATAGAGGAGGAACTTTGTCACAAAGGGCAATAAGATATTCTCCGTCTTATTCTCTATCCCTTTTTTAATGATTCCTAACATCCTGTTTGCTTTTTTGACTGCCGCTGCACACTACGTGGATGTCTTCAGAGAACTATCCACGATGATTCCAAGACCTCTTTCCTGATTAGTTGTAGCTAAATTAGCCCCCATCATATTGTATGTATAGTTGTGGTTATTTTTTCCAATGTGCCTTACTTTACATTTATCCACATTAAATTTCATTTGCCATTTTGTTGCCCAATCACTTAGTTTTGTGAGATCTTTTTGAAGTTCTTCACAGTCTGTTTTGGTCTTAACTATCTTGAGCAGTTTAGTATCATCTGCAAACTTTGCCACCTCACTGTTTACCCCTTTCTCCAGATCATTTATGTACCACGACCACCAACTCCTCTCCAGCACTACACATAAGTCTATCTAGATGCCTCGAGTCTATCTGGATGGAAGTTGCTTAAGAAAAACACATTCATCATCACATCACCACAACTGCATAACTCCATGAACTCAACAAAAGTAACTGCAAATGATACTGTGTCTAGAACAGTAACTTATCTAGCTAAGTCTACCAACTGAGTCAACAAATACATTCTTTCTGAAAATAAGCATGAAGCATTGTCCTTCAAAAAAGCAATCAAGTCATATGGTAAAAATACAATTTTTATGTCAGCACTTTAATAATATTTATTGTGGAAGGATCATGACACATCGCAGCCTACAAAATTAAATACCAAACACTAAATTAAAATAACAATATTAATGGTAGACTTAGCCTGATGGAGAAAGATTTTTGCATCTGTATCTCCTGTACATATTAACACACACTCAGTATTAGGTAGAACACTTAATATCGTGATAATCCTATAGTGTCTAGTCACAATGAGGTTCAGTTTAGAATTGGGAGCCAGATTCAGCCCTAGCCTGATGGCATAACATAGCTGTCACTGGAAAGATAGCCTGGGCAGAGGATTGCTGCAATACAACCTTCCCTCCACTAGGGGTGCCAGCTAGCATCCAAAGTGGGTGTGACTAGCTGGAAATAGAATGTTGTAGATGCACTGATTCACTCTGTCTGCTGGATTGTCTCCATCAGGAAGGCTTCATGCAGCACCAACCATAATTTAAAAATATTTTTTTATTAGTGGGAGCCCATGTGAAGCCAGCAGTGCAAAATTTGCCATCCTTCCCTCAGGTGTGAATCCTCCTGGGAAATATTGGCCCTAGATAGGGCAGAGAATTATAATTTGCCAGTAGGGGTGAATTAAACTTGTAATGTCAATCTTTTTGTCTCATGTCTTGGGAAAAAATGTAATAGGGATAAGAGGAGCCAAGAAGTTCCATGAGAGTGTTAGTGTTAGTGTGTGTGTGTGTGTGTGTGTGTTTCCTCTGGTTTCTTTCATATGCTTTCCCTGGAGAGGGAAAGGAGGTTATTGACAAGGAAATGAGCATGGGTCTTCGAACCTTACATGCTTGGGGATATCAGGAGGTCTAGCTTAGTGTTGGATGCATTGAGAAAAACTGAATTGCTTTGAACAGTATTAGATCCCACTTTGGGTCTGGAAGAGAGCATGCCACTGTCCATTGCTACTGTTGACCTCAAACCTCCTCTAGCTGACCCCGCCTCTGCAGGGTCCAGCCAAGATCTGGTGAACTAGGGCTTTTGTGGAGTCCTACACAGGAAGTAGCATGCCATGGAGCCCATTCTCTTGTTCTGCATTCCCCCTGCCTGTTCAACCTAATTTAGGTTCCCACCACAATGAAAAGGAGCATTAAGCATTTATTGAGTCAGACCATTAAAGTGCTTTTAATGAAGTCTGTTGTGTAATTTTTTTTTCTTCAGGTAAGTTCACAGCTGCTCAATGAATATTAATTATATCAGATCAGATGCCCCAGAAACTTATTTGTGATAATTATTTAATTTAAATGAATGCACTGAGAAGGGCTAACAATTTAATATAGCTGTGCTGGGAAGCTGAAATTTAAATCAAGTTCATTATTTGCTTTTGATTATTCAAATAAAAAGGAAATGGTTGGTTTGTCATTATTGTTATTTAAGAATGAAAAAATGAGTGGCATTGCTACTCATCATGCAAAACTTATTTATTTAACAAAATTCATTAACATGGCTTGCTTTATTCTTTGAGAAATAAAATACATAAGAAAGTCCATCAAGATTAAGATCATCACATGTGCATCTATGATACATTTCTGAGACAACTGAAGTTGTTTTCTTCCTGTCGATAATTGTACATTGACTCCTAGAAGACTTGTATATACTTCAACTAGCATAATATGTAAGTGACTAACTTATTTTTTTTAAATGTCTGAAATTCAAAAGATTCCAATGACATAAGACTCTGGATGGCCTGATATAAATTAGAGTATCAACATTTAAATCTCACCCTTCTTCTCCTAATATATGTCTACCAGAAAACAGCAATCATATTAATAAATCCCATCCAATCTTCAACACACCCTCTCTTCAGATGCAAAGAAAAAAAGGTGGGCTTTGTACTGTGCCCAAGAGATTATGGTAAAAGGAGAGAGGTAGCCTAGTACCAAACAATATAGGGCTTTAAAGATCAATCCTATCACCTTGAATTCTGCCCAGAAGCCCACAGGCAGCCAAGGCCACTCACAGGCCCCTACTTTTGTCATAAGACTCAATGTAAGTGTCTCCCTTCAAACTGCTGACTGGTGCTGAATGTAAGATGGTAGTTTTAAATCACATGAGTTTTCACTCTTTTAATTTTGTGTTTGTATGAACCCAAAAGTTCAAAAGCAAACTCAGCTGAAGTTACTAAATTTTACAATTTCAAGTTAAAACCACGACATTTTGTATGGCTTTCATAATCATAAAGTGATTTATCTAACAAACACTGCATCTCCTTTTGAAGCCATGCAAACAATTCCAGGGGGAGTTTTGGAGCAGGGGACCCAAAAACTGTTGTCACCCAGGGTGCCAGAGTACCAAAGAAAAAGCCCAGGAGTCCTTTCCCTATTTTTCTAAGCCCATTTCCCCCGGCATTCAGTCAGCTCTCTTCTTTGATAATGACTAACATGCTAAATTTAATGCCGGCTACAAATTTGCATGCTTAGCTATGTACCCTATTGGCCAGGTCACTGATTATTTTAATGTTTATTTCACAATTAAAGGCTTAATGCAGAGTTAATATGTTTATCTTTAAATATGAATAGAAGCTGCTGCATATGTTGTTCGGTAGTTTAATTTTAAATTTAAATATATAATTCATTTGACAACACTTTCATGAGCTGCAGAGGTGGCATTTTCAGCACTGTATTTGAAAAAAATGCCTTACATCTTTCAAAGACAACTCTCTAACCAATTAAGAATTATATAAAGTATTTCTTGCTCAATTTAGGATACTAGGCTTCAACTGATTTCCCATCCAGTTCACCTTAGTTGAAAGGTTGCTGGTTCCAGTAGAAGGCCTCAAGGACTGTAGAGGAGAAGAAAATAAGTCGGCAGTGAGGAGGGCATTAATGCTGGGGAAATAGAAATATGTTCTAATGCAGTGGTGGGCAACCTGCGGCCCGTCAGGGTAATCCACTGGCGTGCCATGAGATAGTTTGTTTATTTTGATCATCTGCAGGCAAGGCCGCCCGCAGCTCCCAGTGGCCGCGGTTCACCATTCATGGCCAATGGAAGCTGTGGGAAGCACCAGCCAGCCTGCGTCGCTTCCCGCAGCTCCCATTGGCCAGGAATGGTGAACCTCGGCCACTGGAAGCTGCAGGCAGCCATGCCTGCAGACGGTCAATGTAAACAAACTGTGTCGCGACCCGCCAGCAGATTACCCTGATGAGCTGCGTGTGGCTCGCGGGCCGCAGGTTGCCCACCACTGTTCTAATGGCTCTGTCTTGGGTGCCAAGGAGAGGGAATTATATGAGTCACATCCAAATAATTAAAATTAAGGACTACCTCCAAAAATACTACATATTTTGTCATTTTTGGTCTAGAATTTAAAGATGAATTAAAAAAAAAAAGAATTTTACAAGCCATCCTTTTCACTAAATGAAACACAGCTAAATAGATTTAAATAGGGTTTTCAATTATAATTACAAACCTACTGATCATCAATGTATCAAATTCCATCGCAGTGTGATGACTGAGATGTTAAACTCTGAAAAGTGGGTTTGTCATTGAAATTGTGAAAGATTTTGAACTCACACAGTGCTTCTGAGAGAAGCTACTGTATAATAAGTTGCAAATGAGATATTGGAGCTGGCATCACTGGATATCTTTTTACTGTCAGCTTAGCATGATTTATCTCAAATTATAATTATGGTATTATAGTACAAGTCCATTGTAGAGTTTGCATGAAACCATTGCAATTTCAATATACAAAGAGAGCACATTACATTCATTAATGTTACCTTTACAGTGGATAAATTATTGCTACCCAGAATTTCTAGTTATTTAATACTTTTTTAATATTTGGTTTCTTCCTATTGTTAATTTACTACCATAGCAATTCATCTTCCTTCTACCATAGTTAAAATCACTATGCAATCTTTCTTCTAAACTGAATGGATTGCTTTTATAATTTTTTACCGTGATTCACTAACCCTCAAGAGTTTTCTGCTTTACTATTGCTGTCACATTTATACTTCATTCTAGGGAAATCCCCAGGTTACACCTGAAGATAAATGTACCAGTTCATTTCTGGTGAACTGAGTCACTCCAACAGCTAGCACAGTGGAGCCCTGATCCTCACTGGGAAACTGTAGGTGCTGCTAGAGTAATAACAATAATAATTAGGGCTGTCAAGTGATTAAAAAAATTAATCATGATTAATCGTGTGATTAAAAAAATGAATCACAATTAATTGTGTGATTAAACACACTGTTAAACAATAATCAAATACCATTTATTTAAATATTTTTGGATGTTTTCTACATTTTCAAATATATTGATTTCAATTTCAACACAGAATACAAAGTGTACAGTGATCACTTTATATATTATTTTTATTTGCACCGTAAAAAACAAAAGAAATAATATTTTTCAATTCATCTAATACAAGTACTGTAGTGCAATCTCATTATTATGAAAGTTGAACTTACAAATGTAGAATTATATACCAGAAATAACTGCATTCAAAAATAAAACAATGTAAAACTTTAGAGACCACAAGTCCACTTGATCCTACTTCAGCCAATCGTTCAGACAAAACAAGTTTGGTTACAATTTGCAGAGATAATGCTTCCCGCTTCTTGTTTACAATGTCACCTGAAAGTGAGAACAGGCGTTCGCATGGCACTGTTGTAACTGGTGTCACAAGATATTTATGTGCCAGATGCGCTAAAAATTCATTTGTGCCTTCATGCTTCAATCACCATTCCAGAGGACATGCGTTCATACTAATAATGGGTTCTGCTCGATAATGATGCACAGCAGAGCGGACCAATGCATGTTCATTTTCATCACCTGAATCAGATGCCACCAGCAGAAGGTTGATTTTCTTTTTTGGTGGTTCAGGTTCTGTAGTTTTCGCATCGGAGTGTTGCTCTTTTAAGACGTTTGAAAGCACACCTCATCACTCTCAGAGTTTGGATGGCACTTCAGATTCTTAAACCTTGGGTTGCGTTCTGTAGCAATCTTTAGAAATCTCACATTGGTACCTTCTTTGTGTTTTCTCAAATCTGCTGTGAAAGTGTTCTTAAAACGAACATGTGCTGGATCATCATCTGAGCCTGCTATAACATAAAATATATGGCAGAATGCGGGTAAAACAGAGCAGGGGACATACAATTCTCCCCCAAGGAGTTCAGTCACAAATCTAATTAATTCTCTTTTTTTTTTTAATGAACATCATCTGCATGGAAGCATGTCCTCTGGAATGGTGGTCGAAGCATGAAGGGGCCATGTGAACGCCTGTTCTCACTTTCTCACATTATAAGTAAGAAGCAGGCAGCAGTATCTTCTGTAAATGTAAACAAACTTGTTTATCTTAGTGATTGGCTGAACAAGAAGTAGGACCAAGTGGACTTGTAGTCTCTAAAGTTTTACATTGTTTTGTTATTGAGTGCAGTTATGTAATAAAAAAAAATCTACATTTGTAAATGACACTTTCACAATAAAGAGATTGTGCTACAGTACTTGTATGAGGTGAATTGAAACATACTATTTCTTTTGTTTATCGTGCTACAATACTTGTATGAGGTGAATTGAAACATACTGTTTCTTTTGTTTATCATTTTTACACTGCAAATATTTGTAATATTATATATAATATAAAATGAGCACTATACACTTTGTATTCTGTGTTGTAATAGAAATCAATGTATTTGAAAATGTAGAAAAACATCCAAAAATATTTAATAAATTTCAATTGGTATTCTCTTGTTTAACAGTGTGATTAATCATGATTAATTTTTTGAGTTATTTGCGTGAGTTAACTGTGATTATCGACAGCCCTAATAATAATGAATCCATTTAAACCATTGCTCAAAACTTGACCCAGCCTAGTGCAGCTTCATGGAGGGAAAAAAGGCTCTAAGCCGCAGTTATGCCTCCCTTAATCCTGGACCAATTCCACTGGCTGAGGATCAGACAGAGTGCTGCATGTTCTGTCCTTGCCCTTTTCACCCTTGATTTGTCCCAAATAAAGAATCATATGGAATATGCCATTGGAGGATTCCCCTCTGATGGGGAAATCTTTAGCTGCCTGCTTAAGGCAACTTTAAGTGTGCTTTGTGTTGCACTTGTATAAAGGTCATTTATTGAGAACCAATAGCCTGGCCCCAATTCTTGTGGCAGTTTCCAGAGTGTTTGGATAGCTTTATTATTTTTGTGTCTGTGCTGAGTGCCCCCATACTTCCTAGTTTCATCCACAACCAGAAACTAAATAGCTAAAATACCACAAGGAAGATCATTTTACAATATTTCTAGTTCAGCTGAATGCAGGAAATATTGGAAATCTCACTAGATCATATGTTCATGACCTTTACTGTCCAATTTTTCAGACCCATGAGATTTCAACAAGACGTCCAATTCTCAGCTGCTTAGCCCAACTGAACAGAATGTTTCAAAGTTCGCCCAACCCTAGTTACAGTCTGATATTTACTGCTACTGCATGTTCTGAAAGTTGAGGTAAGAAATCATTACTTATTTGGATACCAACAGCTTGGTTTAATTTTTTTCCTGTAATCTCCTGAGCAAAATGCTCATGATAAGTGGAAAGTTGTCCCTTCTTTACAAGTTTGATGGAAATATTAAGTTTAAAATCCTCTGCTGTCTATTATAATAACCCATTAATTCTGCATTTAAACTATTTTTTTAATTACTGAACATTCTTTGAAAACAAAAAACACTTAATCATTTAATATTTATCAAATTTTCCATTTAAGTCTGAAAAAGTTCTCTTTACTTAACTTGGGAAGTGCTGAGCTCAGAAATGAATGAGTCGGACTATAATTGCCTACTGTATGTGTTGAGCTGAAGTCAGGTTTAAAATAGAATTTTCATTTTTCTGAGAGGGGAATAATGCTTTTTGAAATGAGTTTAATTCATGTCCTGATTAGCTCCTCTGGATCTTTTCTGTAACTGCACCTCAAACCCAAGTTGCCTGTGCTTTGTGTCTAATAATTTTGGTTGGCTTTCCATTCAAATGATTTGTTACTATCCAGCCTATTTTCCTATCTCAAGAATTTATTCTTTATCATCCTTTTTTCCCCTTCTGACTGCAGCTTTGATCAAATTTGTGCAGGTTGCCCCTCTAGAATGTCAGCTTTTGCAAGTCACTGAACTTTTGAGTTTTGACTCTTGCACAACAATGACATGGATTCAATGTCCTTTAAATGTAATTATTGGATGGCTTGTGGCAGAAGATAATCCTCCCCTTTTACTAACATGAATTGTGGATGATAAGAAAATTCCTCCTCAGAGAATTTCTTTCAAAATTACTTTCACTTCATTCGTTACATAGAATCTTCCTTCAGAAGATGTGTCTGACAGCTGATCAAAAAACCCTCCCTACTCCTTCATATTCCATTACAATAATGATACTACATTCAGAAAAAAGACTATAACTATTTCAGCTAACTCTGATTAGATCTCAGATCTTAATCATAGCCTACTGGATATGTCACTGTGTCTCTCTTAGAAAAGAAAAGCATCTAGATGAAGCTATTTTGAAAACCAATTACCAGGCTGCTTTGTCCCTGCTTACTAATATAATAGTTACTGTGACCACCTTGCTGAATTTTTACATTATAAGTTACCTGGTGCTTATTATGTGAAATGTTCATGCCATCTGTATATTTATGTGTCATTACTGAAGCTGCATCAGTGTCATTTCCTTAGAACGGTTGCCACAGCAAACTGACGCACTTCACAAAACACTTAAAATATGAATGGGCAAAGAATAGGGAATGACAGCCTTGCATCATGTTGTTCAGCTGCTTTATAGTTTAGAATTATGTTCTTTCTGATTTGTGGCTCTGACTTTTAAAAAATTGGAAAAAAAATATGCTCCTGAGTGTTGTGGAAATATTTGTTGTTCAAGTATTCCTTGGGAATTAAAGAAAAAGAGAGAGAGAGCGCAATGGTACATATAAACTTAGCACAAGCCCTGGGAGCAAGAGGCTTGTCCTGGCAAACGTTCCCAGACTTGGGAGCCACCTACTGTGAAAATGAGCTCATTTCTACTGACTGAGTGAAGTGACTACTGAATGGTATTATGGCCTTGTTTTAGTGAGGATAGGGCTGAGGACAGAAATTATATAAATAGAAATGAAGGAATGTGATAGCTGGATGGATAGATGGATGAATTGACCAAGGAGCTCTCTGAATGTGCTGGTATTTTAAAAGGTCCATGGGATGACCTGGGTAACTATATGATGCTTAGACTGACATCAGTCCCAGGCAAAAATATGGAAAGGCTGATACAGGATGCACTGAATAAAGCATTAAAAGATGGCAGCATAATTAATGTCAATCAACATGATTTTATGTAAAATAGGTTCTATTGAGTAAAATTCATACCAGTTTTAGATGATATTACTAGTTTGGTTGATAAAGGTGATTATGTTGACATAGACTTTTGTAAGGCAGTCATCTAACTATCACAAAATATTCTGATTAAAAACATAGCACTAAACAAAAATCAAAGCACTTTCTAAATGGGTTAAAATGTACTTGATGTTACACCTCAAAAGGTATTTTAAATGGGAAATATTCATCCAAAAGAAGTATTTTTAGTAGGATCCGACAGGGTTCTGTTCTTAGCTCAGTGCTATTCAATATCTTTATCAATGATGTGGAAGAAATTAAAAAAAAAAAACACAAATTGATGGAGTGGTAAACAATGATAAGGACAGATCAGTTATGCAGAACAATCTGGATTGCTTGGTAAATTAGGCTCATTTGAACCACATGCATTCTAATACAGCCAAATACAAGGGAATGTCACAGTGTTTTGTTTAGACATTTTTGATCAAAATAAAACATTTTGCCATTCCCAAAATAGAAATGTTTTATTTTGGTTTGTTGACCCGCATTTTAACATTTCCTTCTTGCCCTATGGGAGTTGAAGTTCTGGCCCCCATTCATTGGATGAAAGAGAGAGAGTAAGAATGACTCTATAATGCCATGGCTAGAGCACTCCCCTATAATGGTGGGAGATCCCAGTTCAAGCCCCTACTCTAATGATTATTTATACATAGTAGAACAGGAGAGACCAAGAAATCCACATCCAAGATGATCATATAGCACACTGGTAAGGACAGGGAAGTATCCTAAAAAGTGGATTCAAATCCTTATTCCTGTTCCACATCAGGTAAATAGGGGAATCAACCCTAGTCTCCCACATCCTGAATGAGAGCTGTAACCACTGGGCTAAAAATTATAAAAGGGCACCACCACCACCAGTGGTGTTTTGTACAGGGAGCAAACTGTTAGGTAGCCTCTGAGCATGCCTATCAAACAAGGTCCCACAGGCAAGACAGATGGGAGAGTACCAAGTTTGAGGATCCCACTGGGGCTTACGCATGAGGTAGAACCCAGGTGCCAGGAATGTGGTGGTTGTGTGTATTCTCAATGGCAGAATGTAAGGTGCCTAGGAAACCTCATCGGAGAAACTTAGATGCCTAGAGAGTTTAGGTGTCTGCAGGGCTAGGCTCCAGCTGAATGATGGTTTTGAGGATGTACATTTTTTGACTTAGGTACCTAAAGTGGCAATTAGGCACCTAAATAGATTGTGGATCTAGCCCTTAAACTCTGAATGCAATATTAAAGAAAAAAAAGTATTGCAAAGGAATAGTCCTGCATCTTTTAAAAAATTATTCATACCCAATGAAAACTTGTGATGTCGCAAAAATTAAATCTTCTTGATGAATATTTACCTGGCATGTGAATGGTTAATGTTTTTTAGTCAGTATAACAAAGACAGTGAAAAATCACTGTCCACCCCTTCTCTCTTTTCTCTTTGATTCTCAGACAGAAGCTACAATTTAACATTCAAGAACTTCAGGCTTTTTACTAGAGAAGCTGTCATAACTATAAAGGGAAGGGTAACAGCTCTCTGTGTACAGAGACTCCAAATCCTTTTACCTGTAAAGGGTTAAGAAGCTCGGGTAACCTGGCTGACACCTGACCCAAGGACCAATAAGGAGACAAGATACTTTCAAATCTTGGGGGGGGGGAAAGGCTTTTGTGTGTGCTCTTTGTTTTAACGGGTGGTTCGCTCTTGGGACTGAGAGGGACCAGACATCAATCCAGGTTCTCCCCACCTTTCTAAACAAGTCTCTCCTATTTCAAACTAGTAAGTAAAAAGACAGCAAGGCGTCTTAGATTTACTTTGTTTTCTCAACTTGTAAATGTACCTTTTTACCAGAGTGT
>NW_020664372.1:14433201-14499125 GCF_002925995.2 Terrapene triunguis
AAGCTTAGAAGTTTTTATGCAGGCCCCTACATTTGAACCCTAAAGTTCAAAGTGGGGATCCAGCCTTGACAGAAGCCACTTTGTAAATAGTTTAATACTGTACTTTGAAAGTAATCATTTAATCTCACTTCTAATTAACAGTAAAGCAAGCTGATCAGCTGATCTCCTTCTGTGAATGCCACATCATTGGTTTGCCTTTGGGAAAAGAAGAGGGTATTTTTTAAAAATTAATCAGTTGGAGTACTATATTTGTCTGTTAATGATGGTATCATATTTTGATGAGGTTACTGAATTTCCCTACAAACAGAAAATGCTGATAATTATCAAAGGAGATAATTCTAGAGTTTCATTTAGGGCGGTGGCACTCAACCTTTTACAGCTGATGGCTGCTTAGCTATACTAACATGAAATTTCTCTGTTGATCGCTTTCACCCTCCAAAGTTGTTGTGTTTAGCCAACTCCCTTGTGCTTTCCTCTCCCTCCACACTATTTGTTCATGCTATAGATAGAGAGACTCACTAACCAACTGTCACCTCTCCACAATCTTAACAGCAAAGACACTGGTCATTCTTCAGTGTATCTCCTCCGGGCCTCAGCTCTTTCAGTCAGGGCTCCGCCATCTCCAACTCTTATCTCACCTTTGTCTGTTTTTGGTTTTGACCACTTGTCCATACTAAACAAGTCTTTGGTAAATGTAAACAAGTTTCCCTCACCAGGATCTCTCTAGGTTGCCAAAAAGCCACCTACTCCTACCACCCACTGTTCTCCCTTTATAGAGAATGGCCTTAAATTTTGTTTTTTGTAATTAGCCAGCCATTCAATCATGCATCCCTCCTGCTCTCCAGGAACTGCAATATTCACATGGCAGCAGCCTTTCATGGAGCCAGGGTCTGCTACTATTCTGATTGTCCTCACAGGGCAAGTGAAAGCTGTGGTTCAAGTAGTGCAAGGTTATGATTCAGCCCATGTTGGGGTCATTACTACTGCTTTGTCTTTCCCACTCTCTGCTACTGTTACCCGGGGTTCTTTCAACCCAAAGCTCTTGGTAACTTTTACTCTGTGCAAGGTGGTGTCAGGAAATAAATTGGGGAGACACGGCCGTCCGACCGATAGATGGCTGGCAGAAACAGGACAACACAAGAGTGCTTTCACTTAAAGCTAAACTTTACTTAGTCTCAAACACTTACACACGTCCGCAACAGGTTCGTAAAACACCCCCAACCCTTGATAATTACCAAAGCTGAGTGTGGCTGTTGAGTGGCACAGCGGCAGCCCGTCTGCTGGTGAGGAACACAAGATGCATCCAAAAGAAGAGACCAGTCCCGAAGAGTTCCCCCCACTCTAAACTTTTCCCCTTTATTTATACATAGTAATACAATGACATGGTCTCAAAGAAAACTTGTTAAGCAAGCAGTTTCAACAGTCAAGCAAGAGGTTTTCTTCTGATTATTGATTAACCAGGTATGTTTTTTTCCCAGAGTTTGCAGCCTTGAGACCTTGTTAGACACATTCCTGAGGGCACATCCTACACTTCTAAAATTCATGTATCAGCAACTTCAACACAATTCTTATCAGGAATGATAGGGGGTCAAGCTGCCCTTTTTGTGGCACCCAAAACCCCCTCCCCTCCTGCGTTGGCCAAGCTGAGGCTGCTGCATGGCCACTTTACTTTGCAAACCTCCTGACTTGGCTGCTTTTAGCAATATTCAATAGTGGTTTCAGTCACTTTACTGGTATGCCAAAATCTCCCCGTACACTACTACAGCAAGGAGGAGAAGGGGATGATATCATATTATGAAGAAGATTTTGAATTTCCCTTCAAACAGACAGTAGAGACCATTCCTAGGAATCAGCGTTGCCAAAGACCTCACAGGCCACTTCACAGTGGTGGGAGAGTTAGCATAAAAAGCCTTCTAATTTCCCAGCAGCGGCCAGCATCTTAAAAACCAGGTGTAAGCAGAGTCAGGATGAGCTCTACCCTGACATCTCGTGGTGAATTGTGGTGAGTTGTGGAAAAGAACTTCAGGAGCTGATCTTGTTTGCATAGGCACACCCACCCCACCTAACATGAGCCCACAGCAGCCCAAATGGTCACTCTGGCTGCTGTGGGATCCCCAGTTTCTCTGTTATTGGGGCAGGAAGAATAAAGTGTTGTTACCCTGATTATGTGAATCAAGGACAATGAAAGTGTTTTATGGCAGAGGGACTCGCCATCAACTAAGTAGCACTCGCTAGACAAGGGACATGGGTTCCAACCCAGTGAATTGAGAGAGGCTGGGGATAGGTATTTGTACCTGATGGTATGGGCCCCTTTTGAGGGCCTGAAATACCAATTATACCTTCTCCTCTCTCTACTGTGGAATATCAGAGCTAATTTTAATTCCATTAGGAATCTAGTTATAGGCTGCTGAGCGTTGGGCCAATGGTGCACCAGCACTGAGGGTCCCCTACTACAAGCTGAAATCACTGAGTGCTGTGGGGGGGCCTGAAGATACATTGCCGGACTGTTGGTGGAGGAGAGCAGTTTGTGGGATGACTGGAGTGGCTCACGGGATGGCTGGTGGAGCGGAATGGCTGGCAGAGAGGAGCAGTGCTCGTAGCGGCTCACGGGACGGCTGGTGGAGTGGCTTGTGGTGAAGGCTGCAGCAGAACCCCATGGAGAGGCAGGTCAGTTGGCCTTGGACCACGTAAGGTGCCCCTTAACACCACTGCACCCCGGGCTGGGAGGTAAAACTCTGCAGATAAACTTTTGAACTCTGGGGTTGCACTGACCAGGGACAGAGACTTTTGGGTTGTTGGACTTTTGGGTGATTTTTTGGGTTGCTGGACTTAAGACACTGAGGGGAAAAGGATACTGCCAAACTTACTTGAGGGTGAGTCTTTTGCTCATGGTTTGTGTTATGAATCTTGTTGTGGTGTTTCCCCAATATAATGCTGCATTGTTTCCTTCCTTTATTAAAAGAATTTTGCTACACTCAGACTCTGTGCTTGCGAGAGGGGAAGTATTGCCTCTTAGAGACCCCCGTGGGGTGGTATGTAATTGTCCCAGGTCGCTGGGTGGGGGCTCGAGCTGGTTTCGCATTGTGTTATTGAAACGGAACCCCTAGATACTGAACTCGGTCCTTGTTGCTGCCAACTCAGATGGGCAGAAGGGTTACACAGGCTACCAGGCTTGCCAATACCTTGTAAGGGGCCTAACATAACCATCCCCTTTCCCAGTATTCCTCTTCCTTTTCCACGGATTGTTGGGTGTGCAACTAGATGCCGGGCAAATTGATATGTGACCTTACCTAGGATAATCCCAGAAGGGCAGTCTTCTAACTATGACACGAGTGAAATAGTTTTCTTCAGTGGTCCTTTCCACAGTGCCAATAGCTGCTAGTGCTGGCTAGTACTATACTTGGCTCCCACCTTCCCATGATTTGAAAAGAAAACAATTGGAAAGTGGAATGTGTCAATATCTTTTCTCTCCTGAAGTGAGAAGATCAGATCCAATTATTCTGAAATGGTAAGAATAATAGTATAAGTAATTCTTCTCACTTCAGGAGAGAAAAGATATTGACACATTCCACTTTCCAATTGTTTCCAATTGTTTGGAGTTAAATCAGTGTAAATAAAGATCTAAAAGCACATTGTTCCCATAACAGCTAGATATTTTCTTAGAAGCAGTTATTAACATCAAATGTGCATATTAACTGATGTAACAATGCACTTCTGTGAATCATGAATCAAAGGCATTCAAATAACACAGCATAAAATATGAAGTCTCTGAACTGTCAATGAGTTAGTCTGCATTGTTATTGTAGCCATGTTGGTCCCAGGATAGAAGAGAAATAAAGTGGTCCAAAGAAGATATTACCTCACACAACTTATCTTTCTCAATGAGATTGTAGTTAATATTCCCATAATAAATAAATTCTTTCTTCTAGAGAACTCACAAATCTTGTCCAAACATTGTATTATTCAGTTACTTAATATAAACTTTATTAAGATGCACATGGATTGTAACATAGTCTTTTAAGGCCAAATTCAATTCCCATTGAAGTCAATGTGAAAGACACCCATTGACTTCACTCAGAGTGGGATTAGACAGTGCCATACATTATGAAATCATAGTAATGTAGGGCTAGAAGGGACTTTGAGAGATCATCTAGTCCAGCTCCTTACTCTGTGGCAAGAACAAGTATACCTAGGTGTTTGTCTAACCCGTTCTTAAAAACCCTCAATCATGGGAATTCCATAACTTCTGTGGGAAGCCTATTCCAGAGCTTTACTATCCTTATAGTTGGAAAGTTTTTCCTAATATCTAACCTAAATCTCATTTGCTGCAGATTACACTTCTTGTCCTACCTTCAATGGACATGGAAAACAATTGATCATCATCCTCTTTATAACAGCCCTTAACATAACTGAAGACTGTTATCAGGCCCCCCAGACCCAGTTTTCTTTTCTAAAGACTGAGCATACCCCAAGCTCTCCTCTGGACTCTTCAATTTGCCCGCATCTTTCTTAAAGTATGGCACAATATTCCATCTGATGCCTCACCTGTGCCGAGTAAAGCAGGACAATTATCTCCCATGTTTTACAGTCCTGTTAATACATTCCAGAATTATATTAGCCTTTTTTATTAGATGGGGGCTGGACACTTTGTTGACTCATCATTAAATTTGTGATCCACTATAACCTCTAGATCCTTTTAGCTGTACTGCTGTCTAGCCAGTAATTCATCACTTTATACTTGTCCGTTTGATTGTTATCTCCTAAGTATAGAATTTTGTACTTGCCTTTAATGAATTTCACCTTCTTGAGTTTAGACCAATTATCAAATTTGTCAAGGTAGTTTTGAATTCTAATCCCGTCCTCCAAAGTGCTAGCTACCCCTCCTAGACTGGAGTTATCTGCAAATTTTATAAGCATACTCTCCACTTGATTATCCAAGTCATTAATGACCCAGGAAAGACTCCTGCAGGATCCCACTAGATATGTTTCCCCATTCTGAGCACCAAACATTGATAACTACCCTTTAAGTACGGTCTTTCAACCAATTTTGCACTCATCTTATAATAATTCTATCTATTTCCCTTGTTTGCTTGTGAGAATGTCATGCAGGACTGTGTTACAAGCCATCATGTTTACCATTTCCCCCCATCCACTAGGCCAGCACCTGCATTAAAAGAAGTAAATTAGGTTGGTTGGCATGATTTGTTCTTATAAATCCATGTTAGCTATTACTTATAACTCAAGTGTCCTCTAGGTGCTTACAAAATGATTGTTTAACAATTTGTTCCAGTATCTTTCCTGGTATTGACTAGTCAACATATTTCCCGGATCATCTTTCTTCCTCTTTTTAAAGGATAGGTTTATGTTTGTCCTTCTCAAGTCCTTTGGAGCTTCATCTGCCATCCATGACTTCTCCAAGATAACCACTAACGGTTCTGAGAGTGTTCCTTAAATACCCTGGGAGAATTTCATCAGGCCCCACTGACTTGAATATATCTAATTTATCTAAATATTCTTGAATCTGTTTTTATATTAATTGTATTTATTATCTGGTCAAAATTAACCTTTTCTGTAAAGACTTCATTAAAATAGGCATTAAACACATTAGCCTTCTTGATGTCATCTGTTATTAGCTTGCCTTCCCTGCTAAGTAGAGGACCTATGCTATCCTGTATCTTTCTCTTGATCCGGATGTATTTATAGAATGTCTTCTTATTCCCTTTTTTGCTAGGTATAACTCATTTTCTGATTTTGTCCCTAAGTGTTTTTGTGACATTGTCAGGGCCGGCCCACAACATTTTTACACCTGAGGCAGAGAGCTCAAATGACACCCCCATCCCCCTCGCTTGGGCCAAAACTTTGAAAGGTCTCAATTCTGCCTTCTTCCTGTTCTACTCCTCTCATAGTACTGCTCTGCTACCTACCCCAATAAAGGTGAACTAACAACTTAAAATTCCTTGTTCAAAAATTTTAACACTTACATTTGCTGTTCAGGCGTTTGAAAGTTAACTTTTCTTGTCTGCATAGTAAACACTGGCATTTTTATCTGTTTGAATAATCAAAGTGGTGCTTCCCGTGCCTTCTTCGTTGCAAAGATTTGAACTGCTTCCTGAAAATCTACAGTCTGGGCCGGCTCGTACTCTATTGAGATGGTTGCAAGGCCGACCAGCCTCTCCTGTGTCATTGTGGGGTGTAGATGTGTTTTTATTAACTTCAGCTTGGAGAAGCTGCAACTGTTCTCCACTGTTCTCCACTGGCAACTGTTACAGGAAGTGTTAGAACTATGCACAGACCAACAAAAGCATTTGGTAAGAGGGTGGTCATCTTATTTGTGCACATATATTCCATAACAGCCTTTGTAGTAGATCTTGATTAAATGGATCTTGAAAGGGCTTTCACTTCATCACCTAAATCACTCGCATCAATATCATGCATGTCATCATCTGTCGACACTGTCTCTAGTGCCCTGCATTGCTGGTGTAGGTCTTCTTCAGATGTAGTGAGGAGTTTTAGAATATCATACAACATCCCAAATATACTGCTGTGTTCCTTGAGATGCATGAAACGTTCTTCAACTGACTGTATTGCACAATCTAGCACCTGGTTAAAGAATTCAACTTTGAATTGTTGTTTGGGGTTTCTTATGGGATTATCCCGTGCCTCGTAATCAAAATGTCTTCTTCTTCGGTGACTCTTGTATTCTTGAATGGGTGGGAAAATAGCTTCAGTGTGAAGTTCCTCTGCCAACTTCTGTGCACTCTTCAGAACGTTTTGAAATCCCTCATCTGACCGGTAAGACTGTAGGAATGACTTTACTTTGTCCAGTTGTTCCATTGCTCCAGATATATCAAGGTCAACACCTTGGAGTCTCTTGCTTACAACATTTATTTCAAACAGCATGTCATGCCACAACACTAAGCCACACAGAAATTTGAAGTTATGTATGTTTCTGGTGATTCCATTTCCCTCTACCACTGTTCTCCCACGAACAGTTCCTGTCATAGCATTATCCTCCATAATGGCAACTATGGCATCATCTATCTTCCCAATTTGGTGTTTCATAGGCTTTATCGCCTCCACTCAACTTTCCCATCATGTGGCACTCAGTGGTTTCAGTGTCAGAGAGGATGTTCCCGATGTTGCTTCAAAATTTGCCATCAATGAGTTGATGCAGAGAAAAATACATAGATGCACTTACTGATATCCAGGCTGGGGGGACCATCCGATGTGAAAGGTGCCTGCTGGTGGAATCTCTCAGGCAGCAAGTGGGAGAGCGACAGGAGGAGGTGGCTAGGTTGAGGAGCATCCGAATCCACGAGCAATTCCTGGACAGTGTCCATGTGGAGACAGCTGAGGTAGCTGTCCCAGTACACAGGACTGCTGATACACCACTGGTGGAGGAGGAGATGGGCCAGGGTGGACACTGGCAACTGGTTACTTCTGGCAGCAGGCAGTGCTCCACCCCTGCTCCGAACCCTCCCGCCGTGGTAATAGGTAACCGTTATGCTCTTCTTGATACAGGAGAGAAGGAATCACCCCCTTCAGTAAAGGAGGAGAAGCCTCGTACCCCTCAGGCTGGGAGGTCTGCTGCCACCACTGCGAATAGGAAACGTAGGGTAGTGGTGGCCAGAGACTCTCTGCTGAGGGGGACGGAGGCGCCCATCTGTCGCCCTGACATTTCTTCTCGGGAGGTATGCTGCCTGCCGGGAGCCCGTATCCGAAATGTTACGGAGGCATTGTCAAGGATTATCCAGCCCTCTGACTACTACCCCATGCTACTCATCCATGTGGGCACAAATGTTACTGTGAGGTGTGACACTGAGCGGATCAAGAGTGACTACAGGGCTCTGGGAGTACGGGTGAAGGAGTTTGGAGCGCAGGTGGTATTCTCTTCGATTCTTCCTGTCAAAGATAGAGGTCCGGGCAGAGACAGATGCATCATGGAGGTGAATGCCTGGCTGCAAAGATGGTGTTGCCAGGAGGGATTTGGTTTCCTCGACCATGGGATGCTATTCGAGGAAGGACTGCTAGGCAGAGATGGTGTTCACCTTTCGAGAAGGGAAAAGGCCCTATTTGGACACAGACTGGCTAACCTAGTGAGGAGGGCTTTAAATTAGGTTCAACGGGGACAGGTGAGCAAAGCCCACAGGTAAGTGGGGAACATGGAGACCTGGGAGATGGGTCGGAAACAGGAGAGAATGTGGGCTATATTGGCAGAGAGAAAGGAGGGTCAGGACAAAACTGGGAGGCAAGATCAAACCAGTATCTTAGATGCCCATATACAAATGCAAGAAATATGGGTAATAAGCAGGAAGAACTGGAAGTGCTAATAAATAAACACAACTATGACATTGTTGGCATCACTGAAACTGGTGAGATAATACACATGATTGGAATGTTGGTGTGGATGGATACAGCTTGCTCAGGAAGGATAGACAGGGGAAAAAGGGAGGAGGTGTTGCCTTATATATTAAAAATGTACACACTTGGACTGAGGTGGAGATGGACATAGGAGATGGAAGTGTTGAGAGTCTCTGGGTTAGGCTAAAAGGAGTAAAAAACAAGGGTGATGTCATGCTAGGAGTCTACTACAGGCCATCTAACCAGGTGGAAGAGGTGGATGAGGCTTTTTTTAAACAACTAACAAAATCATCCAAAGCCCAAGATTTGGTGGTGATGGGGGACTTCAACTATCCAAATATATGTTGGGAAAATAACACAGCGGGCACAGACTATCCAACAAATTCTTGGACTGCATTCCAGACAACTTTTTACTTCAGAAGATTGAAAAAGCTACTGGGGGGAAGCTGTTCTAGACTTGATTTTAACAAATAGGGAGGAACTCGTTGAGAATTTGAAAGTAGAAGGCAGCTTGGTTGAAAGTGATCATGAAATCATAGAGTTTGCAATTCTAAGGAAGGGTAGAAGGGAGTACAGCAAAATAGAGACAATGGATTTCAGGAAGGCGGATTTTGGTAAGCTCAGAGAGCTGATAGGTAAGGTCCCATGGGAATCAAGACTGAGGGGGGAAAACAACTGAGGAGAGTTGGCAGTGTTTCAAAGGGACACTATTAAGGGCCCAAAAGCAAGCTATTCCGCTGGTTAGGAAAGATAGAAAATGTGGCAAAAGACCACCTTGGCTTAACCACGAGATCTTGCATGATCTAAAAAATAAAAAGGAGTCATATAAAAAATGGAAACTAGGACAGATTACAAAGGATGAATATAGGCAAACAACACAGGAATGCAGGGGCAAGATTAGAAAGGCAAAGGCACAAAATGAGCTCAAACTAGCTATGGGAATAAAGGGAAACAAGAAGACTTTTTATCAATACATTAGAAGCAAGAGGAAGACCAAAGACAGGGTAGGCCCACTGCTCAGTGAAGAGGGAGAAACAGTAACAGGAAACTTGGAAATGGCAGAGATGCTTAATGACTTCTTTGTTTCGGTCTTCACCGAGAAGTCTGAAGGAATGCCTAACATAGTGAATGCTAATGGGAAGGGGGTAGGTTTACCAGATAAAATAAAAAAAGAACAAGTTAAAAATCACTTAGAAAAGTTAGATGCCTGCAAGTCACCAGGGCCTGATGAAATGCATCCTAGAATACTCAAGGAGCTAATAGAGGAGGTATCTGAGCCTCTAGCTATTATCTTTGGAAAATCATGGGAGACGGGAGAGATTCCAGAAGACTGGAAAAGGGGCAAATATAGTGCCCATCTATAAAAAGGGAAATAAAAACAACCCAGGAAACTACAGACCAGTTAGTTTAACTTCTGTGCCAGGGAAGATAATGGAGCAAGTAATTAAGGAAATCATCTGCAAACACTTGGAAGGTGGTAAGGTGATAGGGAATAGCCAGCATGGATTTGTAAAGAACAAATCGTGTCAAACCAATCTGATAGCTTTCTTTGATAGGATAACGAGTCTTGTGGATAAGGGAGAAGCTGTGGATGTGGTATACCTAGACTTTAGTAAGGCATTTGACACGGTCTCGCATGACATTCTTATCGATAAACTAGGCAAATACAATTTAGATGGGGCTACTATAAGGTGGGTGCATAACTGGCTGGATAACCGTACTCAGAGAGTTGTTATTAATGGTTCCCAATCCTGCTGGAAAGGCATAACAAGTGGGGTTCCACAGAGGTCTGTTTTGGGACTGGCTCTGTTCAATATCTTCATTAATGACTTAGATATTGGCATAGAAAGTAAGCTTATTAAGTTTGTGGATGATACCAAACTGGGAGGGATTGCAACTGCTTTGGAGGACAAGGTCATAATTCAAAATGATCTGGACAAATTGGAGAAATGGTCTGAGGTAAACAGGATGAAGATTAACAAAGACAAATGCAAAGTGCTCCACTTAGGAAGGAAAAATCAGTTTCATACATACAGAATGGGAAGAGACTGTCTAGAAAGGAGTACAGCAGAACGGGATCTAGGGGTTATAGTGGACCACAAGCTATATATGAGTCAACAATGTGATGCTGTTGCAAAAAAAGCAAATGTGATTCTGGGATGTATTAACAGGTGTGTTGTGAGCAAGACACGAGAAGTCATTCTTCCGCTCTACTCTGCTCTGGTTAGGCTTCAGCTGGAGTATTGTGTCCAGTTCTGGGCACCGCATTTCAAGAAAGATGTGGAGAAATTGGAGAGGGTCCAGAGAAGAGCAACAAGAATGATTAAAGGTCTTGAGAACATGACCTGTGAAGGAAGGCTGAAAGAATTGGGTTTGTTTAGTTTGGAAAAGAGAAGACTGAGAGGGGACATGATAGCAGTTTTCAGGTATCTAAAAGGGTGTCATAAGGAAGATGGAGAAAATGTGTTCACCTTAGCCTCTAAGGATAGAACAAGAAGCAATGGGCTTAAACTGCAGTAAGGGAGGTCTAGGTTGGACATTAGGAAAAAGTTCCTAACTGTCAGGGTGGTTAAACACTGGAATAAATTGCCTAGGAAGGTTGTGGAATCTCCATCTCTGGAGATATTTAAGAGTAGGTTAGATAAATGTCTATCAGGGATGGTCTAGACAGTATTTAGTCCTGCCATGCGGGCAAAGGACTGGACTTGATGACCTCTCGAGGTCCCTTCCAGTCCTAGAATCTATGAATCTATGAATTACATTAAAAAATTCAGCAGCCTCACTAGAAGCTGATGCTGCATCACTGACCACCTAGTTCAATGAATGAGAACTGAATGGGACAAAAAAAGCTCGAGGGTTTAACTCTCGGATCCGTGTCTGCACTCCTCTGTTCGTTCCTCTCACGTTGGCACCATTATCGTAGCCCTGACCTCTCATGTCAGCTATCGTAATTCCTGTATCTTCCAGCTTTTTAAGAAGCACATTTCTCCTACCAGCTCCTGTAGTATCATCAATGTCAATAAATTCTAGAAAATGCTCTGACAGTCACCATTGCGGGGACATTTTCACTAGGTTCTGTTGTTGTTACAAAATGCACCATTAAAGTCATTTGTTCCGTATGGCTGATATCAGATGTGGAGTCCAGAATAACAGAGCAATATCTTGCTGATTTCAGATCTGCCACAATCTTCTGTTTGACTTTTGTTGCCAATAACTGTATGATCGCATTTTGAATCGTTTTTCCAAGGTAGTGGTGTGTGTACATTTCTTGGGTGGTGACTCTTCTTAGATGCTCCTGGAGTACAGCATCAAACTCAGCCATCATCTTCACAATTTTAAGGAAGTTTCCATTGTTTGGCACATACAGCTGATCTGAAGTGCCACGCAGTGCTAGGTTTTGGGAAGCAAGCATTCTCACAATGGCAATGAGCCGTTTCAGAACATTTTGCCAGTAAAGAGACTCTGATGCAAACTTCTCTTGATGCTGATCATCTATGGTGGCCTTTACCCTTAGTCTCATCTCAAGATCTTTCCACCTATGGAATGATCTCTGGTGATTTGCTGCCTTCTCATGGCATGCCAGATTTCTAGCCAGATTTTTCTAGTCCTTTGTTCCTGTAGAACCCAATGTGGCTGGAACATTAGACTCAAAGAGTTTGCAACAAAAACAGTATACAGCATTCTGGGTTTTTGAGTACATAAGCCATGGCCTCTCCACTTTGTCACCATTGTTGATTTCACTCCAGTAATGTGTTGGATGGAAACTTCTCTTTTCATTGTCTTTGGGGAACATGAAGTTTTTCACTTGCTGCAGCCCATGCAGTACAAGGAAGTCCCTCAGGCTACTGCTCAAGTGGGTCCACAGTCCTGGATCATCTAAACTTAAGGAACTAAAATCAGCAGCAGCTGTTTCTTGTGCCTCCACCACACTCTTCTCTGATCTACACTTTTCTTCAGGAATGTGCATGGTTACATCCATTTGAGATGGAGATATGGATGCTGCAGTAGCTGCCAGGTCACCTGCACTCTGACTAACTGGAAGATCAGGCATCTCCTCACCACTCACATCCTCACTGGGGCCGGAAGATTCACCATGAATATTTGTGTCTATGTGTCTCAGGAGAGCTCCTTCCTGCTTAGATAGAAAAGCTTCCTTTGCTTTCTTTCTTTTTCTGATTGCTGCCCCAGAGGGGCGTTTTCTTCTTTCACTCATGACTGCTGTTCTGTGCCAGCTATACTGGGTCTCAACACTCAATTGAAGGGGACAAATAAGCAGGCTGGTAGCAGAGCCTGAGTGAGGGAAGATATCAGCGTCTTAAGGGCCTAACTGGCTCCTACTACTTCAGTTGACAGCCTGTTCTCCTCAAGTGGGTTCAGGGAAGCACCAGGAAACAGGAAGCTCCCTGAGAAGCTGGTGTTAATTAGTCCAGGCTCCTGGGGTGCTAGAGAGGTACATAAGAGGCTCCTCCTCCTCTCACTCCCTGCAGCTCCTGCTGCTTTCTGTTATTCCCTCTCATCTTTTCTCCTGCCTGCCTGTTATGTCTCTTGTGCCCTCCTTCCTCCAGCACAGCACTCCACCATCTCTGTGCATCTAGAGCAGAGAGAATACATATGCACCAGCAGCAGACACAATTTTCTACACTCTGCATCCTAGTGCCCCCTCCCCCCAGTCTGGCACCTGAGGCGGCGCCTCAGTTCGCCTCATGGTAAGGCCAGCCCTGCATTGTTTTTGTACTCCTCCTTAGCAAGTTGTCTATGTTTCCACTTTTTGTGGGATTCCTTTTTGATTTTCAGGTCATTAAAGAGCTCCTGATGGAGCCATAGTGGCCTCTTACTATTCTTCCTATCTTTCGTGTTGGGATAGCTTGCTGTTGTGACTTTAATATTGTCTTTGAGAAACTGCCAGATTTCCTGAATTCCTTTTTCCCTAAGATTTTCTTCCCATGGGATCTTGCCTTCCAGCTCTTTGAGTTTGTTAACGTATGCTTTTTTGAATTCCATTGTCCTTATTTTACTGCTCTCAGACCTTCCTTTTCTTATAATCATGAAATCTGTTGTGATAGTATTTGTGTATAAGAATGTCTAATAACATTTTGCACCGGTATTGAATTGCATTGTATGCCTGTAACTTTAAAAGTTAAAAGAAGGTTTTTTTTAAAGAAAAAACAACCCGGTAATTGTCAGAATTCAGTGAAAGAGATACAGGAAAATATGGTTATTGTGCCTCTTTAAAATAAATACAGGAATGCACATTTCTCTATAAAACTGTGCTATGAAGATGAGCAAAACAAACATGGAAAGAAAGAAGCCCTCAACAATTGATATATTTATATAATAAAAACAATTTAATGGGACCAGTTCTACCCTCAGTTACAAAGGTGCAAGTCTGCAGTTCCAATGGGTTTTTTTTTTTGTCTCATAGGCTTACACCTGGATAAACTGATAGAAGAACAGGGTCCTTTGTATTTAGACGTCATTTAGTGTAAAACAGCCAGTGACATAAAAAACTGTGATTGGGATTTTTAAAACCACCTAAGGGATATCCTGACATAATTGAGAGTAAGGAAAATTAGTATTTGGTCAACATTTATTATTAAGTGAGAGATATGAGGCCAGATTCTTAGCTGGTGAAAACTGGTGTCACTGCTAAATGCTACATCAATTTACACCAGTCCTGAATTTGGTCCATTATATTTTCTGCACTGTTAGGTTTTATTTTAAGCAGTATTATTATGGACCCCTATTGATTTTCTGATCACTGAACCATAGTGTGCAGAACGAATTCAAGAAGCTTGTATTTCAGCAGGTAACACTGTTTTATGCTGGACCTGCTAAAAGCTTTGCTATTGTGAAAGTGAAATTGTAAATTTTAGGTGTTCATGGAACTGTGTTCTACCCACCATGGCTCAATAAAATGGAATGCACAATCTTAGATATTCTGCAGCCCTGAGAATGAAATGACATTTGTGCAGGCAAGGGAATCATAGAGAGAGAGAGCCTATAAATATCATCCAATTAGGAAGATGATTTTGATTGAACTTTGCAAATTAAATATTATTTTCTTTGTTGAGTTCTGTGGGTGAAGGGAGGAGGCTAGAACAAAAATGTTTTTGTTTAGTTTTTAACTGCTCTTCCCCCTGCACAGAGAAATATCATTGAACTAATCTATTTTAAAGGGAACCTGATGACAGGAGAAAACATTCTCGTTAGGAAACAATAAATAAGATCCTCCACACCCCAAATCTTTGCTTATTCCTACAATCAAATAGTTTTAATATTTAATTAAAATCATTTACACCCTTTTTAAATTTTCACCTGGCTCTGCACTTCTGAGTTTTGGATTGGATCAGAAATGGAAAAGCAGAAATACTGCGGAATTTCCAGCCTAACCAGAATCAGGAAATACTAAAAATATGATGAAGAAGCCCTAGCCCATAGGAATTTTATGCCAACATTTGCAGAATCAAGAAGTCTCAAAAGTTGGGATACACTTATTTTTTCCCCAAACCAAATCTTTACTCTGAATGGAGCTTTTGGGGATCACTAATCAATACTGATAGTCATTTCTGTTTTCTCAGACTCATTTGACAGTTACTCTTCATTCTATTTATTATAATAAACAGTTATCACTTTTTAAGGTAACCCTTACTTACAACTAATCATGTTAAAAATAAAACTAACAAAATAAACCCAGAAAGAGAAACTAAATCCCTTTCCTATATCTTTTCAAAATAATGTTCTCCCAAGGATAATTTCCCATTACTCATTGTTTACTGTTGTATTACCTCCTCTCACAGTTTATTTTTCATAAAGTTATCTGTAAGATGCTTGAGGCAGGGACCTTGTGTTCTTAACTGAAGGTAAGAAACCAAGCTATGGTGCTAAAAATATAACAGTAATTTTGTGATGTGTCTACGATTCACTGGGACAGATTATCTCATGTGCCAGAACTCTCTTCTCCCTAATGTTTGGGTTTGGCTTCTATGTCAATGTCACTTCTCACTGGTTCTTGGCAACAATATGATTCACCAGTGCCTTTCAGGTCCTTTCTGGACCTTACACCAGTGTGGGATCCACATAGAAGAGTAGAGCTCCACCATGGTCTTCCCTGTCACTGATATGCCCCTTCTATCCCCAAAATGAATTGGTGGGGAGACAGAGATTCAGGTTCTGACAGCAGAAAAGATACACCATCAAGGAGTTCCACTGCACCAGAGAATTCTCTGCTGATGATTGCTGTCAGGATTATGGCCCCTCAGCACTACCTGAATTGCACAAAGGGGCTGTAATTGGCCTTGAATATCTGGCCTACTGAGTTTTAGCTGTCTTTTACAATGATTTAATAATCAGCCCACTCTGGGAATTTGCCCAAAATAAACACCACACAGTCTGAATGTAGATAACCAACACCTTATTTTTCCCATTAGTTGTTCTGGGCAGGGTTTTTTTGTATTTTTTTATTGTCAAGTTTGTAGGACAGAACAGTTCATACATTCACATTCCACCATGGAAAGTGAGTCATTGGGTAAACCCAGTAATATATCATGACTGCTTAGGATTGGAAATAACGTAAATTTTATGTTTATATAAAGAGTTAGAAAAATGTATTTTTTGAGATTTTGTTGGCTTTGAATAAATACTTAAAGTGGTTATTCTTTCATGTCATGACTGATAAGATTGTTGAAATTCGCGACTCTGCACAGTGATATTTGTGTTATACAATAACATTTTGACAACAAAATGTGTTATCCTGATATACAGTTCACATGTTATTTAAATTATGTTACAATAATCCTTCTTAAAAAATCAAGGGCCCATTCATTCTCTTATTGAATTCAGTGGCAACATTCTCATTGATTTCAAAATGAGTAGCTATACAAAACTACAGCCCAGTTAGTTCCCCATATATCTCTGAATATCTCTTCTCTCTGAACATAGATTTATCTCTCTCATGCACACACATACATGCCTATCAAAAGGAGGGAGAGCAAGAGGTTCAGATAGTTCTGCAACACTAAAGAGGCCTCTATGGAGGTCAAGGGTGAAATTCTGGCTCCAGTGAAGTAAATGCCAGAACTCCCATTGACTTTAGTAGACTCATGATTTCATCAACTACGTGGTTAAAGGCAGAGACAATGCAGATAAAGGGGAGAAGCGTCTTGAGGTTTCCCTTCTGGTACCATGGAAATTCCCCAGAAAAGGTAATACAGTCTCCCTATGGAGGTCCAGCTAGAGACATCCTGTTGGAACTCCTGGTGAATCATGGGTCCAATTGAACTGCCAAGAATCCAGGACGAGCTGTCAGCAGCCAGATTCAAGCATAGGTTCTCCATGCAGATTGACTTGTGTAGGAATGTGTTGTTCCCGAATCGTACGCCCACGAGAACGGCAAACTGTTCCCTTGGCAACGAGGCAGGAGTGACCTTCAACCCACGTCTGTGTTTGGGAAAACCCTTTGGCTTATTTGACATCACCCTTGCAGCTGGTGTTCACGCGCTCAAGAGATGGGTTTGTAATCTCATGTGCATGTATACTGCCTGCCTTCTGTTTGCGCAAGAATGTAACCACTAAGAAGAGTTGTAAACAAAGTAAGGAGAAGAATAAAAACCCCAGGAAAGGTTTTTTCCTGGGAGGCTTTTGGCTTGAGGCTTTAGAAGCGAAGTACCACAGACCTGGCGTTCTGTTTCCTTTCCTGCGTCGTCACCACAGATTGACCTGCCATAGATCCCCTGAGATCAGTCAGGTTTGGGGACTGCCCTCTGGTCCATTCCATGGGGACAATCCTCTGCTACCAACAGAATAACTGGCAAAGAACTTTGTGAAAGGATCCTTGTGGCCATTTTCTTCCTTTGAACCACTTCCACTAGGATTTCACGTGGGAGGGTGCAATCCAAGGCAGTTTGCAGTGTCTTACTACCCAGTCCTTCAAATACTTACTTATGTGAATAGTCCCATTGATCTCAGTAAGGGTTTGCAGAATTGGACCTTTAAGAAGCTGACTCTGCAAGGTGCTTGGCACCCTCAGTTTTTGTTGGCTTCAATAGGAAGCAAAGGCACTCAGCACTCTCCAAGTGCTTTCAGTAGCTGACAGGATGAGACCCTAATAGCAGTTAATCTCATGTTTTATTTATCATTTCATTATGAATGCAAAAGTATTCAGTTTTCAACTATATTTCTTCACTATAAGGCAACTACCTCTTTGTAGTATTCATGAACAGAACAATTTAATTTTGGATATTAAACATTTAGAAACCCTATGAACATAGTAAACAGACGCTTTGCTTAAGGAGGTGGGTATTACTCATGATGTCTTGCTAGGCTTGACATATGGCAGGGAGATATAGGCTTTGCTTTAAAAAATGAGAGGAAGTGAAGAGTAGTCACAGGTGGCTATGAAACAATCAGTGTTTGGCAAAGGATAACTATATAAAAGAGAGAGAGAGTGAAGAGCTCAGATCAGGCAACAGACCAAAATGGAGGACGTAATTAATAAAATAAGGAAATGAACAGGCATTCTATCTGGCATATGAAAATGTCTGATCAAAACAAAAAGATCTGAAAGAAAGCTCATCTATAATTCTTCTGAAGTTTAATGGTGGTGTTTTGCTTCCATTTTTTTCTTTCTTTGTGTTTTTACTAGGGATTTAAATATGATTTAAAAAGTTAACCATTTAAACTATTAAAATTATATTGTTTAATCGGTTAACCGATTAAAGGGAGAGGGGCTGGGGTCAGCAGGCTGGCCCGGGGCTGGGGTTGTTCCGGCTGGCCAGTGTGGCTGGGGTCCCTCCAGCTGGCTGCCGCGGGGCTGAGGTCTCTTCGGCCAGCTGATGCAGGGCTGGGCTTGGCAGGCTGGCCCGAGGCTGGGGGTTCTCTGGCCAGCCGGCCTGGGGCTGAGGTCGGCGAGCCAGCACGCTGGGGCTGCTCTGGCTGGCTGGCCCAGGGCTGGGGTCAGCCAGGCAGCCTTGGGTCTGGGGCTGCTCTGGCCATCCCGGGAGCTGGGGGCAGGGCCAGCTCTAGGTTTTTTGCTGCCCCAAGCAAAAAAAAATTTTGCTGCCCCCCACACTTCCCCCTCCTGCCGCCCCAGCCCTGGGTCACTGGTAACTCGCTCCAAGGGTGGGTCATTCATCATGAATTTTGGATGTGCACAGAACACAGACAGGATTGGTTCCCATATGGTTACAGAACTGCAGTAAAGTGGAACAATTTTCAGCTTGTGTGATTGAAGGCTATCTGGATGCATATTATAAGACTGTCCTACATAAATGAGGAAAAGTTGAGGTGCCTTTATTATTCTTTTGTTCCTTTCTTTGTTTCTATGGGGAAATTGCCAATGCAATATCACTGTCTTCCTTTTAAACAAATAAAACTAAAACTTAATAATAATAATAATAAAAAAAGCAATGGCTGTTGAAAATAGCAATTCCAGTCCTAATAACCACTGGGAAGCATTTCTTGCTCAATTTATTTTTTCCTACAGCAAGTTACAGTGGATCAGTATATTTGATTTGGGAGAAATGAAGTAACAGCTGCCCAAATTGAGCTTGAGCACTCCTGAATTTTGAGGGTGTTCAAATCTGGAAGGCAGGTGCTGGATTCCCTTTCTGAATATTAGCTAAATCTGGAAAAGTCAATTTCTGCTTCCATGGCTCAGAAGTGTAAATCCTCCTACGAGCCTGGTACTTTATCTAAAGCTGCCCAGTCTAGTAGAGCCTCCCCTCCCTTACTTTTCGTTTTAAATTCTAGTGGGATCCACGTACCTGCCTTGCTAGGCTTCAGATAGAGAGGTGCAATGTCCATTTAGTCCACCCAATTCTTTCTTTGGGGGAGAGCCCAGGGCTGGGGCAGCAGGAGGTGCAGGTGGGGGCCAGAGCTGGGGCAGCAGGGGGTGTGGGCGGGGGAGAGTCCAGGGCTGGGGCAACACAGCGGTGCAGGGGGAGCCCAGGGCTGGGGTGGTGGGGGGGAACCTAGAGCTGGCTCTGTCCCTACCATTTACAGCAAGCTGCAGCATGAGGTTTCAGTTATACACTCCTTTCTCCTCCCTTTCCTGTTAATTGCGGCTGAGGGAATGCTGGGAAATGTAGTTCTTTCCCTGCTCCAGGACTGGCTCTAAAGGCAGGGAGCTAACCAAGGAACTACAGCTCCCAGGGCTCCCTGTTGGTTCTCAGCTCTCATGCTGGATTTTTGTGCCCCTGCAAATTTGCCACCCCAAGCACCTGCTTGCTTTGCTGGTGCCTAGAGCCGGCCCTGGCTGGGGATTAACAGTTAAGGTGGGTTAACCAGTAAGACTAATGCTTACTGGTTAACCAGTTAATATTTTACATCCCTAGATTGTACAAAAGGCCTGCTATGTGGATCAAAATATACATATCATAAGTGATTATACAATGTCAAGTAAGAAATACAGTAAGAGAAATTATACTCAAATCTGAGGAAATGATGCAGAAATTTGAGTGTACATTTAAAAAAACCATTAAATTAATTAACTTTAAATATGTTAGTTATCATTCTGTCTTCACTTACAATGAATATACTAGCAAAGGAGTTTTACTAGCACAAAATACAAATATTTTTCTTGGATATCTAATGGTTGCTTCTAAGAGAATGAAAAATTGCATAACAAATCAACAATGTGATTTACAAATTGCAGTCTCGGCTGTTGTTGATTGGTTAGATAAATTATCCAATTAAAGAGCAGAGGCTGTACAACTTGGTTTGACTTATCAACTGATGCAAATTTTGAATATTTACAGTGAATTGTTTGTGAATGATCTTAAGGCTAAGGATCATTAACAAATATATATATATATATATGGTGAAATAATGTACAAATGATTTTTCCCACAATTTGTTTGTGGATTATTTATGTACAGAAAAAGAGAAGACAATTATCAAATAAATTGTTCATTAGCAATTATTCTCCCACTCTGATTGCAATGCATATTATTATACTGTTGATCACATATCTGTTTGGTTTTGTAGATCATTTGCTCATGTTGCCCCTAGCCTGAATTCCTTGCATACCCAGAAACGGAGTTAAAGTTAATGAGTGTTCAAGGAATGCAGGATCAGATCCCATGTGATCTTCCAGTGTTTACTGCAGCACTTTAGTGTGTTAATATCACCTATAAATCTGTGGGTCACCTTCTGAGAAATGGGAAAACAGCAGTAATTTCTGCCAAATTCTGCCACAAATAATCACCTTTTTTTATCACAGAACTTTGCAGTTCCAATGAGGGCTGGACTATGCCCTGCCCCGACAGATTCACAAGGGGGAGAGGGCCCCAGAAGACTCTCCCTGTTCTGTCTATATACTCTCTGGAGTGCAAGAACTGCACAAGGCTAGCCATCCCAATGAAGGCCTCTTGTGGCAAGGCTAACCCTGCATGTTAGGGTGTCTCTCTAATGCACAGCACCCTGTGTGGGGTGGTGCCAATTAGAAAACAAAAGACAACCTTAAATTATCTGTAATCTTCACAATTCAAAGATTTATCTGCTTATGGTTTAATTAATTTAAACTGTCACATAAATAGTAAGAGAAATTATTTATTCTGAAAATTTAAAATAATATTAACAAATTACATTCATGTTTGCAAGATCCCAAAGCAATCTGCTGGTGTGCATTAAAAGTTCCCTAGTGCACCTTAATGTAGTGCTGTTTGAAACACTTAAAGTGCACCAAGGAACCTAGTGCACACTAACAGGATCTATATCAAATAACTTGCAACATGTTAGCACACATTAGAAACCACATCCCTGTAGTGTGCATTACGACCCATCCCCTGGTGCAAATAAGCCCTTAAAATTGTTGCTGGTCCAATGGTTTGACAACAGTCTCACGTTTGTGAGATCCAATTCTACAGGTGCATTTGACTATCCTATCCCCCTAGTTGGTTGGTTAAATAACAGCACATATTAGAAATGTTGGGCTTGATTCTCTTTTGCCCTACTCATTTTTTAGGGAAATTCCTGATATTTGGGGCTTTGTTTTATTTATATAGGTGCCTATTATCTCCTACCCCCCGTCCTAATTTTTCAAACTTGCTGTCTGGTCACCCTGTCACTGGTAGGATTGTTTCAGAAAAATTCCCAGTGCAGACAGCCAACAGGGATAAAAATGGTTACCTTCCTACTAATGGGGTGGAGGAATCCTGGGGTAGGCTTATGGAATGAGGGAAGGTTATGGTGGAGGAAAGGACATGATTAGATCCATCCTAAACTTTTCATGTTAATGAACAAAGGAGATCATTTGTTCATCTTATTGAGATGGGGAGCCAATTCTTTAAATTTGAACAAGTAACAATAGGTCGTCTGAGTCTCATTGGTCCCATATAAACCAGATGGAAACAGTCCCCGGGGAATAGTCTCAGTTTAAAATAGTTCATTGGCTGATGTGGAGCTGCTCATGTTCACTGGCAGAGTAGAGTATCCAAAGGTTCAAAACTTGGACAAACCACCGTTCACTAGACTACTCAAAGGCACTTCCTATTAAAGATCATGCGTCTGATCCAAAGCCCAATGAAAGTAATGGAAGACTTTCCTTTGACTGCAGTGGTCTTTGGATCAGGCCCATAATGGTTTTCTTAAGACCAAAACGTACTGTAGGGCCGATGGGGCCAGAACAACATAAGTGTTTCTCAATCAAATCCTAATGTATCCCATATCACTACTAAAAGTGGAACAGAAAAATAGTAAGGGAAGGAAATTTAAAAAAAAAGAAAAAATCCATGAAAATATGAAAACAAATCTAGTAGCTGGAGAGGAACAGCATAATGGAGAAATACAGTTGGATTAGAAAAATCCTTATTGATTCCATTATCACAGTGTTTAGCTATTCTAGTGACAGTCAACCTAGAAGACAGATAGATAACATTTCCTTCTTCAAAGACAAAAATTGTCTCAAGATCCCAACAGAGATCCACAGCAACACAACAATTTTACTTTCCAAATTTCACAAATAATTTCTGTATAAATCACAGTTTAGTCTTTTTTTTTCATAGCAAAATTTATAAATTAAGCTTCACCTTGCATTCAGAGAGAGATGGGAGAAAACAAATATCCTTGCAATTGGATAAGCAGTTGTTAAAGACTCAAGGGGAAAAAATGAGTCGAAATGACTTGTACAATATTTCACATAGCCACGAAGAGATAAAAATAGCTCTGTCAATACATAAATACCACAAACACCATTGCAGGATAAATTGTAACACTTTTATCTATCTCTCTTTTCTCCTCCTTCTTTATAACATGGGCAATTCATAAAACCACGTCTATCCCATCGTGTGACCTTGGACAAGTCACTCAACTTCATTGTGCATAGCTTTCCTATCAGTAAAATGAAAGGAGTAATACATATATGCCTTTGAAATGTGCTTTGTCATAGTCCAATGAAGCATTCAGTAAAACTGTTATATATTATTCGGTATTATTTTATTAAATATTAGTTTACTTTGCAGGCCAAATTCTGCCCTTATTTCCATCAGTGCAATCGGATTCCATTGCAGACACATTACTATCTAGGGTAAAGCTTTTTTTTTTTTAATTCCATTAATATTGATTCTGTTTCCCAGTACATATTTTTATATATGCATATTGGTCAATAATATGCAGATGGGGATAACAATTATTAATTGCTCTATGCTCTTTAGAGAAGATAAATGTAAAACTTTGTTTCAGAGCTGACCTTGACTCAGTAGATCTCATTTTGATTCCATATTTCTCTTTTTTGATTGTTTATAGTTTTGATGAGTCAAGATTTTCATCTAGTCTCTTTCCCTCCTATTCATTCTCCAGTCTTTTAAGACACATAAATATAGTAATTGCCATATTGCAACAACCCAGTGGTTGATCTATTCCAATATCCTGTCCATGAGAGTCGTCACCATCAGCTCTTTCAGAAAAAGGTGCATGACACCTTGCAGAAAGTAGTTATGAAATAATCTGCTCACAGGAAAAGTTTCTTCTTACTCCTAATGGTTAGAGGCTGACTCATTCCCTGAAGCATGGGGATTTATATCCTCTTAAAAACTCTTGGATACTTGCTATTTTAACTCTTTATTTTCTAGCTATACTGAAAGAAGGACAGGAGACACTTGATATGGATTTTATTCAGGCCACAACTTTATTGTATAGATGTCTGGGACTACATGGCAAATAAAGTGTGCAGTGTAGGCAAATCCATGTTTATTCAAATCATTACCCGGGACTTCCAACAGCCCCCTTTCATTTTCCATCCAGGTCCCCCATCTTTACCTTACCTTACCATCCACCACCCTCATAGAAGGGTTAAGGTGGGCTATAAGAATGGGGAGGGATGTTGGCTCCCTGCCGCAACAATAATAGGAGTCCCCATCTCCCGTTCTGTTCCTTTATCTAGCACCTCCTTTTAAGTCCTTTACCAGGCCATTTATCTGGTCACTGGATGCTTTCCCAATGGAATACCTGCACTGGACATCCGCCCCAAACTTATAAAGTAAGTTATAACATATAGCCTATCACCTTTTCTTCTTACCAGAAAAGGTCCCCACAACACCTGCTGTGGGGAAGGCAAAAAAACCTCACTCCACTGAACCTAATCTGATGGTAATGGAAAAGTTCCTTTCCATCCAGCCTAAAAAGGAGCAACTAGCCCAATGCTCACCAGCAGGTCCTAACCTAACCTGATACAGTAACTCCTCATTTAACGTTGTCCCACTTAACGTTGTTTCAGTGTTACCTCCCTCCTCAATTAGGGAACATGCTTGTTTAAAGTTGTGCAATGCTCCCTTATAACGTCGTTTGGCTGCCTGCTTGTAAGATTCTGTGGAAGAGCAGCGACTTTACAAGGAAGCATTGCACAAGTTCCGATTCTCTGCCTCCTCCCCCTCCCTCCCAGTGCTTCCCCCACCTTTAGGACTTTCTGGGAAGAAGGGGGAGGAGCAGGGAAGCTCCGTGTCTCCACTCCTCCCCATCCGTCCCAGAAAATCCTAAGCGCCCTTAAACAGCTGTTTGGCAGAGCTTAGGACTTTCTGGGAGGGAGGGGCAGGAGTGGGAAGCGCCATGTCTCTGATCTTCCCCCTCCCTCCCAGAAAGTCCTAAGCACTGCCAAACAGCTGTTCAGCGGTGCTTAGGATTTTCTGGGAGGGAGGGGGAAGAGTGGAAATGCGGGGCTTCCCTGCTCCTCCCCCTCCCTCCCAGCACTTCACACTTAGGACTTTCTGGGAGGGAAGGGCAGGAGCAGGGAAGCCCTGCATCTCCGCTCCTCTCCCTCCCTCCCAGAAAGTCCTAAGTGCCGCCAAACAGCTGTTTGGCAGCGCTTAGGACTTTGGGGGGGGGGATGTGGCATGCTCCGGAGAGGAGGTGGAGTGGGGGTGGGAAGAGGTGGGCCTGGAGTGGAGCTGGGACAGGAAGAGCCGGGCCTGGAGCATTCCCGGCAAAATCCGAGCATGTTCTCCGGGGAAACTGCCGCTGCTGCTGCAAAGGTGCTTCCTAGCATCCTTGCCTGCAGGGGGCTGTTCCTGTGTGGGGTAAGCCGGGGCACTTCCCAACCACAATACAATACAGTACTGTACAATATACATTATAATGCCTTTTGTCTGCCCCAAAAAAATTTCCTTGGAACCTAACCCCCGCATTTACATTAAATCTTATGGGACAATTGGATTTGTTTAATGTAGTTTCACTTAAAGTTGCATTTTTCAGGAACATAACTACAACGTTAAGTGAGGAGTTACTGTATTTGCCCCTTCTAGGGAAGGGAAGGCTGGTGCTGTCTTTCAATTACATTGAATGACCCTTTATTTTTTGTGTTGTGAGACAGGTTGCGAGGAAGGATGTTGCGAATAGGTTTTACAAAACCAGCCACTGTAAGGTGGCTTTTTTTCTGTAGTATTTTACCTTTTCCTATGAACAGTGGCCAAAGTCACATATGACATCCAGACGACAACAACTGTCTGCTCTTTTATATGGTCTTGGCAGCCTGGTCCTTTGACAACTCAGGAGCCAGTAGATGATGAAATATGACTCCACTTGAATATTTCCCTACACCAGAGATCAAGCATGTCAAATTCCATGAGACAAACAGTCTTAGGTGGATTATAGAGTGGATGCCTCAAGGCTGCTCAGGAACCTGGAGCAACGTGATGGCAGTACTATAATAATGTGCTTCTCTACAAAATGTTTCATATAAAAAAATTCTTGAACACTATGGAATAGAATAACAAATACATCACTCTATTACCATATCATCTGTTCTCTTTTCTTCTTTTTTTTTTTTAGGGGAAGAAGACTTGTACTTACTAACATGTCACCTTTTATAAACTGTCACAAACTTGTTTGCTGACTTACTCTTTGGTAGCCTGATTTCCCAAAGTTGTCCAGTGATTTTTGGAAAGTTTTTCTAATTAATATATTCAGGTCATATCTCTTATTTTGTATACTTTTTTCAGAGGTGAGAGTAATTAGGTGGTGAAGGCTGATTTAATATCCTATGAAATGGAATTTACATTTTAAAAAAGCTACACTATTTGAAGTCACATTATATAAAACTAGCAAGTAATGAAAATGAGGAAAATTAACCTTCACTCAAGAGGTGTATCCTAATGAACAGTGTAATGTAGTGCTGTTGCACCATTCAATAATATCTTGGTACTGATAAAAATACATTTCAAAATATTTCCTCTCTCACCCTTAGTCTCTCTCTTGTTTATTTAGATTGGAAGCTCATTGGGACAGGAGTATATTTACATAACAATCTTGCACACTGTTGTGCTCATCTTGGTTGGGACCTCCAGATGCTACTGTTGTACAAATAATAATAACTGACACCATCTTCCCATCAGTAATTCTGTCTTTCATTCCCCCACCATCCTTTGGCAAATGGGCCCCTCAGCCAGGCTCCTAAAGTGTTCCCAGATATTAGGCAATATAGTTAAAGTTAAGGGGGTCTCTTTCTTGTAGTGTATGACAGGACACAGGGGAAAAAATTTCCTGCGTCTGAGATTAGCAGTCTAAAAGCCATGGTATTGGCTTACGACCGTAGAGAGGTAAAATAAAAGAATAGATATTCTTCAAAATTATTGGAAAGACACATTTATAACCTTAATAGGTCACATTATAGGAATCCATCCAATGCCAAATCTATACATTTGTTTTAGAAAATAAGTTTGTGTAGGATAATAGCTATTAATGTTAACTGAGTCAAAGAAACTGATCACCCAGAACAGCTCCCACTGAGCCAGTAGATTCAGTTATTATGCCAAATTGACACAGTTTGGTGGCCTGGCACACCTACCCAAACTTGCAAAAGTGATCCTTTTTGTCATTTTTAGCAGCTTCCCATGTTTCTGCACAGGAGAAGTCCCAAGGTGTTAGGACAGAGTCCATGATAGAAAGGATAAGGAAGAGAGATAAATATTGGGGGCCCCCGAGGATGTGAACTGGGACCTGTGATGTTCAACATATAAATAAATGATCTGGAAAAGGGGGCGAACAGTGAGGAAGCAAAATTTGCAGATGATACAAAATTACTCAAGATAGTTAAGTCCAAAGCTGGCTGTGAAGAGTTACAAAGGGATCTCATTAAATTGGGTGACAAAATAAAAACGTAAGAATGGCCATACTGGGTCAGACCAAAGGTCTATCTAGCCCAGTATCCTGTCTTCCAACAGTGGTCAATGTCAAGTGCTTCAGAGGGAATGAATAGAGCAGGTAATCATCAAGCAATCCCATCCTGTGTCGCCCATTCCCAGCTTCTGACAAACAGAGACTAAGGAAATTCAATGTTGATAGGGACAAATGAATGTACATTGGAAAACATAATCCCAACTATATATATAATATGATGGGGTCTAAATTAGCTTGCTGTCACTCAAGAAAGAGATTTTGGAGTCATTGTGGATAATTCTCCGAAAACATCTGCTCAATGTTTAGCGGCAGTCAAAAAAGCTAAGAGAATGTTAGAAACCATTTGGAAAGGTATAGATAATAAAACAGAAAATATCATAATGCCACTATATGAATCCATGGTACACCCACATCTTGACTAATACATATAGTTCTGGTATCCTCATCTCAAAAAAAGATGTATTAGAATTGGAAAAGGTACAAAGAAGGTTAACAGGAGTGACTGGGGGATGAAACAGCTTCCATATGAGAAGAGTTTTAAAAGACTGGGATTGTTCATCTTAGTAAAGAGATGACTAATGAGGGATATGATAGAGGTCTATACAATCATGAATGTAATGGAGAAAGTGAAAGATATTTACCCTCTAATAATACAAGAACTGGGGGTCACCCAATGAAATTAATAGCAGGTTTAAAACAAACAAAAGGAAGTAGTTCTTCACACAACACACAGTCAACCTTTGGAACCCATTGCCATGGGATATTGTGAAGGCCAAAGGTATAAATGGGTCCAAAAAAGAACTAGGTAAATTAATTGAAGATGGGTCCACCAATGGCTATTAGCCAAGATGGTCAGGGATACAACGCTCTGTCCTAGGTGTCCCTAAACTTCCAACTGCCAGAAGCATCTGCCGCTAGCCACTGTCAGAGACAGGATACTGGACTAGGTGGACCACTGGCCTGCCCAGTATGGCCACTCTGATGTTCTTCTGATCCTTGTAGATATGATTAATCCTTAATCCAGTTAGGCCAGGGTCCAGAGTGCTGCAACTGTGAAAGGGGAAAGACACATGGGGAGAGACAGCCAGATGAAAGAGATATAGGGATACTGTGTAGCAAGAGGATGCAGACTCAAGGTGAGGAGCAGGGAAGAAATAAGTGACAGTGGTATTGGTAGGAGAGACATGGAACAGGGGAATGTATGGATATTAGGTGGAATAAAGAAGAAGGGTGGGAAAGGGGAGAAAAGGAAGCAGTAGAAAAGTGAGTGGAAAGGTGGAAGAGAATAATATAAAGAAGTGAGAGATGATATGAAGATAAAGAAAGAAGACAGAAGTGGGAGATGGAAGGAAAGAAAGAGAAGGGAATGAAGAAAATGGAAAAAATAGACAAAAGCAGGAAACTACACTCAAAACTTTGATGGTAACCTTTTAAATGTAATTGTGTTTAGACATTTTATTGTAGGGCATATTCCTCTTCTGAGAAAGAAGATGGATTGTTTGCAGGACAGAAGAGTGAAAATTGGACTGAGAGTGAATTTGGTGAGAAAGGGAATTTACCAGTACCAGCCCACAAATGTTTATATCTGTTTTTATTTCTATTATAGTAATGTCTTCGTGCCCCAACCAAGATCAGAGCCAATTATGCAAAACACCGTTCAAGCACATGGTAAAAGATAGTCCTTGCCTTAAGAGTTTGCAATATAAATAGTCAAGAGGAACAAATGCTGGGAGATAGGAAAAGTTATTATCTCAATTTTATAGATGGGGGAACAACAATACAGAAATTAAATGAGAATTGAAAGCAAACTTCCTGAGACCAGGCCAGTACTTTAGCCATATGACCATCCTTCCTCTCAGGGCCGGCTCCAGGCACCAGGCACCCAAGCTGGTGCTTGGGGCGGCACCTAGAGGGGGGCGGTGCGGCGCTCCGGCCGCCGGGGGGAGAGCCGAGCCCCAGCCGGGGCTCGCCGCCCTCTCGCCGCCCTGCCCCCGGCGCTCTGGCCGCCGGGGGAGGGGAGAGAGCCGAGCCCCCGCCGGGGCTCGCCGCCCTGCCCCCGGCGCTCTGGCCGCCGGGGGAGAGCCGAGCCCCAGCCGGGACTCGCCGCCCTCCTCCCAGGGCTTCGGCCGCCCTCCCCTCCAGCGCCCTCCCCCCGGCCGCCGGGGGGAGAGCGGAGCCCCCGCCGGGGCTCCAGCCGCCCCCCCCGGCTCCGGCCGGAGGCTTTTTTGCCTGGGGCGGCAAAAAAGCCAGAGCCGGCCCTGCTTCCTCTGAAAATAGAAAGCTACTATTCTTCTAGTCCCTTCTTTTCTCTATTCCCCATTCTTCTTAACAGTGACTCCTTGTACAGCTCTGCAGAGTTTGTTTTGTTAAAACATATGTTCACTGGTACATTTTTTCAGCTATTTTCACTGAAATTAGGAAAAGAAGATACATAATATCGAGCAATGGTCAAAGTTCCATGACTAAGCTTGCAACCAGGTTCCATTATAATTCCTATTTTTAGTGCTTACAACTTTCACTAAGAAAACTGATTTTTGGCCTGAAAATTGCCTGACTTACTCTGAGGGCAAAGGAGAGGATTTTTCCCCCTGCAAAGTTGAATGAAAATTGTTCAAATTGTTTTAAACTTAAAGCACAGGTCATAAAAAATTACCCTGATTTGAAGTCTTGACTAGTGTCAAATGTTTAATTGGGTCCCTCTGGCTCAAAAACAGATTGTTTCTCTCATTTCAAACTTGACATTTCCTTGAAAATGACATTGCAGGCTATACTTTAAGAAATGATGATGATGATGATGATGATGATGATGATGATGATATAGTTCAGTTTTAGAGCACCCAAAATGGGCTGGCCATTTCACAGAAAAAATAAGAAAGCAGGGCCTGTTCAAATGAGCTTATCTTTTAAATTAGATTCTAATTTTACAAAATTATTAATGATATGGTCAGAGAAAGAGAGAGAATACATGACGATGTGTTGTGACACAAAGGTTGAATGACCTGAGTTTGGGTGACTGCATTGTTTCTGAGTAGCGAAGTTACAAGGGAGTTTTGACAGTCATCCCTAGTGAATGAAAGTAAAACCTTTACACCCAGGGCCAGCTCCAGGCACCAGCTGAGCAAGCTGGTGCTTGAGGCGGCAGATTGTTGGAGGCGGCATTCTGCCCAATCCCAGGGCGGCACGGCCGCTTTTTTTTTGTTTTTGTTTTGTTTTTTGTTCTTGTTCCGCTCCGGCCGCCCTGTAGGGGGCAGCAGCGCGGAGAACCAGAGCGCCCTGCAGGGCAGTCTTCTTCCTTCCTTCCCCGCAGGCCAGAGCCCCCCTCGCGGCAGGCGGCAGCAGGCGGCACAGCGGGAGGGGCCGCGGCAGTGCCCCTGCTGTAGCCCTGGCCGCTCCCTTCTCTCTCTCTCCCGCCCGCTCCCTCCCCCCCCAGCCAGTCCCCCTGCACCCACGCTCCGGCCGGGCCGCAGGTTTTTTTGTTTTGTTTTTTGTTTTTTGCTTGGGGCGGCCAAAAAGCCAGTGCCGGCCCTGTTTACACCACACAAAGATTTACTTTGTTTCTTCCACGTATTTTACAGAAAAAAATATTTTCTCTAAACAGAATGGAGAGCTTTCAGTGCATCAGCCAATAAAGAAGGGGAATGTGTGAGGGAGTGCAGCCTACCCAAGCAAGGAGACAAGGGAATTATCCCTCTGATCTTAGCAGAGTTGAGAAAGGGGCCCTCACACCATTCCCCCGAATTTATCCCATGTTCCTTGTGCATTAGCATCATAAGCCCAGCTGTGCATGAGAAAGAAAGAAAGAAAGAAACTGTAATTAATGATTTAATGATTTTGGAAACTTCTACAAATAATCTAAACATCATAATTTTATGATCTCTAAGGCCTGATATGTAGCATGCTAGGTCTAGAGGGGAAAAAAGAGCTCAAGTACTGGGGAGCTGGGAATCTTTTCTGACAAATCTGCAGAAATCCCAGCACTAAGGAACAGGTTCTGCTTGCCACAGAAATTGTCACCCTTCTGGAAAAAAAAAAAAAAACCCTGCAGCTGTACTTTTGAGTTCCACAGACAGCTAACTTCTGACAGTTCTGAATGGTTCTTTGTGAGTGTAGTCCTCTCTGTTTGATTCAAAGCTGAGATTCTGGAAAAGCTCCAAAACACATTCTCTAGTGTGGCTGCAAAGTGCTCCGAGTTTATGTTAGGAGACAGACAAGGTAGGCATATTTGAAAGTGGGCAGAGTTCAGAATTCTTCCAGAGTGTTATCTTTCTTTTTTTTCCACATACGGCTGTTTAGGTCTGACTCTGCAGTCCTTGTACACCCAAAACTCTGTGATTTCAGTGGGTGTTTTGAGTGTCCAAGAAATGCAGGGTCAGAGCCACAGTGAAATGATGTGCCAACTGAGTTAATTTGAGGTTTAGCTGAGGTTTCAGGAACCCAGGCACATTGTCAGACAAATCACATCCAACTGTATCATAAAATCAAAGAAGTTAGAAACAGAAAACACTGATTGTTATTATCCAGGAAATTTCCCTGCCTACAAAGAGTTGTTCCCTACAATATATCTTGTAGTGTTTTGCCAAGCCTTGGTTAAAAAGCCTCAATTGATTGGGTTAATGCCACTTCCTTTTTTTGGGAAAAGGGTAAAATTTTACAAACTATGTTTCTCATCCTAACTTTTTCCTTTCTTGATTTTACCCTATTTCCCTTTTTTTATAACCTTGTAACTTCTAAGGGATTTATTGTAACACGTTATCCCCCTCCCCCCTTGTTGTTATGACACTTAAAGTATTGGAGACAGTTATGTTCCTGTCACTTAGTCATCACTTAGCCAAGCTGTTCATATTTAGTACCCTTAATTTTTTCCATATTAATGAATTCCTCTAGACTTGATCAGTTTTGTTCTCTTTTCTCAATTCCTTACAGCTCGTAGTCTAGAACTGACTACAATATTCTAGGTGTGGTTGCACCAGAGCCCTCCAACTCTCCATTGTATTCAAATATAGTCATAAATCAAGTAGCCTGGATTTATTCTGGAAATATGAAAGTATCAAAGTACCCAGATTAACTGTACATGCTTTCATGTAGTACATGCAGTGTACTGAAGCTGAACATACTTGTTGTAGTCATTGAGAACCAGATTCTGTCTTATTATTTCATGAGTGCAGTGTGGTATGGAAGAGTGCAAGCAGTTTTCCCTATCATTGCACAGCCCACATATGGACAAAGCAGAATTGCAGCTCTTATTCTCTGTGCACAGCAGGGATTGCTCCCTCACTTCTCCCCATGGGTTTCATGGCATCTCAAAGCAGACAAAGAGGTTTTCCCTCCCATGCACTGCACAAGGGGGTAGTAAAGTGGCAGTGAACATGCAGAGTCTATGCATCTGAGAGCTATGCTGTAGAAGCATGCCTCCTGGTGCTCCCTGAGAGGTGATTCAGCACTGTACTTCACCTTATTATGAAGCTGTGTCATGATGCAGATGACAATATGCGAAAGTTGGTGTTCCTGTGTAGAAATGTGCCTGACATATGTATCTGGCTATTTCGCATAAACCACTTGCATTTAACAATGAATCCCACTTGTTTTTAATTTTGTAATTTATAACTAATATTCTACTTTGTTGTTTTTTTCTTCAGTAAAATTGTTATTTCTTTATATTGTTTGGGTAATTATGCTGGTTTCACGTAACCAAAGTAATGGACAAACCTCCTTCCAAAATTCAGACACAGAATTGATGAATTTCAGGTTATTTCATGTTGCAGAACAGAGTCCAGAAATGCCACTGAATTAAAGGGCCCCTGATTATGCTTTGGAATCTTAGACTCAGTGAACTGGCTTTGAAACAGAGAATATGTTCCAAAATGAATGACCAGTTGGGAACTTATAATGACTTACACTGCACCACATTCTGATTGCAGTTGCTTCCATAAAAATCCAAGTATCAGCTTTAAATCAATGTAATTAATTCAGATTTACCTGGCTGTAACTGAGATCAGAATCTGGCCCATTATGATGGTTTCTTCTCCACATAAAAATGAATGACTTATATATGTGTGGGTGGAATGAGAGAGAGAGAGAGAGAGAGAGAATATACTACCAGCACATTCTGCTCCTATTGAAGTGAATAGGGATTTTGTCATGATTTCAGAGAGCAGAATCAGACTGCATAAAGGTAACCATGAGCTGTTTGTTTATAGAAAAATGAAAGGGTTTTAATGATAATGGTAGCTACAAGAATTAAGTCTCAGATGTCTGTAAAGTCACAAGATTTTGTTGTTGTTGTTATTATTATAATATACCAAGATTGGTGCTGCACTGTGGTAGGCACTATAGCCTTATTCAACTCTTATTCTATTAACTAATAAGAACTACCTAACTTTTCTGGAAAAGTAGTTCTGTTATTTGTTTGTTTGAGCACTACAATGATTAACTTCAAAGGCATGCCAGGAATACAGGGACAGGCCCAAGAAATGGAAAGACATCTGCAAAATTATCATGATAATAATAACTGATTATTTTAACTGAAATAAGTATTTGTGAATGGAAGTCAATGGAAGTTTGCATGTGAAATGGATGAAAAGGATTATATTCTCAGTCTACTAGCTAGAAGTAGGATTTATGCTGTATCTCTGAAATAACTGCATTGACTCAATATTTATGTAACTTATTCTTAGCCTTCCTATCTTTTAATGAAATTTATCTATAATAAAATGATAGTAAACAATAACAAACAAAAATCCAGTTTCCCAGGGCTTGTTGATTACTTGCTGCACTTGTCTGGTGCATGCACAACCATTTTCTGAAGCATCCACACTGTGTATACCAAGAAATAGATTTAATTGAACAGAATCCTCAGTGAGAAATATTCAAGATATGCTTTCCATGGTAGAGGAGTATACAAGGCAGTAAATTACTTTTGTAAGGGAGTAAATGCTGAAATGAAGTGGAGGCGTGTAATAACTACAGAAATTCTTTCTTGTGAATATATTTCAGTGACATGAACTTTATGCCTACACAACCACAAAAAAAGAATGTCAGAAAAAAAATAGAAAAAATGTTTTCCTTGTCTTGAAAGTGTTTGAAAATCTGCTCCAGCTTAATATGACTTTCCACTGATATCACTTGAGGCATAAGGCCTCTTAGATACGCAATTTTGCAAGAGAGAACTCAAAAGGGGGAAATTCACCCCCCTGTGGAGGGTCCACAGACTGCCTTTTGCATTGCTTAAGTCCCATTCAATTCCAAGTGGTATGCAGACCTTACACACTGGCTTGAATTTCACCATTATGAATGATTCTTTGAGGGAGTGAAAATATGAGTTTTCACTGGAAACAACACCATGAAAAAAGGGTGAAGAAACAGCTAAATCCTGTTACACTTAGAGCAAGTCTACACTATCATGCTATATTACTGCGCTGCTGTAGCGCATCTGGTGAAGACCCGCTATGCCAATGGGAGTGTGCTCTCCTATCGGCATAATTACTCCACCTCTGCGAGAGGCGGAAGCTATGTCAGTGGGAGTGGGTCTCCCGCCAACATACCATGGTGTGGAAAGCACTTAAGTTTATGTAACTTACGTTGCATAGGGGGTGTCTTTTTCAAACCCCTGAGTGACATAAGTTACATCGACTTAACCAGTAGTTTAAACCAGCCCTCAGTCTCACCATGAACAGTCCCATTGAGGCTGCATGGAGTATACCACTAGTCAATGTGGTATCAAGATCTGAACCAAAGTGAGAAGAGAGTTATATGAGGGCCCTAGGATAAAACTCAAGATAACATAATTTTAAAAATAAAGGATTAATACAATGAATTCTCAAATCTGGAAATATTTAGATTATATGTAAACACAGAAATAATGTAACACAACTCTGCTTGCAAGTTAATAAAGATCAGACAGACAGAACAAAATAAATGGACGGAGACAGAATGTCCCATTTATAATACATACAACACACAAGTGATTGTTGGTTAATGATTCAGTTAATGGAAGGACTCACAAATGGGTGATTAAAGGTGGGTTTTTTTATAATGAATAATATTACACATAGTATCAAGTATCGGGGGTAGCCATGTTAGTCTGTATCTACAAAAACAACAAGGAGTCTGGTGGCACCTTAAAGACTAACAGATTTATTTGGGCATAAGCTTTCGTGGGTAAAAACCTCACTTCTTCAGATGCACATAGTAAGGATTGCGTTTTTACACTATATATAGTAATATATGTTATGTTTTATCAGCTGATTCATAGAACTAAAAGAATATTTTGTGAGCACAACTGAGGGGATCCTGGAATGGTGAATAGCTAGAGGTTCTGCCTCTTTGGTCTCTAGTAAGATCAGAAGTTATTTAGACGTGTGGCATCAGATTCCTGTAGCTAGGAATATAAAGAAAGTTTCTAAGTGACATGTAACACTGATAAAGGCTATTTGTGACCAAAATAGAAATAGAAAATGAATTATATAAGCTAGCTCAATTTGGATATTAGTGTACAGCAAATTATATTATAGAGTAGCCGACGGCCAGTCATAATCAATAAATCATGTGGCAGTTGTGGTTATTCTGAATATCAAGTCATATTTGTATATTTCATTGGCCAGACTGTTACAGAGTACTTGTATGTTTTTTGTTGCTGTGCCTTTTACTGTAACAATGAAGTCTGTCATGGCTCATCATGGCTGATATGAAGGTCAACTGTATGGAGGCATGTGTCAACTGCATTTTATAAAAAGGCAGAGTTCATAAAGACTATCCCTGAAAACTGGGAGAAAATTACATTTATCTTTTTCATATAAAAAAATTTAAATTATAAAGAGAGCCTCAACAGAAAACTCTGCTTACTGAACATGATATGCTGCTATAAGTGCCTTTGCTAAGGATATTTGTGTTCTGTTCAGTTGAAAAAACTAAAAAAAAAATGTTTTCCCGTTATAAAATCTATGCAACATTTGGACCAGGCCATTTGGTCACAGGATACCAGATTTTTAAAGAATGATTTCATGGGCCTGATTCTATGCCACTGCAGCCAGTGGCAATCTTCCCATAAATCATGAGCTGTCAATGGTGTATGACTACGTACACATCCACATCAGTTGTTGTAGGAACACATTTTTCAGTGGACAAGCAGGACAATACAAAATTTAAATTTTAAAAGTATATCTGTATAAAATAAAGTTAGGTTTTTTAAAGGAACATTGGCAGCCATTTGCCAGTATCCAGACAGATGAGATTTGTTTAACTAATTCAAGATGAAGCTCCTTTATTATTGTCTTAGCTATTTTAAAACATACTTTTTGCTAATATGGGGACAGATGTTGATACCTTTAATCACACTGAGTGGCACCTTTCTACACAAGTAGTCCCACTGAGGTCAGCAACACTATAGTTTCTATTCAACATAAGCATATCAGAATCTGGCCTTTAGTAATCCATTTAAAGCTAGATTAGGTTACATTTACACATGCTGTGTAGTGCATTATTTTGTGAGTCTCACTGACTACTCACAAAGTAAGGTTTCACTCAATCTGCATAAAGATGGCAGAATCTGGCCCTTAATAAATATGAATTGCTAAATGCTTCCAAATATTGATGTAAAAATGAAACTTCTCTTGAGTTATTATATGAACAGTGTGAAAACTTCAAAAATGTATTTTAATATTTGCTGCTCACAGTACCAGTAAAAAAATAAGAGATTACATTTTTATCTGCATTCCTGTGCTGTGAAAATAATAGTTTAAATTGGAAGTAACAACTTCCACTTAAATATAGAGTGTGTGGTGGTGTCTGATAGAGCTCTATTTAGGTAAAATGCATGTGGCCTTATAGGGAATGCAAGCCCAAGAAATCCTTGTGTGCTGGCTGCGCACTGTGCTTCTTTGTTTACAGGAATAGTCACCTTAGTGTTTAAGGAGAAAGAAAAAATATTCCACTCTGCATCAGGCAGTTGTGCAAGTTCTGAGGAATGGGGAGTTAATGTAACTTAGCACTGCATAGCTGCATTTTATCAAGAAGAATCATTTTGTAATAGAGTGTGGCTGCTATGTTTACAGAGCTTGAGGCTAATAGAGCTTACATAGGCTCTGTAACTCCAGTGGCAATTTTAGGCAGGACAGAGTCCATAATTTAGGTGTAGATATAATATTTATGAAGTTTCCACATTGCTGACAGCTTCATTGAGATATTTACATTGGGGGAAAATGCTGAGATGAAGTACGTCGGAAAGGAACATCATACTTTTTTTGAAGAAATGCTGAGAGTTGGTTTGGTTTTGTGGTTACACTACTGGAGTGAGACTCTTGAGAAGTGGATTAAGTTATTCGCTTCATTAAAAACTTCTTGTGTGACATTGTTCAGCTCATTTAATTTCATTATGTTCCAGTTTCCCAGCTAAAATTTGAATAATAATGCTTCCTTTCTCAGGGCCAAATTCTGACATGCTTGCTTAATCTGAATAGCAGTTTACTTTGCAAATGGTCACGTTTACTTCAACAAAAGTGCCTGTGGAGTGAGCAAAATTCAACATGCATAAGGGTATCAGAATCTCGGCCTCAACTGTCTGAACTATTAGTGAGTCTTACTTAGTAATCTCTTGGTTGGAAATTCATGGGTTCAAATTTTTTCTCTGGGAGTTGGATTCAAACCCAGTACAGATACTGTGATGCAATAATGCTAGGGGTCAGTCTGGGGACCAAAATATAAAACTGTGCATATAATCCCCATATATCTGATTGTGTCTCATAAAGTGATCAGCACTGAAATATTTAATAGTGTTGACACGTAAATTATCAGCTGTTTAAATTGTTATTAGAGCCAAAATCACAGACATGTATTATTATTTCAGGTTGGTTGGCTGCAGACTCAGGAAGACAGCTCTGCATTGGTTCACATATGGAAGGTATTCTTTGCAGTCATAAGGGCTACAAACTAATTTTTTGAAGTAAAAACTTAACTCTGAGGGGGCTGTCCAAACAGGAAATTCCTTGACCACTTATTACAACAGAGTAGAAGAAACCCTAATGGTCTTGTCATTATATCATCTCTCAAAAAAGGAAATGTCATATCCCAATGCATATGAGTCACTACTAAGGATATAATGACTGCTGTGTTTGCCTATACATTAGCTGCTCTGAGAGCACATTATTTATATAGCACTGTGTAACATCTTGAGTATGAGTAGAATTAGAGTATAACCAAAATATTTCCAATCCTACCTGGCTGTTAGTACAAGCATGTAAGTGTCAAAAGACTGTATATTTCACTGAAGTCTGCACAATGTCTTGTGTATGAAAATTCTTGTGATATCCTATTTTTCCTGACATAATGGAGATACATACCCATAACACACACAAATTCCTTTGTATTTGTTACATGTAAACATTGAGTTAAAAGATTTCAATGTCTAGGAAACAATGTTTTTATGCCAACCTGTACAAAATATATGGTAATTCATTATAAATAACATTGTGAAAAAAACTTTATTCAGACATAACTTTTCTAGCAGTTTTCATTTTCTCCTGCTTTTGAAATATATAGTTACGGTATGTAATAGAGGAAGGACTTCACTAGTACCTAACTGGAAAAATCTGTTATGAAATCCAGTGACTGTAATGATCACTGAATTTATGAATACATCTTCTTTTTTAATATTGTTCTAGAGTCAGAGTCAAACAGAACTGTAAAGATTGTAAGCCAGGGTTTTGCTTATTGTTGTAATATTATGTCCCCTCTCCCTTAGCTTTTTTCTTTTCATTGTTAAGCGGTTCCTTGCATAGGTGCATATTGGGACACCTAGTGGCAGTCACTGATGATAAGTTCCCATTCAGGAGAAGTGGAGGACACACCAGTAGAATGACATCCAAATGTCTCATTGAGTATGTGGAACCCACAATTTGCTTTCATTCTAAGACATTTGGTTTGTTGTGGGGGTTTTTTAACACCATGATCCTCCCAACAAATTTAAGCCAAACATTATTCTCTTTCTGTTACAACATAACGCAGTTATACGGGCTATCACAAACCAAACTGTTAAATCATATTTTGATTTTAATATGTTTACTATGTAAAGATAGTTTACATATTTCATTTATCTAAAAGACAGAACTATTCATTGAGAATCATTGTTGTCTACAGTATTTAAATAAATGTTTGCATATAATTGTTTTAAGTTACCACATTATTTCCTTAATTTGTAAGTATATGTTTATAATGATTCAAATTCTTATTACATTTATTTTGTAAAGAAGTTACTATGTATACAGACATGTTAGCTTGACTAACGTTTCCAAAACAGTAAAGTGATCACATTATTCTATAAATTAAAGCCACTTTCCCCCAAATATTGGCACCTGAAGTTAAGTGCTTACATTCTAAATAAAAGTGGCTTGCTTGATGTACAGTGATGAAAAGCACCAACGGAAGGTACTGAAGTCAGTGGGAGCTGTGGACACTCAGTGCCACAGAAAATGAGGCCACTTTTATGGCAGTGCCTATAGATAGATTTAGGTATGTAATGTTAGGTACACAACTTTGAAATATTTGACCTACATGCTTGACATTTTCTGAAAGTGTAGGATAATGACCAATATAACAGGAGACAGGAGAGATGAAAGATCAGGACTGAGACATAATGGCAGAGCTTTATAGAGAAGTTTATAATAGTATTTGCCTTGCACTGCACCCAAGCCTACTCCTTTTGAAATCAACAGAAATTGTTCAATTAATGCCAGTGGGAATAGAATTGGGCCTATTATAGGTCCTATAAGCAGGGATATTTGTCATTTATTTTTATGAACTCTAGATTTACTCAGATGTTTAAAATAAAGGGGAAAACCAGCTCTAAATTAAACAAAAATTAACACAATTCTGAAACTGATTTCCCTTTTCTGCTTATAAAGTTAGCCAGACTTTTGGTGTTCTCACTCTAGCAACTTGTATTCCCAGTTTCAGTTTAAAAATTCACACACAATGTATCAAGATAATGAATCATCACCGACAGCATAGTCCTCATTAAGTTGGTGAGAGTTTCACCTGACTAAGGACTGCAAAGCTGAGACTTATATTGCTGTTCATGCAAATTATGATAAATATTACAAAAAACCTTACTGAGTTCAAATAAAAGTGCTTAATTCAAAATGGAGTGTTAATCAAAATGAGGTAATAATGAATGGAACACTCAGATGCTATCACTCTACATTAATAACAATTTCGAACACATTTGTTCTGCTAAAATAATCCAGCAATCTAACATATTGAAAAGGTTTCAGTAAAAACTGTGAGGAAGGGTTTCCATTCATTGTAGTTGCTTCAAATACTCTCAATAGCACAGAACCAGAACAGTTAAACTGTAGTATTTTTACTGTACTCATTTCATTTGAACATTATTTTTTGTGAGCACTGTTTTGGTTTTATGGAATGTTGACTTCTTCAAAATGATTTGGTTGACAGATTTAACCTCTGTAATGTCTAGCTTTTGAGGTTATTCAAAACATTTTCCTCTCATATAGAAAAAAATGTATGTGTGTTTATGAGAGAGATACACATACAATGCATGATAATATGGTGCAGTATAAAAAATGTACCAGCATGATTTTGGGATCACAACATTCCTCAGAAATGGTGAAGTCACAAGAAAGTTATGTAGGCCATTCCAAATTAGTGTCTATAAAATATGTATACCTCACCATGCAATTATGTACTCTCTAAATACTACATGCAATGTTGGGAATATTTTAGAGGATTTATGTTTTTTATCCCTCCATCTATGAAACCATATAATCGAAAGCCAAGCAAAGTAATTCAAAGACTTCCTTTGACTTCAATAGGCGTTGGATTAGATCATATGTCTCACTGTACAGGGCACATAGGGAGTTATAAACACTTGTCTATATTGTCTATACCTAGAAATGTCATGATTGTAATCTTTGAACCCATTTGGCACTAAAAACGAGTACTTGGTCCCACTGAGAAGCTGAGATTCTTTCCAAAACTATATTTCTTCTGTTTCTAGCCCTACAAGGTCACAGGAAATGTTAGATTTCAATACCTAATGGAACAAACCGGTTTATGTAGAGAAAGCTAACCAGAGTCCAGGACCAGATCTTGTTCATTCTCGGCTTTAGGCAATACAATTTGCTGGTAAAAATTCCACATCTGGAAAGAAGAGGATACATCTGTGGGCTAGGTTGATGTTTAAAAGGTGTTTCTTTGAAACTTTTCAAGGGGTTAGAATGTTAAAATAAATTCCAAGGGATGATATACCACCAGTGGGCAGAGAGCAAGTGGGACAGTCAAAGGTGCATGATAAATGTATTGATCATTAGTCTTGACTTCTCAGTTAAGGTAGCATTTAGTTTTTCACTTAAAACTGGAATTTCATCTGAATTTAGTTTTTCACTGAAAGAGGGAATTCAGTCTCACGGGGGTGTCCAATTTATATTATGAGTATGACTGTACATTATATACATGTTTTATGTACTATACACTGGTTGTGCATATGTATAATTTAAATATATATGCAAATATATTTTCACTTGTTTTGAGATCATTCAAAACTCCAATTGCCCTGCAAAATAAATACCTAGAGCTAAACTTAAACATGATCCACTATGATAGCTTGAAAGCAAAGTGAAGGGGCTTCTTTTTATTTATTTAAAACGAGATTGCACGTGAACTACAATTCTCCCAACTGGCAATAAAGGGGAAAGCAATCAGCAAAACGGTGTGTAGTTTGTCTCTTCAAATTACCAGTCGTTGAATGGCTGGCATATTATTTCCTCCCCTCCCTCCTTCAGTTCTGGGGCTGTCTGCAAAGTCTTACGCTTGTGCTATGTTCGGGACATATTCTGCAAGGCTGATTCCCATGCCCAGAAATAATATCTAGAAGCTGCTTTGGCTCATTCCGCGGCATTCCAGGAGAAAGCCGATCTACCGCCCTGCACTGCCATCTATTGGCCACGGGGCCTCACTGCTCTGCCTTCCCCCAGCTCCACCATGTCTGCCGCAGCTTTGCTAAACCGGCAGCTGCACAATGAGCAAGTGTCGGAGCCCCGGCCCCATGCCTCTTGCCATTGAAATGGCTTAGAGGGCAGAATCACCCGCACTCACACAGCGCCTCGTGCCCGAGACAGACCGGGCCCTTCTCTGCTGCAGGTCGGCGCGCGCGTGCCCCCACCTGCCTTTTGCTGGGGGCAGGAGGGCGAGGGGGATCCTCCTGGTGCCTAGCAGCCCCGTCCGCTGCCCCAACTCCCGCGCTGCCTTCTAAAGAAGCGGATGCAGCGGAGGCTGCCAGACACCACGCAGGAGAAGCAGCTGCAGCAGCCTGAGCTCGGTCCGCGGCGGAGGCTCTGCAGGAGGCAGCCGCGGGGGCCAGGCTCCCAGCTCTCCCCCGCTGCACACTACCATGTTCGGCGCGCACCGCCAGAAGAAGAAGGGGAAGATTAAACCCAGCCGCGCGGCGCCGCGCATCCTCCCCTGCCAGTCTGGGTCTCAGCCGGCGGGGGAGACCGGCTGGCGGACAATGGTGTGAGGCGGGGGAGCAAATCAGGAGGCTGGGTCTCGGCTGGGCGGAGGGGAGAGGGGGGAGGAGGGCTGAGCTGGAAGCTGCTGCGGAGTGGGGAGAAAGTTGTGCCTCTCCGTGGGAAGGGGGAGCGCGGGGAGTGCGCGCCGGGGGCAGGCGCGGTGGCTTGTTGTATCGGCATGTGAGTCCGTGTGTGGCGCCCTGCGGAGCTGACTGCCCCGCAGCCTGGCAGCGAGAGGCGGAAAGGGAGCAGCCTCCTGGTCCCTCAGTTAACCCCCAGTGTACAGACATTCCCCCATCTTCCTCCTACCCTCCCTCTTTGTGCGCCCCCACCCCCCTTCCTCTCCTCCCTGAGTCCCCCTCTCCCCTCCCCTGGCTCCGCTCTCTGGACCCTCCACTTGCCCGCCTCTCTCCTCCGTTCCCCGCCCCCCACTCTCCACCCCCCCTCACTCCCTCTCTCTTGTTCGCCCCTCCCTCCCGCCACCCCCTCCCCCCACTCTCTGGTCGCGGGGAGAGCGCTGAGAGCAGCTTCGGGAGCCAGCCCTTGGCACCGCCGCCGCCGCCGCGCTCGATGTGTGTGTGCCGCGGGGGCTCGGCGCAGCCTGGGCGGGGGGCGCCGTGTGCGTGCGTTCCTTCTCCAACCTTCCCGTCTGTGAGCCCCGCCGCCGCTCTCCTTCGCCCGGGCGGCTCGCACGCAGCGCACACCCCAAACAGGCATCCGTATGGGTTGCAACAATGCTTGGGCCCTGGAGATTTCAGGCTCAGTAAGTATCGGGGTTGACTCCCCGCCCCCCTTCCTGTCTGTGTCTTTTTGTGGCTTCCCAATCGGCCCCCTCCTCCGCAACTCCTCCCCTTCCCCCCTTTGGAACAGGATTTCTCCCGTCTCGGGGTGCTGCTCAGTTAGGTGGCGGTGTCCGGCGGCTGCTGCTGCTGCTGCTGTCGGCGGTACTGAAAACTGCCTAGAGCCGGCCGTGCAGTGCGGTGAGCTAGGGTTTGAACTCTTTGGGGGGAAAGCAATACACCCCCCGCAAACTGTGACCCTCCACCGAGATCTGGCAAGGAGCGGCGCACAGCCATCACAGACGGGCTTCTCAGGCAGGATCGCAGCCGTGTATAGCACAGATTCAACTTTATTTTCTTGATCTCCACGCCCGTCGTTTTCTTGAAGGAGGAAGGGGGGAGGGGAAACTGTATTTATCTCATTTACTAATCATAACTGAATTAAAGTTGCAAAACGGCCGGGAATTTGATACTGTACTGCCCGGGCACGTTTCGCAATGGCTTCTTTCTTTTTTGGTTTGGTTTGGTTTGAAGATCAGGCGATTAATGGATGAATAGATCTGATCGGGCTGAGAAAGAATTTGCAAGGTAAATGCTATAACTAGAAAGATTGATGCAGCTTTGATGCAGTGAAGCCGTTTATCTTCAGTAATTTCGATCCGGTAGACGTTTGGTCGAAATTTTATATCTATATCTAGATATATATCTAGATTCGCCAAGACGTCCGATTCCCTGCTGCTTCCCTCCCTATGCTGCAAGTGCTAGATTTCAGCGTTGAACTCGCTGCCACGAGAGATGTCTTGCAGTAATGAGACTTATTTTTAGGGTGCGTTTCTCCAAGCGAGTGTTGCCGTGAGGAGTGACGCTCAGAGAAGGTTGACCGTAGAAAATGCAGTCTCAATGACTTATTAGTCTCCCCCCCACCCCCAGACACACACAGATGTACATATTCTGGCTCTTAATATTATTTTTAGACAAGTAGAAGTAGGAGAAAGCTGCAAGGAGACAGACTGCAAGAGAGAAAGAAAATCGGATTTGTTTCCTGCTAGATAAAATTCGGGTATTAAATCACTGACGTAGGTCAATGGTAGGATTTTTTTTTCCCGTTGGCTTTCAATCAGCTCGGGTGTCTTTGCCCCTAAAGGATGAAGAGCACTGACAGCCATCCTTGCTTATAATCAGTATCTCCAATGCTTGGAGTGTAGGCGATTATATATTTCCATGAGACCTAGTTAGATCTCTCCGCTTCTATTAGGCTAGTTTTACAAAAACATTGGGAATAAACAGTATGCCAGTTATGGCTGAGCCTGCGAAGATGATCTTCACGTTTTATATATTTTTTCACAAATTTTGGGTGAGTGGCTCAAACGTCCCCTTTAATTCCCTCTCGCGCTCGCTGTACGTGTGTTCATAAATATCAACGGAGTAAGGTTACTTATGTGAGTGGAGATGCAAAACATGAATACTATTACTAAAGAGAGCTAGTAAGTGCATTCAGTTACACGGTGGATGTAATTCATTGCAGTGCCGGAGAAGTCCATCACAAAAGTTATGTGTTTTAAAAAAAAAATATGCATATATATATACAGCCATTGACCGTTTTAGGAAAGAGGTGTTTTGGGGGATCCAACAGGATTCTATGTGTTGAATTAATGTACATATCTCACCTTTTTTCTTTGGATTTCCGACAATGGCATTTCCAGCAATGGTTAAAAATAATCACGGTAGCACCTTGGGTCTGTAAAAGTGGGGAAAGACCTTAACAGTGCGCTGTTCGCTTAAGAGGTTCTGAAAGGAAGAAAGGGGGCTGAGATGGGAAACCTCATAAAATGGTGCTTTTTACTTTTAAATTAGAACCGTGAAACCGAACTGACAGCCATTTTATGTATATTTATGGTGCTGGTCATGAAAAAAAATCCGACGAAACACTGAAATGTAGCACATATGAATAGGAACAGAACGGTTTCCAGTGTGACCTTACCTTTTAAAAATACAGCAGACGTTTAACTCACTAGGAGTTGAACATTGTCCTTTCAAGCAGATTCAGTGTTATCCAGCTTTTAAAACACTTGGAATGAGAAATGACAAAATTTTATTTTGAATAGCAACCTTCTCCACCCACCCCCACGCTAAAATAAATAAATGAAAACTTTGTGTCTGGTTTATATTTTAAATCTTTATGCTATTACGTTTTCTTTTCTCTTCTTGCCCTTACAGGAGTTAAAATGTACGCTTGCTGCTCTACAGTAACTTTGGAACAGGACCCCAACAAAAAAATGCATATCTGGATGCTGCAGACGATAGCGGTTGCTTTAACATCGCTAGTCCTGTCGTGGGCAGAAAGCATCGAGTATTATGGGGAAATCTGCGATAAGGCGTGTCCTTGCGAGGAAAAGGACAGCATCTTAACGGTGAGCTGTGAAAACAGAGGGATCATCAGCCTTTTCGAGATCAGCCCACCAAGATTCCCTGTCTATCACCTCTTGTTATCTGGGAACCTTCTGAACAGACTCTACCCAAACCAGTTTGTTAATTACACTGGGGCTTCGATTTTGCATCTAGGGAGCAATGACATACAAGACATCGAAACTGGGGCCTTTCATGGTCTGCGGGGCTTAAGGAGGCTGCACCTGAACAATAACAAGCTGGAACTATTAAGGGATGACACTTTCCTTGGTCTGGAGAGTTTGGAGTATCTTCAAGTCGATTATAATTACATCAGCACTATTGAACCCAATGCTTTCAACAAACTGCATTTGCTGCAGGTGCTGATCCTCAATGATAACCTCCTCTCCAGTTTGCCCAACAACCTTTTCCGTTTTGTGCCCTTAACTCACCTGGACTTGAGGGGTAACCGGCTGAAGCTGCTGCCCTACCTGGGCCTTTTGCAGCACATGGATAAAGTGGTGGAGCTGCAGCTGGAGGAGAACCCATGGAATTGCTCTTGCGAGTTGATCGCTCTGAAGGATTGGCTAGACAGTATCTCCTACTCGGCTCTGGTGGGGGACGTGGTTTGTGAAACCCCTTTCCGCTTGCACGGCCGAGACTTGGATGAAGTCTCCAAGCAGGAGCTTTGCCCTAGGAGACTCATCTCGGATTACGAAATGCGACCGCAGACACCTTTGAGCACCACAGGGTATTTCCACACTACCCCGGCCTCGGTCAACTCCGTGGCCACTTCTTCCTCGGCTGTTTACAAATCCCCTTTGAAGCCCCCTAAAGGGACCCGTCAACCAAACAAGACCAGGGTGCGTCCCACCTCCCGCCTGCCCTCCAAAGACCTGGGATACAGCAATTACGGCCCCAGCATCGCCTACCAGACCAAATCCCCGGTGCCTTTGGAGTGTCCCACCGCCTGCACTTGCAACCTGCAGATCTCCGACCTGGGCCTCAATGTCAATTGCCAGGAGAGGAAGATCGAAAGTATCTCCGAGCTACAGCCCAAACCCTACAACCCCAAGAAGATGTATCTGACCGAGAACTACATCGCCCTGGTGCGCAGGGCGGATTTCCTGGACGCCACCGGGCTGGATTTGTTGCACCTGGGCAACAATCGGATCTCGGTCATTCAGGACCGGGCCTTTGGGGATCTAACTAATTTGAGAAGACTCTACCTGAACGGGAACCGGATCGAGCGACTGAGCCCGGAGCTGTTCTACGGGCTGCAAAGCCTGCAGTACCTCTTCCTGCAGTACAACATCATCCGGGACATCGAGGCGGGCACCTTTGAGTCAGTCCCCAACCTCCAGCTCTTGTTTTTGAACAATAACCTGCTGAGATCTTTGCCCGCCAGCATTTTTTCCGGCCTGACTCTCTACAGGCTGAGCCTGAGGAGCAACCACTTCTCCTACCTGCCTGTGAGCGGGGTGCTGGACCAGCTGAAATCCCTGCTGCAGATCGACCTGCACGAGAACCCCTGGGATTGCACCTGCGACGTGGTGGGCATGAAGCTGTGGCTGGAGCAGCTCAACACCGGGGTGCTGGTGGACCAGGTCATCTGCGAGTCCCCCAAGAAGTTCGCCCAGAGCGACATGCGGACCATCAGGTCGGAGCTGCTGTGCCCGGACTACTCCGACATCATCGTCTCCACCCCTACCCCTTCCTCCATCCAGCTGCCGGGCGGGACCACCCTTTTCTCCTCCACCGTGCGGCTCAACAGCACGGGCGCGGCGGGGGGCGCGGCGCCCTCGGGCGGCGGGGGCGGATCCCCCTCGTCGTCGGTGCCGCTGTCGGTGCTGATCCTGAGCCTGCTGCTGGTGTTCATCATGTCGGTGTTCGTGGCGGCGGGGCTCTTCGTGCTGGTAATGAAGCGCCGGAAGAAGGGCCAGGGCGACCCGGCCAGCGCCAACAACTCCGACGTGAGCTCCTTCAACATGCAGTACAGCGTCTACGGCAGCGGCCACCACCACCACCCGGCGCCGCAGCAGCCCCGCCACCCGCGCGGCGGCGGCCCGGCCCTGCCCAAGGTGAAGACCCCCGCCGGCCACGTGTACGAGTACATCCCGCACCCGCTGGGTCACATGTGCAAGAACCCCATCTACCGCTCCCGGGAGGGCAACGCGGGCGAGGATTACAAAGACCTGCACGAGCTCAAGGTCACCTACAGCAACCACCACTTGCAGCAAGGGCCGCCGCCCCCGCCGCCCCCGGGGGAGGAGGAGTCCCTGCGGAGCCCCACTTACAGCGTCAGCACCATCGAGCCCCGGGAGGAGCTGCTCTCCCCGGTGCAAGACGCCGATCGCTTTTACAGGGGCATTTTGGAGCCCGATAAACACTCCTCCTCCTCGCTGGGCACCCCCGGCAATAATCTCCCCGATTACCCCAAATTCCCCGCCGCCTACACCTACACCCCCAACTATGACCTTATGCGGCCCCATCAGTACTTGCATCCCGGGGCGGGGGACAGCAGGCTCCGGGAGACGGTGCTCTACAGCCCCCCGAGTACTGTCTATGTAGAGCCCAACAGGAACGAGTATCTGGAGTTAAAAGCAAAACTAAACGCAGAGCCGGACTACCTCGAAGTGCTGGAAAAACAGACCACATTCAGCCAGTTCTGAGAAATCCCTCCCTCCCCCCAACAACCATAGCGACTCCTCCTCCTCCTCTAGAGTATTTGTATTTAACAACCACACACAAAACAAAGAAACACAAATGCTGAACCCCCTCCCTCCCCCCTTTAACTCATTTTGTTGTAGGGTGAAGTGCCTTGGCACAGGATTTTCAGCTTCGGGGAATGATACTGAAAGGGTGTGCTGTTTCATTTTTATTTTTACAAGTAGGAAACAATCTATTGTGTAAACTGGGCACAACACTTGCTCTTGTGTGTTTGTGTGTCTGTATGTTGGGGAGGGGGGAAGAGGGTTTACTTAGGATGGATTGTGCAGGTTATAAGTACAAAAGTCATAGTCACTTTCATTTTGTTGGACAGGCATTGCTAAATTTTATTTTCTCTTTGGTTGAAGAGTGCAGCGCACGTTTCCCCCTTTTAGCTCTGGGTGAGTCTAAATGGCTTTTAAGGAAAGATTTGCACACCCAATTTAATACAAGGTTTCCTTTTTTAAAGGATGTGTTTGTATGCTTTCTGGACTTTTGAATTAAAAATATATATATATTATGATCTTTAAAAAAGATCACCAGAGATGTTGACAAATCATTAAAGAGGGCAGAGATATATGATCCATAACTGGTTAGTGAAAATAACTTATTGATGAACTATAAAATATTTTATTGTAGCACCTATTTTTATATGTGCATTAGCATTTCTCTTTCCTTCACTATTTTAGGGCCCAGTCTTGCAAATACTTACATACCCACGTAACTCTATTCATGAAAGTAGTCTTGGCATAGGCATCCATCCTGCAAACACTTAGGCAAATGAACAACTTTGCTCAGGTGTGTAGTCCCATAGATTTCAGTGAGTATGTAAAGTTAGCCACATGCCCAAAAGTTTGGAGGACTGGGGCCATAGTCAGTGCAACTGTTCTCATAAGTAAAGTTACATGGACGTGTAATTGTTTTTTCAGGATGGGGCCCAGAGTCTGTGAATTGCTCAGAAGTGTTGCACTACATGCAGAGCTTTATTTCCAAAGCTGAAGTGGTATCAGGAGGACATTTTAAATCACTAAAATTAACAGTAATTATGACCAAATTTAAAAGACAATCCAAGACAAGCAATCTGGTCAGGATAAAAGAATATTGTATTGGGAACCTCCTGCTAGGGCAACTAGTTGGACTAACTAGCGAGGGACATGTGGAAATCGTTGATTTTAGCAGGAAAATTGTTTCTTTTCATTACTCAACCAAAATATAATGATTTGACTACTGTTGTAGCCAATTTCTGATTGTTTAGTCAAATGCAATTGCACTTGTACAGATCCATGTGTATACTGGCACTTTGAAAGACCAAATGATGGACTGTACACATCTCTATATAATGTCTTTACCCCTTTGGGCATCAGGCAATTAAAAGGATATCCATAAATACAGCATCACTGTAAGATGGGACAACTGGTGTCTCATATGTATCCCAGCACATGTAATTTTTTAAAAATAATTTCTGAATAAACACTTGATAACTATTTCAAATGTAAGGACATCAAGTAATGATTACCTGAAGTTCACAACATCTTGCCAAAATCAAACTTTGCTATGTGAAACTGCCTTTACTAGCAATGAAGTCTGAACAGAAAGGAACTAACAGTATAATCTGATGTGTTGTTCTTCAGGTTATTTTCAAAACACAATATATTGTAATTTATCAAGGTACCTGACATGGGTCAGAACTGGACATTGCTATGTGAATCATGAACTTGCTTAAAAGTATAGTTTCATATTTACATTTTTTTTCCTTTCTAAAGTCTTCATTTAAGATATGGATCAGGGTAAGTGATATTTCACATTCTTTTTTACCTTTATCTCTTAGGTTATTGTATTTGGTATTGTTTGGCCAGGATTCGTTAGTACATCTGTTTTGCAAAAGGGCTCTGTTCTGTGCTGCTTTTTCTACTTATGTAAAGTATGTGTCTTTATTTTTGTGTTAAACTGGCCTTCAGCAATTCAGGATGAATGATGTGTTGGGATGTGTACTTCCCTTCCACCATGCCCTCCACTACCCACACAAACAAAATCAAATGTGCGTGACCATACATAACTCTGGGTGGTTTGGTCAATATACTGAAATGTGGATTTTAAATGTGAACAGGAGATTCTTCTTGTTTTATTGCAAAAGCATCAACACATGGCATTATGGTATATACTGCTCTTGATCTGCAGCATATCTGTCATTGAAGTCAATGAGAGATGTAAGTGCTGATTGAGGTCTCATTCTGCAGTTTCTATTGAGCAAAAAACTCCCTTTGAACCATTGCCAAAGCCAAAGGGCTTCATTCTCTTCTCATTTACACTGGTGTAAATTAGGAGTAATCATTAAAGTCAGCAATTACACTGGTGTTAAATGGCTACAAGTGAGAAGACGATTAAGCACATTGGCTTGCACAGTGACATGGAAGGAGATTTTCTTAGTGATGTCTGAATGATCAGGGCAATACGTGGTCCTTCAGATGTGAAACTTTTTTTCTTGTGCACCCAAAATTCAAGTTGATGGGAGTTTTGGGTAGTTTCAGTAGGAATGCAGGATTTGGTCCTTAATGTGAAAGGTACATTTTACATGGCATTCTGCCACAAAGAGGCAGCATCCACAAGTGGGTAAATGCACAGGAACAGCTTGAATTTATGAGACCTGGGTGATAGAAATGCCTGAACAGTCTTTTTATGTCAGAGTTCCTGATGCTGCTATTTCTGATGCCAGTAAATCTGCTGCCTCCATATTCTCTGCATACACTTGATATTTGAGACCAGGAAACATTCTAACAGTACACATGCTAAAATCAGAATAATTAGTGTAATCCTCTTCAGTGCCCTACACCCACTACAAGTAGCAAAAAATTAAAATATTAGGAGAGCCATTATTGAGAAGAAAATTAAACATAATCAATTAACCTCCAGCCGCGTAGTCTTGAAGAAGAATTCTTAAAAGACACATGAATTTCGAAAAAGATCATTTACTCATTAAGTATCCTGAAATACAACTAAGAGGGACGTTTGATAACTCAGACCTTAATAGAAATGGGATTACCCATGCAGAGGCTACAATGATTAATTTTCTGAAGAAAATTATAGGTAGAAAGAGGCGACAGAATGTCTGATCACAGAGGTAGTTTTGGTTGTGGAGCAATTTATTTATATGGAAAATATGACCTTTGTTTTGCTAGCAGGATCAGTGAAACCATCAGTTTTGCTAGCAGGATCTGCTGAGTTAGTGCTGACCAAAGAAGTAAAAGTGTCAGAGAAAAAAATGTATTAATCCTTTTTTTTTTTTAAGTTGAGAATTGTTTTAATGGGGCCATTTAATTCACTTCCCCTTTTTGTCCAATTGTTGCCCTTTGTGACAAGATATGTTGAGTTTCCTGAGATGAAAGAGCCATATAGCTATACATTTTCTTTCAAAAGTTCATGTAAATCCATTATAAAAGATAAATAAAGGCAAAAGAACCCTAATTTCTAAAATGTAAGTGCTAGAATCAACATACAGATTCTGACAATATAATATATAACATTTATTTATAAAAGCAAGTCAAAAGATTTCTTTATCTAACTTCTATATTCAGTATTTTGCCAACTGTTTAGCATACTGATGCAACGTCTTATATTCATAATTGTGCTTTTGGGACAGATTTTCTTTTTTGGGGTCCAGATTCTCTTTCTTTCTTTCTTTCTTTCTTTCTTTCTTTCTTTCTTTCTTTCTTTCTTTCTTTCGTTCTTTCTTTCTTTCTTTCTTTCTTTCTTTCTCTTTCACATTAATTTCAGAACATTCACCCATGTATTTTCTAGCAGTTTTTATAAATTGTTTTGAACACCAAACTTTGTGTTCATTTTATCATCAATTAAACATCTGACATGAAAGATGTTTCCACTTTTATATTTATAGGACCTATTATTGCACACTTTTCTCATGTTGAACTCACATTGACTTTCATGTCAGTTGTGGCTGAGTAAAACATGTAGGATTGTGTCTAAAGACTGGTATATTTCAGTTTCATATATTTTCCATTATCTATTTATAGTACTAGATAACTGATACTCAGGAGTATTCCTTTTAGACCAAATTCTGGTACTCCTTGTCATATTGATTAGTAGTTTAATTTAATTGAAATTAAGGGTAAGGTACTGTTCAACATGAATAAGATATAAGAATCTAGCCCATATAAATACATTATAGAAAAAATAAATCTAAGAAAGCAGTAATATTTAATGTAATGTCGTGCAATATAATACTAGTATGATAAACATAGTTTTAGGTGGGTAAATACATTATAATTATTGGTAGGTTATTACTATCATAGCTTACATACAAGTCATAAAATATAATGAGGTACACTTTCTCTCTGACATTTAAGAGTCATTTTTTGGTAATATTATAGTATGGCATGTTAAAGATCTGTCAGAAGAAGTAGTTACTTTCACTTGAGGGAAAGTCATCATTCACTGATCAAATAATAATGACAGAAAGCAAAATATTGGTCCTGTAGCTGTGCAGAGTGGAGCTTAGGTGGATATGAGTATTCTGCACCCCTCAAAGAGGCTTAAACGGATTCTGACATTATCAGACCCTATCAGAGCTGGTTGCATAATTCATATGGGTCCATTGTCTGGGGCAAAGTGCACGAATCCATCCCAAGACAATTATCCATGGCATCCTGGAGGCTGGGAGATGGTACTGGGACAAGCAGGGAGTTCGATGTGAGGAGGCTGGTGCTCCTCATTTTCCTGACAGCTGGTGAGACTAAAAGAGCTCTCGAGTGAAGATAGGACCACTGGAGTGACGATTCCCATCAAGAGCCCAGGGCAGAAATATAGTCTTCCCTTATGCCTGTACAGCTCCTAGGACATTGTCGTTACTACTGGAAACAAATAACAACGTAGAGTGAGTAGTAGAAAGTGAATGACAAAGACACCCACCTCATCACCACCAGCCTCGCAAAGCTACAATTACTTGCTTTAGGCCTGGTCTACACTACGACTTTAATTCGGATTTAGCTGCGTTAATCCGAATTAATCCTTAACCCGTCCACACAACGGAGCCAGTTACTTCGAATTAAAGGGCTCTTAAAATCGATTTCTGTACTCCACCCCGACGAGCGGAGTAGCACCAAAATCGATTTTGTAAATTCGAATTAGGGGTAGTGTGGCCGCACACCACCGAATTAATGTGGTTAAAATTAATGGGGTAGTGTGGCCGCACACCACCGAATTAATGTGGTTAAAAACCGAATTAATGTGCTTAGTGTGGCCGCGCACAATCGAATTTATACAATCTGTTTCCCAAATTCGAATTATCTAAATTCGAATTAATCTCATAGTGTAGACGTACCCTTAGTTAACGTGTTTTAGAGAATACCCCCCCCACACACTTCCCACATTGTCCTCCTGCAGCAGTTCTACAAGGAACTGTAGGCCCTGCATAGCGAAGTGGAAACAAAATCCAAAGGAGGTAAATTGAGGTTGGCTTGTGAAAGGGATGAAAAGGCTGTGAGCTCATTTACATAAGGTCCTGTTCTAAACATCTCTGTACTGTGCTCCAATGAAGTGTGAGTTCTCCCGTAAAGTGTGTGTCTAAGCCTCCTTCCATTCCAGCCCTGCTACCTTCAGCATATCTGTCAATCCATCTATGTGTAACTGCGATCCATCCTAATATAAATATGATACATCTTTGTAATTTTTATTGCTTTCATTTTACTCTTTTCGTTATTCAGATGAGTCTTATAATAACTAGTATTGTGACAATAGTGCAAAAATGGTATAAACAGGTTTTAGAATGAATGTTTATTCTTAAAACACTGAATGGAATAGTGTCAGAAAACACAAAGACACATTTAGATAGTAGAAGCCAGAAACATTTAATTAATTGGATTTCCAAGGGAATAAAGTGCAATGAATGTAGTAATTAAATGGTTATCAAATTTACTAATTAACTTACAGATAATGGGCCAAATTCTTCTCTTGGTTATACATGTGTTAGTCTAGAGCTACACCATTGACTTCAAAGGAATTATTCCAGATTTACAACAGCAGAACAGAGAGCAAAATTTGGCCCTGCATTCCTAAAATAAACCATTCTAAGCATTGTTATTTTGTAAAGGGAAGCATTTCACTACATAAAGTAGGATATTCAGTTGTGGTTTTGCATAGAGCAGTATGGATGATTTGCATATATTTCCAATCCGCTGGCAAATTAACAGTATTTTAGCATTGCACTTTAAAATGTAATTTGGGTCCATATTACCCCCAACCATTTTGAAAGCAAAACTCTCAATTGATTTCAGTGGGGAGTTCTGTTTAAATCTGGATGGAAGATAAGGCCCTTGGATACAATGAGTTATGAATTAAAAAAAATAATAATTCTGTGGTCCTTACTTAGGCAAACCTACTATAGAAAAATCTCCCCCAATAGTAGTTTTGACAGAAAACTACTGGTCTGCAGAAAAGATCAGACCCTATGTAATATTTATTGCCATTTTGCACTTTTTATGTAGAATATATTTATATTTGTTTGCAAACTATGGAGTAGCTCAGCTTCCACTGAAACATCTTTCTATATGACAAATGTTGACCACTGCTGTAAGTCATGTGTTGCTGGGCTATTCTTCAGGAATGTCAGACTGGGGCTTTGAGAAGGGGGGGGGGAGAGAGAGAAGAGGTTGATGCAGTATATTGTCTACTTGAGTATGACATGTAATAAAACATTTCCTTCTCATTCTGATTTCAACAGTCTACTTGGCTTATGAAAGTCAGGCTAACTATCTATCATGATAATTGTAACAGTACCATAAAGGAGCTTATTTTTACATTCATATTTTGGATAAGAGGGATAGCATCAGATCACCACTGTTTCATCTATTTTTTTTTAGAGATACATTTACCACCAGTGTATCAAATGTGAAGTAAATATAATTTTTGGCCAAGCTGATTTTTTTTTCCAAAAAAAGAATAATATAGCAACTGTTTCCGGTTAAGAAGATGAAAGTTTAATACAAATGTACTCATATCTTCATTCCATTTACCATCAATGTGATTGTAAAAGTAAAGCCATACATGTGATATAAAAGAAATTAGACATATTGTTTTCATAAAGACTTAGTAAATCAATGTAGGCTGTGCTAATGAGTGAATATGGTGTGTTCTTACTATCAAATGCAGTTTCATTGGCAATTAAAGCCTGTAGGATTAGGCCTAATGTGCTTTCAGTTCTTATGTAAGATTTTAGGCCCTGATCCAGCATTGTATAGCACAGGAATGGCCAAACTTACTGGCCCCCCAGAGCCGCATCTGACAATTTTCAGAAGTTCGAGAGCTGGGGCACATCTGCCTGGGGCCTTGACTCTGGGCGGCCATCAGCTCCTCGGGAGGCGCCGGATGGGGCTTGGGGCTTCAGCCCAGCTCCTGCTGAAGCCCCAAGACCCCTCTCCCCACCGGGCAGAAGCCCCGAGACCCCCCTTCCCCACTGGGCAAAAGTCCCTACCCCACCACCCCACTGCAAGGCAGAGGACCCGAGCCTCCCCCACCAGTCTGGTAGATGGAAAAGGGGGGAGGCCAGGGCTCAGCAAGACTCACTTTAATGGTAAAAGAGCCGAATGTGGCTTGTGAGCCACAGTTTGGCGACCCCTAGTGTAGCATGTGGGCAGATTGTTGTATCTACACAGTGTCCCACTGACGTTAATGTAATCCTATAGACCTTATCTTTGAAAAACTCTTGCTGATGTCAATGAGAGGTTTGGGTGCACACAGAATGTAAGATCAGATCCAAAGCAAATAGACAGCTTTCCTGAATATGTATGTCAGTATTAGGCTCAAGGTCTGATTCATTAAAATAGCTGCATCTTAAAAATAAGGTATTTACATTTGAAGAAGTACATTTGAAAATATTTACATATAGTCACAATGACCCAGATTCAATTCTACTGTAAAATATCTTACAGATCAGTTTTGACGAAAGAATCTAAGACTATAATAATACTATAATGTACTTAAAATAATAATAATCATCATAATTAATTTAACTAAAATTGTACTAAAACAAATCAGTCATTTTAAGGGACCATTTTAGATGGACGGTACATTTTAATTTAGTTGTAGACCTTTTGTAATTTTTAATAACTTCTACTCAGTTATATGATAATCTCTGGATGGCAAAAATTGCTTTCTTCGTACTGTGCTGATATCCAGTAACATATTTCAGCTTTAGTTACAATCACAGTGCAGCTTATGGTACTAATGGCAATTACTCCATACTCTAGAACATTAACAGCTCATAAAGCAAGGTTGATTACTATGACCACATTTTTTAGATGAGATTCAATTTTCTCATTGTGAATTTCATTTTAAATATATAAAATTAAAATCATAAATATAATTTCAGGTTGGCAGTGCATTCTGTTAAATTTGATGTGGCAGTACCTTGACCAAAAAGAAGTATTAATATTAATTCAACTTTAAAAAGTTCTTGCTATTTATCAGCCATATGTTTTATAGTTGCATAAAGGCGATGCAAAGTTAGCTAGATTTTACTTGATTATATCTAGCAAATTTCAATATGTACATTGCAATTCATTTAAATTTGGATTGAGTTTCACATTATTCTTAAAATACATATACACACATGTAATGTAACAGATCTATTTAAATAAAAATGTTATTTTGTTACATACCGTAGCAACTTTCTTAAATTTAAAGTAAATAAGATGAAAGAACATGAGCCATACATATTATTTACTTTCTGTGAACATTTATTTCTTTTGGAGTCTAGTGTCCCCTTGATATGTACATTTAACTTTAATGAGGGTTATTCAGGTGTATTACAGGGAAAATGGACCATAGGGTGAAATTCAGACTTCTCTGAGGTCAATAGCAAACTTCCATTGACTTCAGCGGGGCCAGGATTTCACCTATAATGGTTTTGATCAAACTGTATTCTGACAGTCCCATCTTTAACATAGATTATTTTGTCTTCCCTGGTGGGTTTTTTCAATATCATTCCATATAGATACTGCTTGTCAAATTATAGTATATAGTGCAAAAGAAAACCACAAAACAACACCTTATAATATAATGCACCTGAATGTTTCTAGAGGTTGCTTTATTTCCCTTTGTCTCTTTTTTCTGTCAAAACAAATCAGCCTTGGTCTTTTTTAACTGAAGTTCAATTATGTCTAAATTTAGTATGTAATGTAATCAATATTGATTTTGGTTAAAATATTCAAATATTGTGAGCCAGTTGTCATGCAAAGATTTAGAAGTGCTCTATAACATGCATTTTTGAAAATAATCATCTAGTTCCATAGAGTGGAGATAACAGATGTGTTCTGTTATTTTTGTGTTTTTCTTTCTCATGAATCACAGTGATTGCTTTTATTTTTATATATAAACCTTTTTTAATATGCTGCCTGATTAACATACAGTATCTATTATTTGCAGAAGGCTGTTAACCTAATGTTCTTAGAAAAAAATGTGGACCAATACTGCATCCTTTCGTTAGGCCCTGATGCTGATCTGATCCATGTAGGCAGACTTGTGCTTGCACATAGCAACATTGATTTTAATGGCGCTCTGCCTGTGCCCTTACAGATTGGATTGTGACATTGAGCAAAATCCTCTTTGAAGTCAATGGGAGTTTTGTTTTAGGACTTATCTAGGGTAGGGAAATATCCATAGTTGTAGTTACAACAGTGATGTAGTTACTAGTGCAGATCCCTAATGTAGATACACTACACCATTGAAGAATGAGGCTTTTGCTTACGCAACTTACCTCAAAACTTAGTAGAAGCACTGTCTTACACTAATGCAAAGCAAGCACACTGGTGTTTTGCACCAGGGTAACTACAATATTAAAAGACAATCCCTATAGACAAGGCCCTAATAAGGATTGTAGGACTGTGTCCAAAATATTCCTTTACAACTGTTTGACATGACAAATAATAGTTGCTTGCAAAATAGATGAACAGGTACAGTACCTGATGGATCAGTAAAACCTACTGGATCCATTGTGCACTATCTTACTCTGAGTTTAAAATGATGGTAGTCTTTACTAATGTGTATTTATACACATCAAATCTTCCATAAAATATAAAAATGAAATGTTTTTCTAAGATAAATGAAATTGTTAAACTTTCCAGAAACATGTTTCCACAAATATTAGGAATAGCTAAAGTAACATTTCTAAATTTGTTTGTACTGGCTAATCATGTTTTGTCAATGTAATAGTTTATATACTGAATGTGTTCTATAATTTTTCCAATGGCTCTCGGGAGTTTTCTGAAGATGTACAGTTTTTTATTAGATGTGATTTCAGGATCGAGGATGTTATTATGGAGAAAAGGGAAGTGTTTATTTTCCTCCATGTTTATTATATTATATAATCTCGAATGAATTGTGGAATTATCTGGAAAAGGTACAGTATGTATATGTTATACCTCATTTATCATCTGAATGTTTGAAAATTAGTCACTTCCATCTCTATTCATCATCAGCATAATGTAAGAGTTCCTAATTTCAGCATTGACTGACACTTCATAATTTTAGTTTGTAGTTGTCTAATGAAATCCTTTCCCTCTTCCATATTGCATTATATTTCTTAGCTGACCTTATCTCCTAGTCTCAGTGACAGTATAAGGCCAAACTCCTGACCACTTAATTAATCATTATAGTTCATTTTTACCTCAAATACAATGGTAAGAGAATTTATCATAGCAATGAAAAAATAAAGTCCAGTCCTAGGCCCCAGTCCTGCAACTTCTTATGTATATAGCTCTCTTTATGTGAGTAATCTCATTGGACTCAATGGGACTACTTCTGTGAGTAAAGTTATGTGGTGTTTGCAGGATCCAGACAAAATACGGGGACTGCACTTACAGTGCTGAGTTACTCCTTTGTCTGAACTCCAATTTGCTACTTTGGGAACTGTGCCCCACTAAAGACTGCAGGATTAGGCCTATTATAATTAAGTTTTATGCTTCCCTGATGAAGAAGAGAAGAATCTTGTACAATGTCAAAAAGGTTTTCATGGTTGCATAATAGAATTTTCCGTTTGTATTCATTCAGACAATGTACAATTAGGTTTTATACAGAGAGAAAAGTGGTGTAGGCTAGTGAAATGATCACAAAGGTGACCAGCAAGATGGCCTGAGTTTGAATCCTGCTTTAGTTACAGTAGGGGATGCTTTTGTTTTTTTGCCTTAATGCGCTTGTCTGCTAATTGGGGCTGATGATGATAATAATTATCCAGCTTCCCCTTATGGGTATTGTAAGGATTAATTAATTAGGCAATGTCTATGCAGTGTTTTGAACATACAAATCACTGCAAAATGCTAAACATAAATTCGGCTCAAAACTGCTTCTTTACATAGGTAGCACTCCCATCAAAGTCAGTGACTTATTTATTTATTTATTTAATATGATTTTTAATGCATAATTAGACTTGGCAGAATTCATTTATATATGTATAATTTAGACATAATATTGATGCTTATTTTATGGATTACATTTTTTATTAGTTCAAATGTTCACATTTGTGCAAAATCATGGGTTTTTAAGCATTCTTTTTAAATTTTATTTATTTAAATTTTCACAGTTGTATGGAATTATGGTGGCGTCAGACAATGGTGGAGGTCAGACAATAATTATTTAATGACTGTAGACATTGAGATTCAAATAGTTAAAGCTTTATAACCATTCAAATACAAATTGTCACCATCACATGTCAAAATATACAAAGTAAATTCCCTGAAGTCAAGCTCTACTAAGTTATCAAACAACATTTTTCTTATGTTGCCTATATGTAAATTTTGATTATTATCAATGGAAATATCTGTTAGTCAGTTTGTGTGTATACAGAGACATCGACATTTAATGATATTTACCAATAAAAATCTAATCCTTCCAAACCTTTGTATAGGGACCGCAGGATCTGAATGAAGTTAGACACCACATTTTTCCAACTTTGGTGCCTGAAGATAGGCTTCTAAATCTACATTTAGGCACCTAAATAAGAATATCTGTTTGATTTTTAAAGATGATGAATATCTGCAGCTCCCATGGATTTCACTGCAAAAAATGACACATTGGACTTTAACAGTTCTTTAATTTTTAATCATCTCCAGTTATTATTAATAACATAGATAAAGAAATGTGTTTGTATAAAATATAATTTTTAAGTTGACAGCATCCTTTATATTTGACAGAAACATCTACTTTGTAAGAGAGGTTTTCATTTGTAATGCAAATCCAAAGTCTGGCTACTTTTAGTGCTTTTAAAATCTGGCAGTCTGGAGAGAAGGTGGGGGAGGGAGGTTGTTTTGGCCTATCTTATCTTTGCATAACTTTATAAAAATCCATCCAGCCTCATTTATTACATGTGTATGAACATCCTGTACTTTAAAGACTGGAATTATGGTGTCATAAAAAATCACACTGACAGGAAAAATGTTAATCAGAGGTATTAAAATTGCTACAGCAAACTGAAGTATGAAATTAAGATATGGTATTCTATGAATACAGCATACATTTTCAAGAGGGGTTTGTTGACAACTAATTCATAACAATCTGTCTTGCATACATATAACACCTTTCATCCCAAAGGATTCTAAATTGTCTTACAAAATTTGTGCCTTCTCCTGCTTATTGCAGTCAATGGGAGCACTGCCTATGGGAGCAAGACTTGGCACTTAATAAGTTAATAAAAACTGCATAAGGATCACTTCACCTAACACCAAATGCTTAACAATATACAGCAACACTATTCAACAATGTAGGATAGAAAGTGAATATTATTATATCCAGGTGATATTGCTTGATGAATTTAACTAGGCAAAATATAATTTGTTCAAATGGGAATATGTAACAAATACTAGCGTCAATATCCCAGCTCTTGGTTAAGACTTCCATTTTAGGATTCATCCAACACACACTATACCGTAGTATTTTTACATGTACTGGAACTATTAGCTCCAGCAGTTTTAATCAATTTAGTGTCACTTTCATTGTTCATCTAATATGTTTTGGACTTTAAAGTGACATACACCCAGTTTTTTGGCCTCAGGTTTACATTTTTTGCTGCCATGAGAGCTAAATAATTTCAAGTCTATCTGAAGAATGCTGGAAAAATATTTCCTAATACAATAAAACAAATTTCTCCCAACGCTGCATACTTTTTGGCTGATTACATTTCTTTGTTGCCTGAGGGACACTGAGTGTTCAAACTAGTATTTGGCACAAGCATCTATATTCCTGCATTTTACGTATTATACTATGGGTGCCAGAAGAGGCTTAGGGCAAGATTTGCATTTTTCATGCTTCAGCTGCCAGTTGCAAGCAAGCCTTATGCCATCCAATCTGATTTTTTTTAGAATTTAGGTCCTTCAATATGATTGTCTTATCACAACTACAGGAATTCTAAAGGTGACCTGAAAAGGGTAGCATAAAATTGCAAAAGGGTTTATACCCTATTTTGAATCTTTATGATTCCTAAAGAAGGCCTGAAATGTTTTTTTTTTGAAAAAAAGTCTTTCTTTTTTTTTTTAATGTTATGTTATGTTTATTACCCAAGGAAGATTTGATGGTGACAGGAGAATAAGTTAAATTATAACATCACAGCTGACAAAAGGCTGAAACTTGTGCTGCTAAGGGAGGAATAATTTTGTAGTCAGACGTTGTAAAGTACTTTGGCTGCTTGCTTGCTTTTGTTAACACTTGTTTACATCTAATGATTAATACACAGTTTTTTTGGGGGAAAGATGTTTTTGTTAAAGCTTCAGAATGTGAGAGCTCACAATAAACTGCTTTGAGAGTAATTAGCCTTGGAATAATTTATCTAGGAATCTGCTGGATTATCCATTAAATGAAGTCTTTAAATTGGGACTAGATATCTTTCTAAAATATATATGATAGCTCAAACAGAAAATTGTGGGTTTGGTACAGAGATTATTGGGTGAGATCCTTTGGCCTGTGTTATGGAGGAAGTCAGACTAGATGCTCATAGTGCTGTCTTCTGGCCTTAAAATCTGATTCTGTGGAATCCCTAAAATATCCTCCAGCAAAGCCATGAAAGGTAAAACTTGTCATCCCTGATCTTTCTAAGGTAAAAAATGAGCAGAGGGAAGGAAAAAAAGGCACAAATTCAATTTTCAAATAATCATTTGTAGGTCACCTTTAATAAATACACAAGAATTCCTGCTTGGAATTGAACTGCCTTTGCTCTGCTGCAACAGAATGCAAGGAGAGCAGGCCTTAAAGTAGCTTCACAGAGGAATACTGCACCCCCAGTGCATCATTGGAGCAATGCTGTGTAGCAGCTCTCTTTGAAAGACGGTGTTAATGGAGGTTGTCTTCTAAGCAAGTTGTTTAGGTATACACACTAAACAGCTCCCCTTACTGGGAGTATAATATTCCATAGCCTGTATTACAGCATGACTGTAGAAGCATCTGTGAAAAGACTGAATCTGGGTTGAATGAACAAGTGCTCCTGTTTTTTCACCAACTTTCCTGCTAGGTCAATCTTATAGAATCTGATGAAAATTTCTTTCCCGTCTATGTATTTCAGATACAATGTAGGATTTCTGATTTTTGGTTTTAACCAAATAAAACACTTCCCATACCAAGAAAAAAAGAAAAAAAGAAAAAGAAATCAATGTTTGTTCAATAAGCCCCGGAAAAAGCACTGGAAATGGTTGTTTATATCTAAGTGCTTGTCTACATGGATCAGTAATGCGGACTACGGAGTCTGATTTCTAAAGTGCACTAATGTGTTGTGCATGAATTGTTCCATATAGACCTTGCTGGTGCACACTAAAGGTTCCCTGGTGCACTTTAACATAGTGCTGTTTGAAACAGTATTATGTGAAAGTGCACTAGGGAACATTACAAAGAAATTACTCTTTATGGTATATACAAAGAGAAAGCCCCCAAACCTTCTGATTTTTGGACATTTACATAAAACTCAAAAATTGCTAACAAATAACTCCCCAAAATGAAATTGATAAAACCCCAAAACAGAAGCCCTATATAATGCATCAAATCTACAAAATGTACAGACAGTTGTGCAGAAATATCTAAGATTAGGGACTGTATGTTTTTCTTTTTTTCTTTCAAACATGTTTACAAAACTCTAAAAAGTATATTAAGTTCATAAATATATTTTTAAAATTCCTGATTATTATGTCATGGACTTCCTTAATAGATTGCTGTTTGTAGTATCTATCAAATGGCAGAGTCAGGTATTGAAATATCTTTTTTATAAAATGAGGAAACAAACATTCATTAATTGATGACTCAGAACTGGAGGAATTTAGCAGTTGAGTCAAAAATAGGATTAGGTTTTAACCTCAGGACAGAATTACTTCCTGGGTAATGGCAATTGAATCTTATCTTTATATTTCCTTTAGTTATTTCTTGCATAAGGTCTGAACTTGAATTTCTTAGTCAGGGAACAACCTCTTTGAAATCAAAGGGAGTTCTGCCTGAGTAAGGAGTGCAAATGTTACCCTTAATCTTTAAATAACTTAATTTATATAATTCTGTGCAGCAAGTGTGTGCTAATTAAAGGGCTGAGTGACTTATGCAATATGAAATTGATATGTGCCACTGGTATTACAAAAATATTATATCTGATTAGGGCCAAATCCTGCAGCCCTGGCTTAAGTGTGCCTTGCTCGGCAAAGGACTGTAGGATTTGGTTCTTCAGGCCTCTGCATCATATTTGTTTACTCCATTAATAATTCTGTTGTAATTATTTTTTTACTGCATAGCACATACTTTTTCTTTTCTGGAAACATTTCTCCCTTTAGTTCCATGAATGATTTGTTTGTCATTAGCATACAGGTAAACATTTCAGGAAACATGAATTTCTGTATTATAAAGTGGCATTGAAATAACACATGCGCAATATAGAAGAAGATAATATTTCCTAAGAAAAATTATACAATTATACAATGTTTTGAATTTTTTCAGATATATTTTAATGTATTAAATAAAAATCTTGCTAGTATGCAAAATATAATCTTCTCTATAAATATATTGCATACTGGTTACCTGGCTTTTATATTTAATTCAAATACTTGGACAAAAATTTCATACTGTTAATAGTTTTTTGAGACCCATATTGCCTTTAATGTAAAAAAATAAAGTTAGTATATTAGTGGACTTAAAAAAAAGTTAGAAACCAGCTACATTGGGTTTAGTTGAATTATTTGCACATTTTATACTGTAAAAGCATAATCAGTGTACAGTAGTAGCCTGAGAAACTGATAAAATCCACATTTTCATACTGTATTTGCACATTTTTCTCATTAATGTAAAATATGAAACAATCAGTTTTTGCCAATGTAATATCTTATTAAAGTTTCTACATATTTTTTTATTAAACTGAAATTTAAAGGATTAATTCCTTTAAGAATTGTTTTATATATGGTAGAAAAAGCCATATTCAGGAACATAGACTGTCAAGTGATACTGCTTCTTTCAATGGTTTCAAATGGTTTGATGTTAAATAGCATGTACATTAAAGTGCAATTCAGTAGCAAAAATACTACTTTTCAATTGCATACAGATTGCTGGTGTTTAGGGCCCACGCACTTAAGCATGTAAGTAACTACACTACTGTAAGGCATTCCTATCAATGTCGGTAACTCATGGAATTAAAGTTACTTACATGTCTATGTGTTTGCAGGTTTGGGCCCTGAGTATTTGCGCACCTGATCTGCAAGCAAAAAAGTCTACAGACTTCACTGGGGGGACTCTTAACCTCACAGGATTGAGTCATAGACTTTTGCCTAACAATTTGCTATTGGAATGAAAAAAACAAAAACAACAACAACAAAAAAACAATACATTTTCCCATATTGTAATAATTTTCTTTATAGAAGAATAAAGAACAGAGATCAAATATCACTAACACATCAGCTATACAGTGAGTTTACTGTACAGAATAATCCAAAGAATCTTTTTGAATTTACAATATTAAATATTTGGGAACAACATATATATATATATATATATATATATATATATTTATTTATTTATTTATAGCTCTACATCTGTTTATATTTATATGTATATTATTCATTATACAGCATCATGGATGTACGTGGTGTCTGTATATATTTATATGTGTATATACAAGGACCTCTGTACTATACAGCACATTAGACTTAAATTATACAGCAAGATGCCATGATTTATGTGGCAGAGTTTCGCTGAATTCTATGACAATGTTAATTAATTAAAAGTCATTAGATAACCTTCATTGTTACTGGTGTAATTAAAAAAATAAGTCCCACCAAGTAGAAATACAAACAAAAGCCTATTAATTTGCATTATGGCAGAGGAATATCACTCCTGTAGGCCTTAGGAGAAGAGTCCTTTTGCATTGTGGAACCTGCTTGGGTGCGGTGAGGCATGTAATGACATAAGGGGTACCAGGAAATGAAGAATGTCTTGAGGAAGAACTCTGTGCATCTTAGGAAAGATTCATCAGGGAAAGGCAGCTTGTATACTGAGACACTGAAGACAGCACGAGGGTGCTCCTCTATCTCTGAACCTCTTCCTCTGCTTCCACCATCCC
>NW_020664372.1:14499525-14557060 GCF_002925995.2 Terrapene triunguis
CCCTTACCTCCTGCCCCCCCGCCGCAAGGTTTGATCCATTTCACCCCATCCTCTCAGAAAAAGTCTGGTGTGACAGGTAGCTCTCATCTGCGGCTCTGGAGTAGCACAAGGACCTGAATGAAACCTGCTCCTTGGGAAAATATAGAGAAAAACAAAGCAAAGGGAGAGGGAAAGCAAAATGGCAGGCAGACAAGTGGAGGAGTTAAAGGTTGATAAGAAAATGGCCATTTTGTGCATGTATATGGCAACCAATACCAGAAATTTCTGCTTATCAGAATTGTAAAGTATGTGTTTATTTTCATGTCTATATAATCACACTAGACAAAGTGGCCTCTGTATGTGTGTGTGAGAAAGACAGAGAGACTGAAGTAATATTAACATTTTCCCTCTATAAGTACTCTCTATACAGGGCCAAATTTTGGTCTTAGTTTCATGTATGCAACTCCATTGATTTTAGAGGGCTTGCATGTGTGTAAATGAATGTATGGGTAAACTGCTTTAATGTGCTTGCTCTTCTTAAAATAAAAATGACTTTTTTTCTACGTTGATTTTATATAGTAACAAAAATAGTCACCACATCTTGCAACAAAACAGGTACACCAGTCTTCCCTTATGCATGTTCTATGTCTCTGTAATTTTACAAAAGCAATTGACACAATGATCTCCTGCAATTTTTTGTTTTATTTATTTATGATGCTCCTCTCAGTTTTGCATTGTTAAATGCCATTGACTTTCTTGCAATTAATCCTGATTTGGATCCGTGTAAGTTAGAGGAGACATTCACTGTAAGAATGCCACCATGTATAAATCTGCTTCTTGGTGTGAAATAGGTCAATTGTTCAGAATGCAAAAGGGATGAGCATGCACAAACAAAAGGGAACAGAGAATTAGAGAACAAGGAAAAAGTGGAGGGTACAATGGATAAACTAAATCATAAGCCAAAAAATCTTAAATGTACATTTATAGATTTAGGCTAATCTAATTTATGTATTGACACTTATTTGGCATATCAACTAAATTGATGGAGATTGGAATATTTAAACTGTTTGGGACAAGAACTGTGTCTTCCTATGTCTTGCACTAGGGTGTGTTTAGCATAATAGAGCCTACATCCTGAATAGGGACTAGTGACTACAAATAATAATGACAAATAAGAGACATAATAATAATGTCATTGTGATTAGTATTTTCATGTGGTTTAACAAGTTTCAAGTATTTCTTCAATACTTAAATTTCCACAGACTTTCTTTCAACATCATATCACTGCCATCTGTGTGCCTGTTGTGAAAAAAGTCATTAATGTAGACAAAATGCAAGGGGAATCCAAGACTACATGTGCGTTAGAGTTTTGCTAATTTTGTTTCAAACCCAAATGTGATAGTCGGGAGCTAGAACCATAGTGTAAGACTGATGCATTTTTTATCACTTAACTAATATTTTATCATTTAACTAATGAACAATAGCCATTTTTTCTAGTTAGATTAATACTATTAAAATATGCTAACATCCAGATAAATCCAGATCTTAAAACACATTTATTGCAGTTTCTATGGCAGCATCACTTCACCTGATCAAGCTGACATAATTAGAGTTTATGTGATTAAAGTCCCCACAACTGAAGCTAGAGCACAGAACTGCAGCATGGTCCCATACCAACTGCAGCTGTTACACCAGCCTATGACCTACAATAGTAACCTCTGCTTCCCCTTTCATTCTTTTCAAACGCTAATCCCATGGTTCCTCGTCTAGTCCACACACATCACTGACCTCTGTACATAGGTCCTGGAACTAGGGGTGCCAGGGGTGCTGTCGCCTGGATTGAAATAGTAATAAAAATCCAAATCCATGGTTTCTGCCTTCAGCAATCGCACTATAAAAATTGCTCCAGCAGCTGTATCACCCTATGTGTTTTCATTGTAGAGCCCCTTTTGCTGTGCACATGGATTGAAGGGCTAGGAGTGGTTTATATGGGGTGCAGTGGATTGCTTTGATCCTCCAGGGTGAATGTCATTAACTTTTTAAGTAAATTGGATAACATTCCCTTTCTTCTCCTTCAATGTGCAGATTGGTAGTTGTCCATTTTAATGAGTGTCAATCTCTTAATGTGATCGGTTGATTGAAAAGACATTGATGGTAATCCTAATGGCACTTATATCAAAGAAACCCCTTGGTGGTGGATAGGCCAGATGTTTAAAAAAAAATATGCTCAAGACTTTCGATAATTGTTTCAATATATAGGTCCTTCACAATCATAAATGAAGGACTAACACATTCCTACTGGTGCTAATTTTTTTTTTGTTATCTTTGGAAGACCAAGATTTAGAACCAACTGGGATCCAGAAGGAAAATTTATACATATGAAGGCTGCTATAGAAACAGAGGCGTGGTAAGAATTTTGTGCTCACAATTTTGATTGCACAATCACTTATGTACACAGCTCTACACATGCTTATGTATTCATGCAAATGTCAGAATCTGCATATGCAAACAGTATTTGTATGTACAAAACTGCACACGGTTTGTGTATACAGGTTTTATCATTTGCCTGTGCAAGTGATTGTGTAAGAAAATTGCTCATGAGTCGTGAACTCAACTAAAAAGAAGGGTTTAAGTCACTTTGAAAATGTTGACCTTCAAATACTACAGGCTGATAATAATTTGCTGCCAAAATCTCTCTCATTAAAATGTTCTTGATGTTCACAGAATACGAAATCTTCAGCTTGCTGGAGCATTGGTAATATTTCTGTTGAAAATGTCCTTTCCACCCCACCCACACAAACATGTACACATCAGAGGGAATATTTATAGCATCATATTTCCAAACGTTTAAACATTGCTAGGGTTAGATGCATTTTACTCTATGTCTGATGGGGTTTTTTTCTTTCTTATTACTTTTTGCGCATTCTCTTCCACCTGACCTCTCACATCAGCATAGGAAATACTTTTTCCTCAATATTGATATTTGACAAGCAATTGACTTGAACTCACATAACTGTGAGATCCTTTCTATATTTCTCTAATTCAACCCTGCTCTGCTGTAAAACAGCATAGAGAAGCTGTGATGTCTTTGAATATGGGATCTAAAATGTATTGAGGATATGCTCTACCTCCTTTTTATATTGTATGTTGTAGTTTGCTGTCCTGAAATCTACTTGTCATGAAACAGCAAGTTCATTGAAATAGCGTTAATCAAAATCCCCATATGGTCTGAGGTACCCCACACGTCTTTTGTTAGGCAATAAATGAGAGCAATGATCTGGTTGAGACCACTATCATGGTGGACTGACGCTTATGTGGCTTTTTCTAAAAGTGCATGTAGGGTCAAATCCTGACCTCAGACAACCTAAGCAAATCATATTGATGTCAATGAAGTAGTGTGGGTGGACCTTTACTGTGTTTTAACAAATTTAGTTTTGTTTACATTATTTTTATACATTAATTTGATTACAAACTGTTATAAAAATAACTTACTCCCCAGTACTCCAGAAATGACTGATAAATGCAAAATGCTCTTTAGTATTACTTTTATTTTGGTCCATTCTGTTACCTTTATTCACTTTGAATAGAATCTTATACCTGCATTGATTTCAGATGGACTCCCAGAAAGTTATATACTACTCCATGCGTAACCATATGTGGCCTTTAATACAAGAGACCTCTTTCTTCTTAGTTTAAATCTTCATTATTTCATTATTGAAGCGCATGCTGAACAGAAATGACATCGCTCTGTGGTTACATTCTGGAATGAAAGTGTCTCTTTCTTAATAAAACCTAAGCTTTAAACTAAGAAGATAACAAGCAGATGTCTTTTAAAAAAATTTGCATTGAGTTTCTGAAGATCTCACCACAGTATGTAAGCTTTGTCTAGGATTTTAATAAGGAGCTTGAATATATTTTTTAAAGTATGCACTTTGTATGGGTCCAAATCATTTACACACATACAGTAGAGGATATAGGGAAGGCTGTTTTCCTTCTGTAGGTTTTGAAACCAACAAAGGAGCTGTGGAAGTTGCAATGGACCTTTCATTTAATGGCCATTAGGTTTTGGATATTATTTTGTTTAATGTAAGAAATCATAGACAATACAATCCAGGCAGTGGACACAGTCTCTGTCCTGGACAGCTCACACTGCATGTATCCTATTCTCCGAAGAAACAAAATATTAAGGAATGAACAGCAGTGATATGCAATTGATGCATGATATGAAATGATCTGTGAAACATTTTACAGTTGTACAGCACATGGCAAATGGATTCTCGCGAATGGTTGAAATATCAGCTTCCGCTTGATATGATGATGGGGGAAGAAAAAGACAGCTGGTGCTTTTACCCTCCCCGCCCCCAACACAAATGAATACCACTGGTATGCTGTATCTGTCCCATATATATCATATCTTTATTTAGATAAGTATCATTTTTAACTAATTCACTGACAAAGGGCTAGACACTGCTGTATGGAGAGTACAGTAGAACTCTGAGCTTGGCAGAAAATATTTTTCTGCTGAGTATTTGCTATGTTAGGAGTATATAGTCCATGAGTCAGTGGCATTTATATGTCTATCTCAACCATAGTGGACCATTCTTTTTTTTTTTTTTTAAATGTGTATTGTGACCATAGAATATTTTTTGATGTGCTTTTACATCTTTCTTTATTAGAAGTTGTATTATCACACCATGTGCCCAACTTGCCAATGTCCTGCCCCGTCACAATGCTGTCCCTAAGAGACACTAGAAACTATCCCATTCAAAGTGTCTGTCACTAACACATTCCCTTGAATGTCTTGCTTGAGACATTTCCCTTCTTACCTTCATGTCTTTTTCTTATTACAGTACTGGGTAACCTGGGACACATGGAAAAGATATTTTCACCATGTTATTTCATGGATAATTTTAACTGGGTTCTTAGATCATATTTCAGTATACTGTACTTTGTGATTTAAAGTATTTCCATATGTGACCCTACAGGCAGATTGCACTACTGTGCTATTTTGATCTAGAAAATACAAACTCCAACCAATGGCATTGGTATAGTTTTCAGCTCCTTAACAAAGGTGTACATATGATATCTATCTCATTATCAGCAAACATACGTGCTATGAATCTTTCCCTTCCTTCCCTTAGATATGGCATGCATAGTTCGATACTATTTTCTCCTTACTATTCTATTTTGATCTTTAAAGCTTTTTTACTTTTTATAATGCTTCCTCCTGAATTTTTTTCTCCCACCATTGCAATATCATTGCTTTCATCAGATTTACTGAAGATTCAATTTATGCTCTGAATCTAATTGATTTAAGTCAGTGGGAGACTTTTCATTGACTTCCATGAGTTTAGGACAGGTCTTATTAAAACAATTAGTATGGATAATTTTCTCCTCCTCTTCCTTCTGTATGTACTGACTGTTGCACCAGACAGGTCACTAGATTTCAGTGGTTGGAGAGGTGATCTTTTACACATGCCAAATTTGTAATTCTGTAAAATGCTCTGAGGTTTGTAAAAGGTGATACATAAATCATTAAATAATAATTTATGGTACTTCAATATACTAGAGATGTTGACACGCTGAAGAGAGTTCAAAGAGCAACAAAAATGATTAAGGGTCTGGTAGGACTGATTTATGGAGAAAGAAAACAAAATCTAAATATGTATGGCTTAAGTAAATGGCAATTAAGGGACAAAATATCTACTAGTATTGAAAAAGTGAAATCACTAAGGAGTGAGAGAAATATGTAATGTGTTACCATGGATTTTAACTAGGATAAATAGGATTAAATTAAGAAAAGAACTGACTAAGAATAAAGAAAAAAATATTGATGGTAACATCTCTTAAATTTTGGAATAATCGTCCAATGGAAGTCGCTGAAAACACATCATTTTAAAACTGGAACAGAAAAAGCATTGGAAAATGTATTCTAAGGATAATCCCTAATTGGCTGTGAATTGACTATATGGCCAATTTAATTAGGTCTTTTCCATCTCTAACTTCTATGATCCTATGCCAAATTCTTACTCCAACCTTTATAGTCAGTGAAACTTTTGCCTATTTAAGACTCAAGCTGGAATAGGTTAACCTACACACAAGGGAGATGTGTGCAATAGAAACACGATAAGTAACTTCACTGAATAATTTTAGACCTAATTCACCTCTCAGACTTCTCTTATCTCTGAATTCTTCAGTGAGATAATACCAATATAAGTGAGGAGAATGTGGCCCTTATTATGAAATGCTTAGCCTCATCTATATATACATATATTGCTTGATTGGCTTTCTTAATGTCAGCTACACTGACAGTTTTCACCCTTTATTTTGGTCCTGTTAATGTCCATCTGTTTTTCAATCAGCAGTCTCTTGGACAATAGTTTCTGAAGGTGCTCTGTTATACAATTAGTTAAATAATATTCATTGACTATTTTTTCCTCAATGCTGAGATCATTTTCAAATATATTATTTTTTCGCAGTTCATAGATGTGGGTAAATATTTCACACATATTAGTGAATATATTTGAATTGCAAGATTTTTTTAAAAATATAAAATACAATCGGATCCATCCAGACTTTCTTTGACTCCTTTTTGCCACTGGCTCTGGATTCCTCCCAAAATGATTGAATTTCTGGATAAAAAAGGGTCATTTTTACTGGCCCCTATATCACTTCTCTCCAGGTCCCAGCATATAGTGTTTCTTGGGAAGGATGGTCAATCAGGACTGCACTGTGGCAATCTCCAGCTGGATGATAGCTCCATAGGAATCTGAGGTTAATTCAGAGCAATCCTTGTGCTCTTTTAAATTATGCTAAGAACTATACCTGTCCCTGGCTTCTCCCCATGATTGAGGAACCTCAAAAAGCTCCTTTGCAGTAGCCCCTTACCTATTCATCTTTCTGCATCCAAGGGATATTGGGAGGAGCTGAGGATTGGACTCCATATTTGTTAATAATTTTTTCATTGTTTGCTTAGCTCTACTGTTTCATGAAGCTATGGTCAATCATAGAGGTAAAGAATAGTGATATTTTGTAATCTTTCACATGTTTAACTACTCTCAATGTAAAATCTGTCACAATCTGGGTGGAAGTATGGTGTAGATTTGTGCATGGATCAAGTAATTTTTGCCTTACTACTATAGCTTTTATACACTGAAATATCACCACTAACTGTGGTATCTGAGAGCAACTTAGACTAGCCTGTCTACCATTGCTGTTGCTATACTGTATCCTTTACTTTCAAATTCACTGAGTCCTTATTTTTTTCATGCAAGTACATATTTCAGAAAAGTGGCTGCAAACATATTCTGTTTGTACCATTTATGACAATGTTCCACGTGGCCCTTTGAAATAAATGTAAGTCAGAGAAACTTTGATGGCTGACACTTGCCATTCTGACCTCTCTATTTCCTGAATGGAAAAGAACAGAAAATACCTGATAACAGAGACTGCCAACTCCTCTTTGACAATGGGAATCCACCCTGCACTGTAAACATACAATACATCAATTAATAATAGAGAAATCATTGTTCAGCACCAGAGACAGTGCAAACTATCTGCCTAAATACCCTTTTTTGAAGCAAACTAAACAAGTCACTAACAAAAAAAGCCCCCAAATGTTCTGTAACACTACCTATTAGTTGTTAGCATTCTGGATTCTACACAGTCTTCAGCTCTGGGGAAGGTAGTGAATTTATTGTTCTGGTGCATGACATTCTCTCAATTGACAAGTAAAATACATCCTTACCTATTCTACTGGATCTATCTCTGGCATTTGATATTACGAGTCACCAAATATTTCAGTCCTGCTTCCAAAAAATTGTCACTGGTGAAGAGGGATGCCATGGAATGACTCAGGTCTTTCTTGTCCGACTGAACCCAGAGTGTTGTTATGGTCATTTCGCTTTATATAGGGCACTAAATTGATGGTAAGGGTACATAGATTTTAGTGTGTTCTCAGATTTCCCATCTATTACCATATCTGTTTTGTTTTAATAGATTTTACAAGAATTTCACTATTTCCTATTTCTCCAAGTGCCTGATGCTCCTCTCACACCAATGCAAATCAGAAGTAGCTCCACTGAAGTGTTACAGTGGTGCAAAACTTGTCTGAGTGAGAAGAGATAGGCTCCATCTGCCTTTATATTTTGCTATGAAGGAAAATTTAGCAAAGAAGCTCATTAGTTCAACAGATATGAGACTTGAATATCTTTCCTCATTTATCAATAGACCTACTTTCTTTATAGTACTTTCTCCAGATATACTTGTAGAAACACTTGTTCCTTTTGTTACTGAGGGCAGCCATCTTATTGGGAAAACTGTTTGTGTGGTAATAATATTGTGCTGGGTTTAAAATTAGTTACCTTTTTTATCTTTTATTCTCTTTTTATGCATATTTACATTACACAATGAATAATGTTCTAATTTTCTTTTCCTGGGTGTGAAATCATTGTGTGTGTGAGCACCAGTTTTAATATCTTCCTGCCCTTAGGTAGAATGAATTGTGGTACTAATGTTTATACTTGTTGTAAGGCAACTGAAAGAATTAATGTGTCACTGACTACATACATTTATATAAAGATGGTCCCATTCAACTTACTTAAAATTGTTCATGGATCCTTCATAAACACCTTTATGCAGAGCTGGAATCGTCTTCTATAAGTTTGTATGTAGAAGACAGAGAAAACAATAGCAAAATTCACATACAATCTTGAATTATTTATTTAAATCAGTGAGAAAAAGAAAAATAAACTCCCTTTTTATATGCTTGTATATGCTTTAAACAACAGTCACTGGCTTGGCACACTAAATTTAGAGCTTTTCTACATGGGGACTGTTGTATTAATTTAGCTGACCCACGGACTCAGAGGTGTTAACATGACCCTATCACTATCCAACATTAAACAGTGTTAAACAAGATTTGGGATTTGGTGTACAAAGACCTTATCCAGCTTAGTACCATGACAAACACACCATTAAAAATCCTTTTAAACCTTTTAATAAAGCTAGAGAAAAGAAGGAATAAAAGTTACAGCATTTGAAATGCAGCATCCTTTCTTCCTTTTCTCTTTAGATGTATAAAGGTGGGGTTTTGTTTTGTTTTTTTTGGGGGGGGGGGTTATTTGACAGTCTCTGTCTTTTTTTTTTTTGAGAAAAGTGTCATTTTTCTTGAGAAAAGTGAAGAAATTAAATGAGATGGGATGGAGCTGTCATTGTTTCTGTTGTTAAAGTCTGATATTGTTTCCAGGAAGGCAAAACAGGACAAACAGATACAAGAGGGAAATGAAAAAAATAACAAAGAAATGCAACATACATCCCTGGTGTTGGCTGTCACTCTCAACCTTACTGCTAGAAAAACACCAGCACAGCACAGGGTCTTATCAGCCACTTCGAGACTTGCCAAACTTGTACCAGTGTCAAGCTCTTTAGGGCATTGCTTTTAGCTGCCTTTTTCTGATCACAGACTTACAGGAGTGTTGTAAAATATTCAGCCTTGGCTGACTAACCCAAAATCTTACTAAAAAACCAAACTGCCCAACCAACCAAAGGTAAAGGGGAAAAAATGACACACAGTTGGGAGGTGGGGGTGGGGAGCATAACAAAGTATCACACCACAGGTGGTAGTTGGAATATAGCCAGATCCAGCAGAGGAGGCAAAACTATCTAAGTCCTGGTTGGTCTGTACAGGATATCTTTCAGACTTAGAGTGAAAAAAAGCACAATAGTGTCACACTGCATTCCAAAGAACTAGGAGACTGCAGGTTTGGCAGCCAGAATGGTGAAGCTCGCTCCTTCCCCTTCTACTGGTTTTCAGTCAGCCGGCGTTGTGGTAGCCAACTTTTCCCTCAGAGTCTCTTTTGGGGTATCCCAAGAGGAAGTGAGAGGTAGAATACTCTATCCCCTCACTATTTTGTTCACCAATTAGGCCTAACTTCTGACACACCAATTTTGGTCCATTGATTTCCAGTCTCATGCTTTTCTTGTTTACCAGGTTTAATCTTAAAACAGTCCTTAAATTATATCATTTAGCCATTTCATTTGGACTAACTCAGTCTTTGTGTCTCTTTTTTGTACGTTTCCCCATCAACACTTGTTATTATAGGTTACTGTGACATTTTATGAACTTTCACTCACTTTTCACAGTTGAGCTCACAATTAGGGTAAATTTATAGGCCCAATTATCACAACAGGACACTCAAGAAAATTAGTTTGAATTAACTAAAGGTGTGAATTTAAAGTGAATTTGTTAAACTGCATTAAATCCCTGTGTGGCCACTCATTCAGAATTAAAATGTCCTTAATATTTAGTTTAATTCACTTTGGAATTAACCCCTTATTTTGGTCTGGGTAAAGACTCTCCTACCATCCAGGTCATTCCAGCTAAAAGCAGGAAGTTAAACCTTAGATCCAGCCTCTGAAGTGTGCTGGTGCCAACCTTGTTAAAAACATGCAACTTCAAGGATAGTGAGAAGGCATTGGCTATAGCACCCATTCTAACAGGCCATAGCAAAGCCATACCAAGTCAAAGTAAAATGAGGAACATTATATGGAAAATATTTTTTAAAACCTCCACCCACAAAGCTTGTTCAAAATATTATTTAACATACAAAATGCAAATAATTCTGTGCAAAAATATCTAAGTAGTAGTCTTGTTAGGATATTAGGATGTGGTAACTGTAATAATATGAGGCAACTGTGACTTAATATTAGAGTAGGGGATTGGGGAGATTTAATGTGAAATATCTAGAATGCTGATATTCAGCATGTTAGATAAGATATTTAAATCACTTCAGATTGATGGGACAAAGAAAGAGAAATTGGCCTGAACAGCTCTCTTCCGACATAAAATATGTAAGAAGTAGCCCTAATGGAGGAAATTTCTGTGAGGATCCCCTTGAGGAGCTCCTGCTTTTTTCTTCCATACTGGATGGGGTTTCCCCAGTGAAAGGTCACATGGCCTTGTCCCCAGTGCTGGCAAATTCCAGAGATCCTCAGGAGATCAGGTCCATGTATACAGAGGCTCTGTGACTTTGCACAAGATCTGATCTGTTACAGTCTCCTGACTCCATGTCAGCATGGTTGTACTGAAGTAGTGATACTCAGGGTTTCCTCTGACTATAATTACCCCCATCCTGTATTATAATTTTTGACTGATTTCTGCCGGGTCAGGGGAAGGATATTTCTAAACCCCTTATCCTGCCCACACATCCCTTTGCCCTATACACTCTCTGCCCTCTTCCCCAGTGTGGACTTCCAAATGATGGATGGACCGCTAAGGGGTCCAATACCATGGAGTTGGTTAAGTCACAATTCTATATGGGCGGGAACAGCCCTAGGGGTTTTGCCAGTCAGGATGGAAGATGTTTTCACCTTCCTCCTTCCCACCTCCCTATCCCCAACAGAGTGGCAGAGAAAAAGCAAAAAGGCCATCCAATTAGTCAGGGGAAATTAAAAAAAAAAAAAAAAGGCCAAGTGGCTCAGTGGTACAGCTTTCCCTGAAAGCTGACACTCAGAGTGACTGCACTGATTGACTGCCCCTGGAACCTGCCCTGCATGTGCATGTATAAGAGGAGAGATTTGTGTGTGGAGCGTCTCATCTATGTATGAATCAAAGGGATGGGGGGCAACGTAGACCACTGAGATTATTATTTCTAGGTTGAATAATCTAGTCAGAGAAGAAACACATTTATCTTTTCAACCAATGTAATTTTTTTAAAGTCTCTTCTGACTTGAGAGATTCCTAATCAGAGCTTCACACTTATGAAAAATAAATTTCAGCCTTTAACATAAAAGGTGGAGTTCCTCTTCAAATGTTCACTTAAATCATACTTATTTCGGATTTCATGCATTTTTGATTTCATGCATCATCTCCCATATTTTCTGTGGGAAATGATGCGTGAAATCAAAAACATGGTGTCTAAAGTACCAAGAAACTCAATATTTTTTTCATTGAAAAAGTCTGAACCTGAAAGACTGAGCCTTTTATCAGCTCCTATACAACATTTATCAGCATTGTAGAGTCTGTTGGATTTACTAAAATTAAAATGAAGTACTCTATGAAAATGACATCATCTGGCCACATTAATTAATTAAATTAATTGACTTACTATTGACTTTAAAGTTTAATCTTTCTTTATATCTCAGTCATACTCTTAATTTTAATGCCCTGATCCAAAGCTCTCTGGAATCAATGAAAAAGCTTACATCAACTTCAGTGGGCTTTGGATCAGATTACATATTCATTTAGTGCTTGTGAAGTGCACTGAATTATTATTTGTATTGGAAACTGAAGTCTATTCTATGGCCAGAGAAGAACTGTGGCAACACCTTCCCATACTGCTGTGCCAATGTACCTCATCCTGTACTAAATGTACCTCTTCTTGGAATTCTATCTCCTTGCCTATTCAAACCCTGTGTCTTTGCTGAGACTATCAACATGGGTACCAGTTGGCTATAGCAATACACCCTGGCTTGTATTTAAATTAATGATCTAAAGGTAAGACAATATAGATATCCAGACTGCGTTACCAATGCTTTGTTATTGCTGGTCTATTGTGAGGACTGTTTGGAGACTGCTGTTGAGTATGTTCATGGCTAAATGTGATGGATACACACAAAAAATTAGTTAGTCATGAATATTTTAAATAGAACATTTTTCAAAATACATATATTTTCATGAACTGCTCACCTAGCCCTCCAGCTATGGCTACTACTGTGTAGACATATTTGCTGAATGACATGCAAATATTGCAAAATTCATCAAATAACTTATTTGATTACCATTATTTGGCCAGATCTATTCATAGAGTCACACTGACATCATAGAGTGGGGATGAGTACAGCAAGTTCTGCCTTTACTCAGTTGCTCTCACTCAGATTACCAGAAGTGATAGAACTTTATTGCATTGATAGTATAAAATCTGTTGTTGGACTCCTCTGTAGCTCACATGTCTGATCCTGTGGAAAGCTAGGAAAACACACTTGCATCAGTCTTTTGCCTCTCCCTTCCTGAGATTGACAGAGACGTAAATGGCAGGGAAAAACCATTCTCCTCAGCCAAGAGCGAATAGTCAAGGGCTCGCAATGGTGGGTGAAATTCACCCATGTGACCATAGGTATTGCGGATCCTAATTAATATTGGCATCCCATTTAAGTCCTGGTTTGAAGGTTTAAGTGTGACTTTTGGGCTGTATGGGCCTGGTACTGTCTCCATGCACAGGGTGAATTTCACCCAGTGGGAAGAGGCCAATGGGGATAATTTCTCCCACCTATTCGCTACAATATTTTTTTCTTCATGTTTTCATTTTACTAAGTAATATGAAACTCAGGCCACATTGGTATTGTTGATCCCATACCTTACCTGTTGTCATGCAGTAAATTCACACCAACTCAGGGCCTTTCTGTATCAAGACTGCAGTAGAGAAGGGTGAGTAAAGGCAATAAGAAGTGTTCATGGAGAGTAACTATATATGGATGGTTCATTTATGCCAAATTCCTATCTTCCAGTCACCTTTGGACTGGAAGATAGGAGACTTTTGCACACAGAGCAATTTGTTATTACTTTGTTATGAGTATAGTAAGATAACCTTTTGTGTGTGTCAACCTCAGAAGGAGCCATGGTCTGCAATTTCTGGGGATTGTGTAACCGTCAGTCACAGAACTATGCTTTTTGAATGAATATTACTGAATCTACTATCCTGCAATAAGATCCCCAAGAATGAACCCTTGTACTTGGTGAAATTCCTCATGGATGCAAAGATCTGTTCATGTGACTCTAATTGCACCTCCAAGGCCTTAACATTTATATTTTGAGTAGGAAATATTTTTTTTGCATAATTTCTCTTGGAACCATGAAGATATTTTTTGACAAAGCAAAACCAAGCATTACAGATATTTAGGTTGTTTTTAAGTTACATATACAATGTGTCAGAATGGTTTTCTTCTTAAGATTAATTTAGTTCTCCTTTTTCATTTTAAAATGTGTAAAAATAGAACGCTGCAGTAGACATGACATTGCAATGTAACAACAATGTGGCATAATTGATAGGAAAGAGAAGAATATTGTACAAAAATGTTGTTGGAAACCATTCCTGACATTTAAGAAAAGTATACCCATATTTAATATTTGCAGGCAAACTCTGAAATACAAGCAGCAGCATATTTTTAGCTTTCAGGAAATATTTTGTTTACTATAACAGGATCTCAACTCCAGTGTTTTAGTGGCAGCTGGGAGTTTTGTAAAGCTTGAGCACTAATAGATACAGTTGCAAACATTTAGTCATGTTTTTCTCCCCCTCCCCTTTTAGGAAAAAAAAAAAGAAGAAGAAGAAGCCAAATTGCCTCTTAAGCCAGTTGAAAACATGAACACTTACTGACCGACAGGTTTTAACAGTGCCCTCCGTAGTTCATTAATTTCTAGTCTATAATACAGTCTAACATCTGGAGAGGATGAGGGCTGTTAGCACATCCAGGGTAATCTATTATTTCTGAATAATAGGTTCTGGACAGTTAACTATTTATTAAGTATAACATATGAATGCAGTTAAATCATTTTATTATCACCTTGTTACCTCAGCTACATTGACAAGGTCATTGTGCTATTGCACAGAACATGTCAGTAACTGCATGTATTGCTTTGTAAAGCTACTTAAATACAGATGGAGATTTCTGTAAATAATAGAAGAATATTTATCGGTTTTTCCAATGTGCTCAACATTGTAGCATATGAGTATGTCATAAACATTAATAGATTTGTCCTCAAAAAAAGGACAAAGAAAGTATTGTTATGCCCATTTTACAGATGCAGAACTGAGGAACCAAAAGGTTACAGCTAGAATTTTCCTGGGCATCTAACTCCCTTAGATCACTTTCAAAATCCCAAACTAAGTCACTTGCCGTAGGTCAGAGAGGGAATCTGTGATAAAGCCAGTTAGACTTGATTCCTAGTGCAATGGCTGAACCATCAGACCACATTTACTTCCCTTTAATGACTTTATAAGATCATTCTACATGGATGTTGTAATAATAATAAGGTTTTCAGGACCTGAACTGAATACTTTATTAATGTTTTATTAAAGTCCCTTTAATTAAGGTTGTTATTACATCATTGTCATTAGATCAGAGAAAACAAATTCAGTATGATTCTATGGATTTTATTTAAGACATAAACAACTATAAATCTAACTAAATTACTATACTTCTTTTACATATCAAACAATATAAAAATCAGATTGAGTTTACAGTGGAAATTAAATTAATCAAATAAAAGATTTAACAATTGTATGAATTAAAATTGGTTAATTGACAAGAAACAATTTGAGACTGACAAGTGATCAGATCATTGCAAGAACATAATCAACAATCGAATCACAAAAATAATATAGGACCAATGATAAAATGGTTTACTTATTTTTTTTTCTCTATGCAGTATATACTTTTCCTTTTGGAAAGAATGGGTTAAATCTGGAATCTTTACATACTTCGGGATGGTCTATAGTGATCTATGGTAAGATTTGCTTTGAATTTCCATCAATTTATGTCCAGTGGTAACCTTGTACTATGGGCTTTTATGAATGCACTATTATTGCCCCTCCACACAAACACATTCACACATACACACACCTGAAAAGGCTAAGACAAGTCTTTCCTGGCAGGCATCCCTGTATAGGTATTCAGGTATTCTGTTAAAGAAACAAAAAGAAGAAAAATTACTCAGGAAAAGAGTCAAAAAGCTCTTTGACTTGTTTGGTTAGTGGAGCTTCAGAGTCAGTCAGGAACTCCAGTTTGGGGACCAAGACAATGTCTTCTGGCTCAGGTACTGTCATGGTAGCATGAGTAGTCCTCTGGTCAACTGTCTGATCACCGTCTCCACTTTTCTCAGGACCAACTCAGGGAAAATAGAAGTATCAGCCATCTGGTTGTTATCATGGTTACCTCAGGAGGAGTACATTTCTTCCTCATTTACCTGGACTTTTAAGGTTGAGATTCAAGCTGGTAACATCCAGTAGGATCTCCCCAGCAATCTTCTAAGGAAATCAGGAGATCACAGGTTTTATGCCCCAACTGCATTTTCCAATCCTGGTCAAATGAAGTCAGTCTGACCTGGTCCACTCTTGGCTCCTCCTTCCTAGGAGACTGCTCTTTCTCATGTCCAAAAATCTATATGTTTATCTTAAGCAAGCAATAACAAGAGAATAACAGAGATAACGCCCCCAACATTGTCTCAACCTTATCTGAGTCAGCAGTCAGGGTTAATTATTTAACTTGTTTACCATTAGTTACAATTTAACATTAGACCATTAGGAAGTATTTCTTCACACAACACACAGTCAACTTGTGGAATTCCTTGCCAGAGGATTTTGTGAAGGCCAAGACCATAACAGGGTTCAAAAAAGAACTAGATAAATTCATGGAGGATAGGTCCATCAATGTCCATTAGCCAGGATGTTTGCCGGAAGTTGGGAATGAGCGACACGGAATGGATCACTTGATGATTACCTGTTCTGTTCATTCCCTCTGGGGCACCTGGCACTGGCCACTGTCAGAAGACAGGATACTGGCTAGATGGACCTTTGGTCTGACCCAGTAGGGCCATTCTTATGTTCTTATGTAATGTAAGGACACTTTCCTGGTAATAATTTATGCCCCATTGTGCTTTAAATTAGAAAAAAATGTCATTGTTCCTACTCATTAACACGTCTCATGCTCACACTTTCTCAAGATCTCATGACTACAGAAAGAAATTACAGAACTGTCACTCTGTCTGTGAAACTGTCGAATGGTGTGAAAGGTTATTTCACTCTATCAAAACTCATAGACAAGCTGCTTCAAAAACTACATTTTAAATTCCGTTAATATACATTTATTAAAAATACAGCAAATTAAATTCTATACTTAATGTCTATATTACTATAGGCCTATATGTTTTACAGTGTGCTAAATGAGTCATTGATAATTCATTGTGGAATTTGTAGAAAGATCAGGGTAACCATTTCAATCTCAACACCATCTTGAAATTAATCTTCATTTCTTCTCTAGTTTAAATTGGATGTTATATTTTTTCCGACAAGCTTAAAAAAAGGTAAAAGTCATATTTATATGTATATTTTAAAAAAAATCAACTTTTGTGGATATTTTTCTGAAATTCAAAGTTTAAACAAAAAAAAGTTACAAAATCAAAATTGGAAAAAATAAAGGTGATTAAATGACTGGTTTGTAAAATCCCTTTCCTGCAAATTGTATTTAAGACCCATTTCAGTCCTCAGATACAATCGCCCAACTTTCATTGATATTAATGGGAATTTAGCCAGCTTCCTTGGAGGAAGAAGTAGGACCACTATTTGTAAAGCACTTTGTAATTTTTTTTGTTGGAAAATTATCTCATTGAATACAATAGTGCCTTAGTCCAAGAGTAGTCTTCTTGAAGGCAATGGGCTCACTAGTGGAGTACAGTGCTAGTGGAGTGCAGTGGGTTTACTGGTGGAGTATGGGGATGAGAATCTGGCCCTAAATATCTTTAAGAAATGACAAGAGCAATATGAAATTAACCAGATTTACTTAGCAGGGGTTTAAATGAACATATCCTTCCATTTTAATCCATCCTCAAATTTCGCTCTTAGTTTTGGTTTGAATGACACCCAAAACTCAAACTGAGTTTAATTTGCTTTTGGGCTGAAATGATGTGAAACCACAGGGGTTTTCTAATTCATAATTTCCACACAGAAATCCAGCCCTGGCATTTTCATATATTTTGGGGGTGTACTTAGTGGCCTGTACCCTTCTCCATTAATAATTTTCCATGTAGTGGGGTACTTGTCTTCAGCAGGGGCAGCCGAAGCAGCTCTTCACTAAATGCCAGAACATGAGACAATGAATTCCCCAGGGCAGCAATATATTGCACCCATGCTGCTCAGTCTCTAATATGCTCCTCTGCACCTTCTCATTTTAATCACCCTCACTGTTTGACCCTCCTTGTCAGCTTCAATGTCATCATATGTATTAGTTGATACACTACCACTAGAATCAGCAGCAACATCTTTGTCAATCTCTGTGTCAGCATATGACCCTTGCTTTTGTGATGACTTGGTTTCTGTTATGGATTTTAATTTCAAATTAAATTTTAATGACCCTATTAAAGGAGTTGCTATAGAAATGCCTTTTTAGGAGTGGACAATGGGAAGAAAACTATGCTGCCCTTGTGCCCTCCCTTCCCTACCCTCCCTTCCCACACACACATATGGAGTCTGACCACAGCACCTTGAAAATGCTGGCCATGATTTTCAAAAGTGGTTAGTTCCCAGTAGTTTCCATTGAAGTCAAGTTCTTACCTAGATCACATCACCATGATTCTCAGATATATTTTCTGGTTCCCCTTTAATTTTAGAATCCACCTTACAACTGCCATGCATGAATTTGCCGCAGTCCACTTCATACTGCTTATCACAGGGCTTGATCTTACTCTTAGTGGAGTCAGTGGCAAACTCACATTAACTTCAGTTGGAGTAGGATCAGTTTTCTAGCCCTCTGCTCATCTACTCTTTCTTTAATGTTTCTGATTCACCAGCACTCCAGCTCTTTTCAAATCCCATTGGAAAACACCCAATTTCTTTTCTCTCTTGTGTCTTAATTTTTCGTCTCCCCATGCTATACTGTATTAAATTCTATATTAGTTACATGTATAAGGCATTCTGTGAGAAAGTTTACATGAAATATTTCACAGAAAATAAAGATGAGTTGCACTGTATGACTAGGGCTGAAAGAAATGATCAGTGTCTAGTCTCACAAAACTGGGTGACTGGGAACCAAAATGGCAGATGAAATTCAGTGTTGGTAAATGCAGAGTAATGCACATTGGAAAACATAAGCCCAACTATACATACACAATGATGGGGTGTAAAGTAGCTGTTACCATTCAAGAAATAGATCTTGGAGTCATCATAGATAGTTCTCTGCAAACATCGGCTCAATATGCAGTAGCAGTCAAAAAACCTAACAATGTTAAGAAACCTTAGGAAGGGGATAGATAATAAGACAGAAAATATCATAATGCCTCTCTATAAATCCATGGCATGCCCACGCCTTGAATAATGGGTGCCGTTCTGGTCAGCCCATCTATCTATCTATCTACATCTTCTGTATGAGAAGAAATTAAAAAGGCTGGGATTATTCATTTTAGAAAAGAGACAGGATATGATAGAGGTCTATAAAATTATGAATGTTGTTGAGAAAGTAAATAAGGAGGAGTTATGTACCTCTTCATATAGCACAAGAACATGGGGTCACCCAATGAAATTAATAGTCAACATGTTTAAAAGAAACATAAGGAAGTGCTTCTTCACATAATGCACAGTCAGCCTGTGGATTTCGTGAAGGCCAAAAAGTATAACTGGGTTCAAAAAAGAATTAGGTAAGTTCATTGAGGATAGATCCATTAACAGCTATTAGCCAAGATGGTCAGAGATGCAACCCCATGCTCTGAGTGTCCATAAACCTCTGACTTCCAGAATCTGGGACTGGACAACAGGGCATGCATCACTTGATAAATTGCCCTATTTTGTTCATTCCCTCTGAAGCATCTGGCACTGGCTATCATCAGAAGACAGAACACTAGACTAGATGGACCATTGGTCTGCCTCAGGATGGCCATTCTTATGTTCTTAAGTAGACCTACTCATATATCAAACCTGACCAAAGATGGGGCACCTGAAGTCATTTTGAGCTAAATGGTGCCTGTTTGGTACAGCCTGTTAAAAGGTGTGATGTGGAGCAGCACCACCCTGGGAGAAAACTATTAGATATTTTGCCTCAGATTGCATCCCAGACCTCCCTGGTTGCACCATTGAGAGTAAATTTTGATATTCCTTTAAGGCTTACAGCATGTTCCCATCAACAGATGTAGCCAGCCAACTACATTAGATGACATGTTGTGGAGCCATGGCTCTGTCTATTTTTTGCTCCTCTACACTGAAGTTCCACTGAGTTTCTCCCAGTGGTGGAGGAGAGGAGCAATATCTCATTTATGCTTCCACAAACACACAACTGCATGGCCATCTAGCCCTTGAGTTCTAGAACATGAAGCACAAGGAATATTTTTAAAGGACAATGTCAACTGGAAATCAAAACAATTTCAAAAAATGAGTTAAATGTAATTTGGAGTGCTCAAGTACTATATTTGCCCCAGAGTCCACTTGCCAGTTTTAATGCTTTTACAAGAACATTTTCCTATTTTCAAAAAGGTTTTTATTTCCCCATTGCTGTGTGAAAAAGCCACATAAAACTATAGGGGAAAATGCCTGTAGGGAAACAATGAAAATAAGCATATATGTAACAGAATTAACTATATTGAAAGTTCTTTGAAACACACAAGGCAAGCAAGCTAAATAAATTAGAGGAAAATATTTTTCTTTAATCCCTTTTAGTTCACTTGAAGTAATACTGGATGCTACCTATAATAATAGTAGTAAGTAAAGTACAGTCAGAAATGTCATTTTTAAACTAACAGTGTTAAGCTTTATCCGGGTTTTCTACTGTGTCCATTAACTGTACTATCTAAATGTTTCCCATTTACATTAGGTCTGCTTGGTGAGGTTGCTAGTGGACTTCCTGGGACAGATCCTCAGGTGGTGCAAATCAGCATAGCACTACTGATTTCAAACAGCTATGTTCATTTACAAAAAGTGGGGCTTTGGCCCCATAAATCTTCTGTTTCAATACCTTCTCTGGTAGAGAAGAGTTGGCTTGGGATGAATGTGCATTGTTTTTGGTGGTGAGAGTTTGTTTTGCTAATTCCTTATTCTTCTACTTCTTTCCTCCTCCTCCAATAAACAGTCTATGGTGAGAATCTATTTGATTTGCTATAGTATGTAACATGTAGACTTTATTTTTTATCCTGAAGAGTCTGAAAACATGTTTTACAAAATATAAATGTAACCCATCTGCCAGATTGTGTCAGTGGAACAAAGGCTGGGTTCAATGTCTAGGGGTTCCTCTCAACATTACAAAACAGAACCAGCTTGAGCCCCCTCACAGAAATCTGGGAACACCAAACACCACCCCGGGCATATCTAAGAGGCAATACTTCCTCACTCGCAAACACTGTGTCTGTATAAAACAAAAGAAAACTTTTATTAAAAGAGAAAGGGAACCCAGTATTAGTTTGAAAAAACACCACAGCAATGGTTAAGAAGTACTCAAACTATAGTAGCTTGGGAAGTGTCCTTTGCCTCAGTGAAAATCCGATGGATGAATGTCCTTTTAATACACCACTCCTCTTTTCCTCTACTGCACTCCATTCACAGTTGGTTGTCTGACATCAGCGAAGTCCAAGTGGTCAGTGATGCATTCATATGGTGTCAGCTCCCACTCCTGCTGCCACATTTGCTGCTGGTCGCTGCCTCTGCCTTTAGCTGTGATGTTGTGTTCTGAGGTTGCACTATTTATCCCAGTTCTTAGTGATTTCAGCCTACAGCAATTTCCCTGGGTAGTGGGTAAGCTCACTTCTGCTGTAGCCACTGTGGTGTTTTTCACTGTATCACTGTCCCCATACCTGGTCTAAATTTCAGCACCCTCCACGTGCTTATTAGTAATTTTAGCTGTATTGTTCACTGAGCAGAAACAAAGACTTTAAAATAGTCCAATAAACTCTGTTTTAAAACATTGAAGGGAAAGGACCAATTGGTATCTAGAACGCTTTGAACACACCGACCCCACCCTTTCTTGATTTCACTTGTATTTGGCATCACTACCCTCCTGTTTAGCAAGTGAGATTAAAGTTAGGGTGACCCACCTCAATTAGGGCACATTAAGTACAATTCTGCTACACATTACTCATACAGTAAGGATAACATTATTTCATTACCCCTGCATCAAAGACTAAAGTTTATTTTAACATAAAACAGCCAAAACTGATCATATTGGCAAATGCAGATCAGATAAATGTAGGTTTGTGTATGCAAATACAGTCTTCTCCTGAGGTCTCTTCCCCATCTTCATCAATTGATGTCAGAGGAGAGCTCATTCAGACCCTGGCTTATATAACAAATGGGCTGAAATGCAGCCACTGTACATTTGTGATTAAACATGGCAACTCTTCTACATTGCTACATGTGATGCCACACAATAATTTAGGCAATGAAGTAAAGAAGGATAGTGTAAGAAACTGGAACAGTAGGGAGAACTTGTGTAGAAAGAATATAATTACCCTAATTAGAATTTAGCCAGGACACTTGCCATCGAATCTTAAAACTGTCATTAGTAGTTAGGTGTTTGGTTTTATGTTTAATCTGAAAGACATTATATTTAGCCACACATATGTTTTGGTGGTTACTGACTCATTACTAACTGAGAGGGAAAACGGCCACCTACTTGTTAGAGGGCTTATCCCTTCACCCTCCCATTCCTTGGTCCTTCTCGTGTGAACAGAGAACAGCAATACCCAAAGTCCGAAGGTGAAAACAATTCAATGTTTATTGGGGTGAACTTCCAGCAAGCAATGATTCCAATTTCCTTCCTCAGTGTCCCCCTTCCCAGCTCTGACACCACAGAACCTTGCCTGTGTCCCTGTTCCCATTCCCTGTTCCCATCCCCCCTCTTAGCAAAACATGATTCCGATTTCTGCCCCGCCCCACTTCCTGATTGACTGCAGACTATATAATAAAACTTAAGTTCTGCTTAGCTATACCTTAACCAATCATTTTACTGAAATTTAACTAACCAATCCTAACATATTGTAACATGATTATCTAACCAATTATATCCCACCACCTTAATTGGTTTACACCCAACAAAATTAATTATACAGCAAACAGAAACAATCACAGAACCAGACAGAGATTATACAGACAAACAATAGGGAAACGTTCATTTTTAAGAAAAGGAAGGGCTAGGGATTAAGGGTTTCCACTGATAGATCCCTGAGCCCTGTAGCAGCTGATTTTTAATTATTTTCAGTCTTGCACATGGATAAAACAGCATCATGGTGAAGACCAGAGAAGTTTAGACATAAGTGATGCTGGAGAGAAACAGAAAACAGTTTGAGGCGATAGCCAGAAAACAGTGCTAGATTCAAGTTAGACTTATCACTGCTTCTAGACACACAGATAGAATCAACTAGTGCTCTCCTCCAGCTTTGGCTAAAGAGAAGAATGTGCCCATTCCTCTTGGAAGATAATCCAATCACCTAGATCCACGCGTTTGTCACCTCCAGACTGCAAAGTCTCTGGAGCAGGGACCATTTTTTATTCATTATGTGTGTACAGTGCTTCACACAATGGGGTCCAGTTCCTGGTTAGAGACTTTAGGTGCAACCAAAATCCAAACAATAATAGCAAGGATAAAAGATTAGTGTAATTGGGGCTGATATTGAAAGCCGCATAGAACTCCCAACTTGTACAAAATTCAGCAGTTTGCCTATTAAGCAAGAAAGACTATGCTCCATGCGTCTGACGAAGTGGGTATTCACCCACGAAAGCTTATGCTCCAATACGTCTGATAGTCTATAAGGTGCCACAGGACTCTTTGTTGCTTTTTACGCTCCATTGGTTCTCTATTGATTTCCACACCCACTTGAAGGTCCTGGTCCTAATGTTTATTACCTTGATTCAGCAAAACACTTAAACACATGTGTTACCCGGGGTTTTCAGAACCCACAGCAAGAGCAACTTAACTATTTCACTGCAGATTGGTGTCAGCAATGAATCAATAGGAACACAGCAATTCCGTCTGATAAGATTCATGCAAGTAAGTGTGCTTTGTGTAAAACTGCAGTTTATTAGATTTAAGCATACACAAACATAATAGGTTTAGAACATCCCAGATATTTACCTAAGAACTGGAACGGTATTGAATAATTAACAGCAGGTTTGCAGTGGGCAGTTGCTCACTCACCGGGGAGAAAAGGTGCCATGAAAAAGTCTCTCAAGATGGCTTCAGAGTCCTGCTCCAACGTACACTTTATTAGCTAATCTTTTATACCTAACTTCTACAAAACACAAAGGTTATAATGATCCCTGCTGGATCATCACTTTTCTAACTTTCAATAATTTTTTAATATCAGAGGCGTTTAGATTCAAGGTTTTCCAACTACCAAGGTTTTTAGTCTCAGTTGTTTACTTGTCTGTCCCCTCCTCCAATTCTGATCAGCAGAAATGCCAGCTAGATATGACCTTGCTTCTAAAAGCCTGACTCCAAATTAACCCTTAACTATGTAGTGTTCTATTTCATTAATTCGGAGTGGCTGAATGCACATAATATGGTTGCAATTAACTGGATCACATTATGGGGTATACACACCCCTCAAATCCAGGGCAACACATGTTTAAATACTTGTGTGATTTCCTGATTCAGAGCATAGCACTTTAGTGTGCTAGGTCAGGTTGTCTTAGAGACTGCTTTACTGCAACCCACTCAAACTGGGATACCATGTCTGACAGTGTCCAAGGTGAGGCTGCTGAGTCCTCTACTGAGATCTCTTTGCCTCCTCACCTCCCAACAGTCTCACCCACATGTTCCAGTGGAGGCATTTAACAACAACAAAATACGAACAACATACAGCTAACACAAAGTATCAATTTATCCAAATTCTTTATCTCATACATTGGTCTCTGGCATATCACACGATACTTCATCAGTCGTATTTTGTTACAAAATATAGCACAGCACCAAAGGACACATCAAAATTCCTTTGGCTCAGATTATTGAAAGTGTCAGTTTAAAAATCAAGATTTGCTTATCATTACCACACAGGTACTGCATTTGCTAGATTCACTGAAAGTGGAAATCAGTGATAATATTAGACACCAATAGGTTATAACTTTTGGCAAATATTTGTTCTATATTAAAGAATTATGTGCCTGATCAAAAGCCCATTGAAGAAAATGGAAAGACGGCCATTGATTTCAATGGGCTTTAGTAGATGCCCCTATATCTGAAATAATAGTTGTTTTCCATTTCTAATTAAAGTGGTCAGTCTTAACTGTCAATTGTATTTACTACACAAGTAATATCTGAGATATCACAGTTATTTCCTGTTCTATATATAAGAAACAATTGTGATATATCTGTTATCATGGTGTAGTAAGTATCAGTAACAGCTGACTTTTTAGCAGTGACTGTTGTGTCATCATAGCATGATCCTATATGCCAACTGTTCAATTTGAAAACTAAAAGACTAACTAAAAACTGAGTTAAGGTTTAAAACAATCATCTTTTAAAATTAAGAAAAGTATTTATAGTGGAAAAAAAGAATTTGGATCCAATTGTTCTCAGGAAGATACAGTAGGAGTTATTGCATCTGCCAAATGTCTCACTGCTATTCTCAGGTAAACTCATTTTAAGTATGGCAGAGCTTGCAATCGGCTGCACTTTGTTTAATTTCACTTGAGCCTGTTCTATCCCTATAAAATCAGTACAAAACTTGGATATCAAAGAAGCATATTGCAATCCTGTTAAAAATAGGGGGCCTGATCCAGCAAAGTGATCTGTGTAGAACAGTTTGTAGGATCAGGGCCATATTGAATATAATACCATGATATATATCATATTTATTTTCTGTTAGCAAGGGACAGTTTTTCCCCTATTTCTCTACAAATGACAGAAAAAATGTTCATGAATCTTTTTTCCAAATGCTGATATCAGTGCTGTTCTTTGTGTAAGTGAAAATAATATTTACCATATAATGGTTTAAATTCTAAATGATAAGGAAAGCTTGAAGAGTTCCTGTAATGAAAGCACAGGTGTTTCACTCAGTAGTAGTATATGCCCAAACTACTTCAATAATTGTCCCTTTAACTGTAGTTAGTCAATACTTCAGGGGAGCATCTGAAAAATTTCCATCATCCTTTCTAGACATGCATATGACAGCATTAGTAGGTTGTGGGGTTTTAGCACCTTCTTCAGAACATCATAAATCTTTTCTCCTTATGAACATTTGTGTACTGATGCTTCAGTTTTCCCTGTAGACTACATATAGAAAGACAGAAGGAAATTTTGGCAAGGTCCATATCAGGAACATCAGTGGAGGACTTTTACATGTGTGGTCTTTTTCAGATTATTTACAGATTATGGATTAACTGTCCAACTGCATAAACTGTCAATTTAAATGGGATTTTACCATTACTATGGTTGTAATATACAATGCAGAGAACTGAGTAATTGTCTAGGTAAAATTCCTTCCTCAAGACTTATAAGACCACATCCTCTTCTTATTTCAATCATCTGGGCTCCAGTGATTTTGATGGAGCCACACCTACTTACACAATCTAAACATCTGGCCCATACAATCAAGTTGCAAAGTCAAATAAATAAAAACAAAATTGAAATATCCATCTACTTTAAGACAAACAAGCAGCAAAAATCAACAACCTCAATGCAAAACATCCCAAACTTTCAAATTTCCCTGGTTTCAATCCCAAATCATAAATCCTTTTCTGGAATTCATAGGGGTGATGTTCCCTTGAGACTGACACAGCTTTGTCATAAAGGTAACTTTTGGGAAGTGGCTGGAGAAATCAGTGAAAGTGGACTTTGTTCTGTGAAAGCTGGTGAGAACAGAGGACTGAACTCAGCAGCAGAGAGCAGTGTCTGGTTCCTGTGCAGTTTAGTGGATGTAAAGAGAACTTAACTGAGCTATATAAACTCCCCTTGTTCTCATAAACAATAAGTATAGCATGATATTTTGTTTTATTGGTTTCAGTTTTTAACTCTATAGAAAGTGGTATTTTTTGTAAATAAAGATTCAGGCAGGCCTGTATTCCAATGTTCATGTTCTGTGCTGTGCTTACATTTCTTTCCCAGTCTAACTTCAAAACTATTCCTTCTAAAAGCAGCCAGCGCTGATATTTCTGAACTGAACTTTCAGTAGATTTGGATTAATACGGACTTGAACTGTAGTCTTTATTGCAGGGATCAGCAACCTTTGGCATGGGGCTCGCCAGGGTAAGCCCCCTGGTGGGCCGGGCTCATTTGTTTACCTGCGGCGTCCCCAGGTTCGGCCGATCACGGCTCCCACTGGCTGCAGTTGACCGCTCCAGGCCAATGGCGGCGGGAAGCAGCGACCAGCACATCCCTGGGCCCGCACCACTTCCCGCAGCCCTCATTGGCCTGGAGCGGTGAACCACGGCCAGTGGGAACCGCGATTGGCTGAACCTATGGACGCAGCAGGTAAACAAACCTGCCCGGCCTGCCAGGGGGCTTACCCTGGCGTGCCGTGTGCCAAAGGTTGCCGATCCTCGCTTTACTCAGTGTAACCCTGCTGTGTTTCTCCCAGAGGTCTGCCATATTTAGGCCACTTGTTTCAATAATTCAGTCTGGTCTGCTGTTTTGTATGTGAGAAGGTTGGAGACTTACAGTTTCACAGGAGAGATATTTTAGAGTCCCATAAGAATAAGTAAAAGCAGACTTTGGGAAGAATGAGATGTTATATTCTGTTATATGTGTTATTATGTCAATCAGATAACCACAATGGTCCCTGCTATAGATGAAATTCACCCTAGGAATCCCCTCAAAAGGCTTAGTTTTGCAGTGCTAGGAAAATCTTATGGTGAATTTCAGTCAAGTTTCAGGCATGTAGCAAAACCTAACCTGAAACTGGGTGATTTTCACATGTGATTTTCAGGTGTGCAAGTTAACTAGATGCAAGTTTCATTACAAATGTTTGTCCTAATTTTTAAAAGCATACATTTTAAATAATGTCTTTGAAATATAGTTCTTGAAATTATATGGAAATTTCATAAATGTGCAGTCCACTTCTTTCAAAAGGTACCAGTATACAAATAGACCTTATGCAGAAATGCTTCCATTCCAAAATTTCCCATCACCAAAAGCAGAAGATACACAATAATTCATTAAAGGAATAGAGTGAAAATGACAATGGATCATACACCTTATTTTATGGGCCAAAACGGAGTCCTGAATGCATCCAATGACAGAATTTGGCCCCCCACATTTGCAGTAGGCTACCATACATTGTATACAATGCCTAGATATTATCATGGCTTTTCTGCAATATGCATAATACTGAAGTTAGCATTATTATTCAAAATGTATCATTCAAAATATTGACAATTTTAACATATTCTAAGAAATGAGATAGACATTTTCAAAACTTCAGAGCAAAAACAATAACTCTCCCCAAGTTTCTTTATCAACTTTTTTGCAGGAATGGTTAATGCTGGTATTTCAGTCCTATCTGGAAAGATTTGGAGGATATAGAAAAATCTGAACAGACTGATGTCATTTAGCTTAGGGCTCTATGCTACAATGGAGAAATACTCAGCTGTAATGTATACTTTAGTACACTTCTGCGTCAGAAAAGATTTCTTATAAATATTAGATCAAACCTGCCTTTTAAAATGCAGTATTTAAGTATTATCTTTATTTATAACATTTCTATGTTTTAGGAATATTATATAAAAGACTCATCCTGGATTATGAAATATTTACATACACTTACACTACATATTAAGGATGTACTCAAGGTCTCTCTCTCTCTCTCTCTTTTTTCTTCTTTTTTTTGAGAGCAAAAGAGAGAGAGAGGACTAGCAAATATATGGAGACAAAGGAATTTCTTTACCTGACACTTGTTTACATTTCCTTATCCAAACATTTCCTTTGTGACAGACTAGATTTGAATACTCTCTGAAAATAAACCTAGCTACATTACATGGATACTAAAAAGCATATCTAAAGTCCAAAGAAAGTTTGCACTTTTAGCGCAAGAATCACTTGTTACTCTGAAGTTGCACTAAGCAGACACTGAAGTTGCACTAAGCCGTGTACTGTCTATTGAAGCTGGGTTTTCAGTTGCTTTGTATCTTCAGAGCAGCCCAAACCAATGAGACAACCAGAATGTACTGATACATCTGGCCCTTAATTGGCAATTGGCTTATTTAGTACATTGGGTTTGGAGCGGGGAGGGTTGTTTGTTTGTATACATTGTAAATCAACTTTTCGCAGAACCTTGGAAAAGGTTCAGAAAAGGAAAACAAAAATGGTTAGGGATATTGAACGGTTTCCGTATGAGGAGAGATTAATAAGACTGGGACTTTGCAGCTTGGAAAAGAGACGACTAACAGAGGATATGATAGAGGTCTATAAAATCATGACTGGTGTGGAGAAAGTAAAAAAGGAAATGTTATTTACTCCTTCTCATAACACAAGAAGAAGAGGCCACCAAATGAAATTAATAGGCAGCAGGTTTAAAACAAACAACGGGAAGTATTTTTTCACCCAACGCACAGTCAACCTGTGGAATTCCTAGCCAGGGGATGTTGTGAAGGCCAAGACTATAACAGGGTTCAAAAAAGAACTAGATAAATTCATGGAGGATAGGTCCATCAATGGCTATTAGCCAGGATGGGCAGGGATGGTGTCCCTAACCTCTTTTTGCCAGAAGCTGGGAATGGGCGACAGGAGATGGATCACTTGATGATTACCTGTTCTGTTCATTCCCTCTGGGGCACCTGGCATTGTCCACTGTCGGAAGATAGGATACTTGGCTAGATGGACTTGTGGTCTGACCCAGTATGGCCATTCTTATGTTCTTATATAGGGAAACATATTTATTTATTTAATATCCCATAAACACTTGGCACATTTAAATAATGACTCTCCCCCTCTCCCCCCGTATATTATATATCACAGTGGCTGATTTCACAGAGAACATAAATGTGAGCCATTCAGCCACAACCCCTAACTGAACTGAAACTATTTGACCTCAACTACCACTCTAAACCACTTCCCACCTCCTTGTTTCTGAAAAAAAAGGATAACATTGTTTACTCTTTTAAGTATTCAGTCCATGATAGACAAATGAACAATGAAGCTGGCAATTCTGTGCTTTTGAACAGTCCCTCGAAAGAGATTTTGGAAAGGTCCGAACAGTCATTTTCTGTGTAGACCAAAAAAAAAATAAAAGTCTCTCGCCAGGATGAATTTATCAATAATTTAGCTGTTAAAATATAGCTATAGAGAATGTTACAAGAATTTTCAAAAAAAGTACAATGAAAAAAGTTAAGTTGATCCAAGTCACTAGAACTTCTCTACAGACAGTAAATTATTAAAATTAAGGCAAAACAATTAAATCATAATTCTTTAGCCACCCTCACTTGTTTATTTATTCACATGAGGTAAGACTTGATATATTTTGAAAATATCATGCTTGATGTACATGGGCAAAACCTGAAATGTCACCAAATATTTGGATTCTGTGCATGTGTCCTCAATACAAAATTACAAACACAAACTTCTTGTCACTCATATATAATGAGCAATATTTATATTGATTTTATATGTAAATTAGACAGAGAAGAAGAAGAATGTACCTCTTCCTCTTTACAAACTGCCCATGAATACCTGGATATAATGTACTAATTAGACAATATTTATATAGTCCTTTGTGTAAATAGCTGTAAAATGCTAAGTATTATTATTACAAAGGCTTGTAACCTACAAACAAGGCTAGTGTCTGTAAAACAGGACAAGTTTTTCTTTAGAAGATAACTGAGCATACACATGAAAGAGTGAAAAATAAAATATCCAGATTGCAAAGGCCAACTCTAATCCAGGCTTTTTCAAGCATGACTGAATTACTGGCAGCATACTCTAGTGATTCATGTTTAGACCACTGCTGTATCTTTGTGTAAGCTATTAGGATAATAAAATTTAAAGTTTAAGTGTTCACAACTGCAGATAATTCAGAAATTTAAGATAAAAAGAAGGCTAAATTGAATTCTAAAGCTGAGTTCTGTGGGCACGTGAAATTATGGCAAACCACTGGGGCTAGTTTGTATCTCCAATGTATATATTAATATGATGCTGAGTTGTTCTACAAGCTGAAAATGCACAGAAGATCATTACTTAGTTAATTTTTGTAAGGCTGGTCAACATTTTCAGACTTGGATACCTAAAGTTAGGTTCTTAAGTCCATATTTGGTCACCTAAATATCGTGATTTTCAGAAATGTTGAGCACTCACAAATCCCACTGAAGAGTAAAGGGAACTAGGCAGTCATTGTCTTTGAAAATCAAGCCAAAACTTTTATTTAGGTGCCTAAATATGGATTTAGCAACTTAACTTTAGATATCAAAGTTTGAACACTCTGGCCAATATTATAATTTATATAGTAGAGGGATTGGCAACCTTTGGCCCACAGCCTGCCAGGTTTGTTTACCTACCGCATCCGCAGGTTCGGCCGATCGCTGCTCCCACCGGCCGTGGTTCGCCGCTCCAGGCCAATGGACCGAGGGATGTGCTGGCCGGACCGAGGGATGTGCTGGCCGCTGCTTCCCGCAGACCCCATTGGCCTGGATCAGCGAACCGCAGCCAATGGGAGCCGCAATCAGCTGAACCTGCGGACGCCACAGGTAAACAAATGGGCCCGCCAGGGGGCTTACCCTGGCGAGCCGCATGCCAAAGATTGCCGATCCCTGATATAGTATTATTTATTACAGCTGTAAAAAGTATATAGTAAGCACATATAGTAAGTTGGTTTGCTTGCATTAAATCTGTAATAGATTCAAAAAAGGTTTCTCTACTATGGATTTTCCCAGACAATTGTCGCCAGAAATTACACACATCACCCAAAGATGAAATACCATGTAGAGTCGTGTTTTGCTCCTATTTCAACTCATCTATACTGATAATGGGTAAGTGCCAAAAGCAAGAAACAGGAATTTGCTTGTGTTGAAGCACAGCCTAGATCGCAAGCACCAGTCATAAATCATGGTGTGATATGGTTTGTAGTACACATGGGCTATAAGTACAATACACTATTCCCTTCACATTGTTTATTTAAAATTTTTATTCTGTTGCGTTCTCTCAATTGTATAAAAGAGCCCAAAAAAACCATATCATCTCACTCAAACCAAAATGCTGATATTTCAAAAGTAGATGACAATCATAATTTTTTTATATTGCTGAGTTTGTTAAGATGCCGCTTAAAAAAATGAGAGTGCTAGTATGATACAAATAAAATGTAAAGAGCAGATTGTTATGACCTTAGTTACCAAAGTTTGGGCAAATAAACATTCCTTTATAAGATAGAGCATGTATAACCAATGGTCAGAGTACAGTAAACGAATATAATATTTCTTCACTACAGAAGTTATCTTGATTTGTGTTAGGGTCTAAAATTGTAGAATGGTTCACAGAGGTGCCATGACATTTTTCATACACATAGCTTAGTGATATATATACTGGTAGAAATCATTTAATCATTGGCAAACTTTCAAAAAACAAACAGATTGTCTATAGGCAGCACTTCCTCCTTTGTTTAAAAAAATGGATTTCTTAAAAGCATTAGTCAGAAGCTATGGGCTTGAGTTCCCTCACCTGAGCCTGGGGCTAGCCATCTCCACCTGATTAATAAGCCCAGCTGGGCTGTGGTAGAATCACCTGATTCAATGGCCCACCCAATTTGTTCCAAGGAGCCAACAGATCTACATTGAAGGCCAGCAATGACAGGTTGCCAGCTGCTCAATGCTTATACCCACAGCTGCTATCTCTCCTGTGCCTCCCTTGTTCCCAGTCCTGCTCCAGCCTTGGTCACGCCTCATTCCTAGCCTTGTTTCAGCCCTGCTTTTGCCTTGTTCCTGTCCACTCAAGTTTGCTCCTGCTCAGCTTCTTTTTCAGGCTTCTGATTCCAATTCTGACCTTTGGCTTGTCTCCTGGGTCCTGATCCTGGCTCTAACCACTAGATCAGACTGCTTATGGCTTGATCATAGAATCATAGAACCATAGGGTAGAAGGGACCGCAAGGGTCATCTAATCTAACCCCCTGCCAAAATGCAGGATTTATTGCAGGGGATCTCAAACTGGGGGTCGTGACCCCTTAGGGGGTTGCAAGGTTATTACATAGGGGGTCACGAGCTGTCAGCCTCCACCCCAAACCCTGCTTCACCTCCAGCATTTATAACAGTATTAAATATTTTTTAAAAGTGTTTTTAATGTATAGGGCGGGGAGGAGGGTGTCTCACTTAGAGGCTTGCTGTGTGAAAGGGGTCACAATACAAAAAATTGAGAACCATTGACTTATTATGTCTAAACCATCCAAGACAGATGGCTATCCATCCTCCTTTTGAAAACCTCCAGTGAAGAAGATTCCATTACTTCCCTAGGCAGTTTGTTCCATCATCCTACTGTTCTTACAGTTAGGATTTTTTCCCTGAGATTTAATCTAAATCTGCTATGCTGTAGTTTGAACCCATTGCCTCTTGTTCTGCCCTCTATGGGAAGAATGAACAATTCTTCTCCATCTTTTTGATGGCAGCCTTTCAAGTATTTGAAGACTGCTATCATGTGCCCCCTTAATCTCCTCTTTTCCAAACTAAACATACACAGTTCCTTCATCCTTTGCTTATATGGCTTTCATTCCATCCCTTTGATCAACTTTGTTGCTCACCTCTGGATCTCTTCCAATTTCTCTACACCCTTTCTATACAGCAGTGACTAAAATTGGACACAGTTGATGCCTAACAGTCCCTGACAATTTGAGTAGCCCAAACAATAGAGAGGACCTAGCACGCTGCAGGTATGGACTCCACTAAAGCTAACAGCTCTTTCGCGGAAATAGTTGGATCCTTACAGAATCTGCAAAACCAGGCTAATGCTCTGCAGGCACAGAATACAGTATTGCAGGTGCAAGCCATTACATCAGTGACTCATGTCCATTGAGAACTGAAAATCCCAGAGCCTGACAAGTTTTATGTTGACCATAGAAAATTCCACAGGAACTTAAACCAGTGCAACATCCTGCTTCTGGTGCATCCACAATTATTTCCCTTTGACCAAACCAGGGTGCGGGACTCAGCCTGCAGTGCCTCCTGCTGGTCACTTCTGGGAATTAGCTCATCCAGCCATTGGAGCACCCTCTGCAGGCCGGTATCCCGCTGCTGCTTGGCCCCCGTGTCCCTCCCAGGACTCGGGTGCACCGTTATCTGGGGTGCTGCCCCCTAGCAATACCCCCACACTCTGCCTCTGGGTCTCCCCTCTCTGGGGAACCCCCAACCCTCTAATCCCCACCTTGCCTCAGTCTGGGCTACTGCCAGTCATCACCAAGCCCCCTCTCCCTGGGGCAGACTGCAGTGTAAAAGCCACTCAGCACAGGCAAGGTTGGGTCTGGACCTGCTGCTTCTCTCTGCAACCCGGTGCCTCTATGGGGCCTTGGACAAGGCCCCACTGCCTGGGGAGTTGCCAGCCTGGAGCTCCCCAGCCCCTCTGGCCTTCCCCCAGCCCTGCCTCACTCTAGGCACCCTGAGCTTCCCAGCAGCCAGGCCCTTCTCTCTCTGAAGACAGAGAGAGACTGTCTCTGCTCCTGGCTTCCCTGGCCTTTATAGGGCCAGCTGGGTCTGTTTGGGGCATGGTCACAGCTGAGGCTCCTGGCTTCCCCAAGCTTTCCCTGCCAGAGCCCTCTCCCAGGGCTGTTTTAAGCCCTTCAGGGCAGGAGCGGGGTAACCACCCTGCTACACAGGGTAAGATTCATCATCAGTCTACTGCCTGGGGAAACGTTGGCCTAGGCCTCTCTGCTACTTGAGAAATCAAGTCCCCTCTTGAATCAGTTGAAGGAGTTTGTCCAGGCCAAATCAGTGATCTTTGATCTCCCTTTCCCTCCCCCTCCCCAAATTGGAATGCAGCTGCTCAGCACTATCACATCTGGCTCAGTCTAAATGATGAAATAAAGGATGAGATGGTACAAATAGAGCCCTTGACTGGTCTGGATGCATTTGTTCACTTAATCCTAAAGATTGACAATTGCTTTTTGAACAACCACCAAGAAAGGATGGTGTCTTCTCAACCAATGGCCTTCTTAATGGAACCAGCCAGCCAAAATCCAGTGCCCACCTTACAGGCAGAACTCATGCCTCTCTGGGAATGTATTCTGGAATAGAAGGGGTGAGTACAATAGACTCTCAATCAACATCTGCGTCAACAATACTGGCAAAGTACTGGAACCTTGCAGATGTTGTTGACAAGATGAATCATAGAATCATCGGACAAGAAGGGACCGCGATAGGTCATCTAGTCCAGTCCCCAGCACTCATGGAAGGACTAAGTATTGTCTAGACCATTTGTGATAGGTGTTTGTCTAACCTGCTCTTAAAAATCTTCAATGATGGAGATTCCACAGTCTCTCTGGATAATTTATTTCAGTGCTTAACAACCCTGACAGTTAAGAAGTTTTTCCTAATGTCCAACCTAAATCGACTTGCTCCAATTTAAGCCTGTCATAAACATACAGCTAAGGGTAGCATAAAATCCCTCTTTACCCTGTAAAGGGTTAATTCCTCTTTTACCGGTAAAGGGTTAAGAAGCTCAGATAACCTGGGTGGCACCTGACCAAAAGGACCAATAAGGGGAGATGGTACTTTCAAATCTGTGGGGGAAGGTTTTTTGTCTGTGTCTCCCGGAGTCAACAAGGAACGAGGGCAGGGAAAATACATCTCCCTAAGCCATAGCTATGCTAAGTATCTAATATTGCAGAAATAGAAAGAAATGCATTAGGTTATCTTTTGTTTTAGCTTGTGAATTTTCCCTGTGGGGGGAAGGATAGCTCAGTGGTTTGAGCATTGGCCTGCTAAACCCAGGGTTGCGAGTTCAATCCTTGAGGGGGCCACTTAGGGATCTGGGGCAAAATCAGTACTTGGTCCTGCTAGTGAAGGCAGGGGGCTGGAATCCATGACCTTTCAAGGTCCCTTCCAGTTCTAGGAGATGGGATATCTCCATTAGAAAAAAAAAAAAAAAAGAGGGAGGTTTATCCCTGTTTTTGTAACTTTAAAGTTTTGCCTAGAGGGGAAATCCTCTGTGTTTTTGAATCTTTTGTTATTCTATAAAGTACTTACCATCCTGATTTTACAGAGGTGATTCTTTTACCTTTTCTTTAATTAAAATTCTTCTTTTAAGAACCCGATTGATTTTTCATTGTTCTTAAGATCCAAGGGTTTGGGTCTGTGTTCACCTGTACCAATTGGTGAGGATATTATTCTCAAACCTTCCCCAGGAAAGGGGGTGCAGGGCTTGGGGAATATTTTGGGGGAATAGGACTCCAAGTGGTCCTTTCCCTGATTCTTTGTCTAAATCACTTGGTGGTGGCAGCATACTGTTCAAGGCAAGGTGGAATTTGTGCTTTGGGAAAATTTTTAACCTAAGCTGGTAAAAATAAGCGTAGGGGATCTTTCATGTGGGTCCCCACATCTGTACCCCAGAGTTCTGAGTGGGGAAGGAGCCTTGACAAAGCCCATTGCTTACTGTCCTACCCTCAGAAGTTAAGATCAATTCTCCCTCTTCCTTGTAACAACCTTCTATGTACTTGAAAGCTGTTATCATATCCCCTCTCAGTCTTCTTTTCTCGAGAATAAACAAAGCCAATTTTTTTCAATCTAATCTTCCCTCATTGGTCAAGTTTTCTAGCCCTTTAAGCATTTTTGTTGCTTTTCTCTAGATTTTCTCCAATTTCTCCATACCTTTTCTGAAATATGGCGCCCAGAACTGGACACAATACTCCAGTTGAGGACTAATCAGCACAGAGGAGAGTGGAAGAATTACTTCTTCTGTATTACAACACTATGGCTAATACATCCCAGAATGATGTTTGCTTTTTTTGCAACAGTGTTACATGCATCTGACGAAGTGGGTATTCATCCACGAAAGCTTATGCTCCAATACATCTGTTAGTCTATACGGTGCCACAGGACTCTTTGTTGCTTTTTATAAAGTAAAGGGACTCTCATTGCCCATTTTTTTGGAGAAAGAGCTGAAGGAAGATGGCTTCAAATGGAGGTGGGAGAGACAGAGAGAAGCCATTATTCAGAGGAGAAGCCACGTGCAGGAGGGAAATCCTGGACACACTCAAGGACTCTGACCAAATCCCAAAGAATGTGCAAGAGTGAGATAACTGAGGAGGGGAATGGTATATAGATGTGTGATGTTTCTTGGGAATACCTCACTATCACCTTGCCTTAGCTTGGCTTGCCTTCGCTTAGCTTGAGGAAGCCTTGTTTGTGCCTGTTGTGGGTCAGCTGCCCAACTCCATTGCCCATGGGCAACACAAGCATTACCCTATAGGCCTCACAGGCCTACAGTTATACAAGTTAGTGATTGGCACAGCCGAACACTCGACTCCTCAAAGCATCTCCCTGCAGTGCTTAGCCTCTGGTTCATTGGTCACTTGCAATACACTCAGATTTCCTGCTTCCAAAGAAACAATAAACCACACAGTTCCATGTCAGATTACAGTTTTGCTTAACACACAGCACTTAAATTTGTTTACAGGGAAATCAAGTATAAGTTTATTTAAGAAAACATAGAGAGTCAAGTAGTAGCAAGTAGAACAGGGATCGGCAACCTTTGGCACGCAGCTCGCCAGGGTAAGCCCCCTGGTAGGCCGGGCTGGTTTGTTTATCTGCCGCGTCCGCAGGTTCAGCCGATCACAGGCCGAGGGATGTGCTGGCTGCCGCTTCCCACCGCCCCCATTGGCCTGGAGCGGCGAACCGCGGCCAGTGGGAGCCGCAATTGGCCGAACCTGTGGACGCGGCAGGTAAACAAACTGGCCGGCCCTCCAGGGGGCTTACCCTGGCAAGCCGCATACCAAAGGTTGCTGATCCCTGAAATAGAAGTATTGGAAACAAATGGTTACATATAAAATCAAGTCATAACATTCTAACATCATAGCATTTTAGATTCTAGACTTAATCAACAAGATACTTTCATGTCTTTTAGAGTATTTCTCACCCAAAATCAATGTGTTATAGCCAGGTTGGCTGTGATCTTCCTTTCAGGAGATAAAAATGCTGTCAGTTTGCCTTTCTGGTGAAGGATTCCTTGTTTTTTCTTGCCCCCAAAGATGTACCAGATCAATCCTTTGTCTTTACTCTCACAGTACAGTCCCTACATACCACCCTATGGTGAACTGTTATGCAGATATCAACACAGAGGATCCTTCTAAAAATGTTGTGCATCCCCTGTACCCTTTGCCAGTTGGCACCAAGGGTCTGGGTCACAAAATGTTATATTTTATTTTTTTTACCTAAATAAAGAGTAATTGTGTTAGAATCCTCTGCAAAGCCTATGTGTTCTGTGCTTCAACTAGCACATGTCTCTTGAGAGGTAAACTGTAGACAAGAGTGACCACAAGTTTGGAGCTCTGGGAAAAGGTGTGCTTAAGGTATTACAGTGTCTTGGGAGGGGTCTGCATTGGTCCTGGACCCTAGGGTAGCTGGACCAGGAGGTTCCTCTTCCATGTAGGTTTAACAGACAAAAGCTATGCCCAGGAAGCGTGCCAGAGAAGAAAAGAGAGAGTGCTGGAGCCTACCAAGACCAAGGGAAGCTTAAGATCACACATATCCTGCATGTTGGGTTTGAAACACAGCAGCCTGGTAAGTGTCTAGAATGGGGAGATTGAGAATGTCTAGAAGGGGCCGTGACAATCACTATTAAATGTTTGCACCTTATTTCAAGTCTAAATTTATGTAACTTTAACTTCCAGGCATTTCACCTTGTTATACCTTTGTCTGCTAGACTGAAGACATTATTAAATCTATTATCAAATTTCTGTTCCCCAAGTAGGTACTTAATGAATGTGATCAAGTCATCCCTTAACCTTCTTTTTGTTAAGCTAACTGTCCTTGAGTCTTCCACAGGGCATGTTTTCCAATCCTTTCAAGATTCTCATGGCTTTTTTCCGAACTCTATCCAATTTTTCAATGTCTTTGAACTGTAGACACCAAAACTGGACACAGTATTACAGAAAAAACATACCAACTCAGTGATGATTCCCATTTATAATTATATTTTTAGACGAATCAGTTAGCCCTACCAGTTTTTAATCTATTTAATGTGTGCATTGTGGATTGTGTATCTTTCTAATTTAAATACCTTACAGAAATCTAAATATGCTGTATTACTACTATTACCTTTATCAATCAAATTTGCAATATCATAAAATATATCGAGTTACTTTCACAGGGTTATTTTCCACAAACCCATGTTGATTGGCATTAATTATACTATCATCCTTTAACTATTTATTAAGTTCTGTATCAGTCATTGCATTTTTTTGCCCACAATCAATGTCATACTGACAGGCCTATAATCACCTAGGACATCCTATTTACTCTTTTTAAATATGGGCACAGCATTAGCTTTCTTCCAGTCTTCTGAAACTTCCCCCATGTTCCAAGAGGTATTGAAAATCAATATTAACAGTCCAGTGAGCTCTATGGACAGCTCTTTAAAAACTCTTGGATACAAGTTATCTCAATGGACCTGCTGATTTTAAATGTCTAAATTTAGTAGATGTTGTTTAACATCCTCCTGAGTTACTGTTGGAATCACATTCTTTTTTCCCAAATGCAAAACATAAATATTTATTGAACCCTTCTATAATCTCTTCATTTTATTGGCAATTCTACCATTTCCATCTAGCAATGGACCAATATAATTTTTAGGTTTCCTTCTGTACTTAACATTTAAAAAAAACCCTCCTTATTGCCCTTAATTCTGCTGATCATAGAGTTTGCCTAATGTCCATTTGCTTCCCTTATTGATTTTCTACAATTTCTAACTTCTAATTTGTATTCATTTATGTCAACTGTCCCTTTTTTACATTTGCTATATATTTTATAAAAAATATATCTGCTTTCACTTCCCCTCTAAGCCAGGTTTTAACAGGTTTAGCCTTTTTTTTTTTTTTTTTTTTTTTTTTTTTTTTTTTTTTTTTTTTTTTTGCCAGTGAGTGGATTTCTGGACCCATTAAAGCCAATGGAAGTTTTGCCACTATCTTCAATGGAGCTAGGATTTCACCCCTTTTGCAATTTTGCTCTTTTCTCTGTTTCCTTGGATTTGAACATTATCTTAATATAGTAATTTGTGGGTTTAGATTCCTATATTTTAGTGTTTTGTTTTTAATTTAGGAGTTATCCACCGAGATTGAATTCCGTCCCTTGGAAAGGATTCAGGACCTGATTCTGACCTCAGGTACTAGTGTAAATCATGATTAACTACACTGAAATCAATAGAATTACACCAATGTAAAAGTAGTATAAGTGGCAGGGGAATTGGGTCTAGAGTCTTTCATTGAAGTGCTTGAGAAATCAATCCCCAATCAATGGGCTATTGTTTTCTCATAGCTCATTCTCTATCACTCTAGGCAAAGAAGAACAAAACAAAAATAGTTTGGTTTAGAGTAAGTTTTCCTCTCTGATATTCAATTGTATTTCTCTAGGAGATTCTTTTTAACACTTTACCTAAAGTTGAGTTGCTTAAAAAGAAAAAGGGAAGGAAGCCTGCTCTAGTTTGAGATATCACTGGATAATCCATTTCAAGATTATTTATATCTACAGTTCTTGTATTTAAATATTTAAATAAAGTTATTTGGAATAAGCTAAGATATATGGACAATCTGGCTTGACACGAACATTATTTAAAATCAGATGATGTGACAAGTCAGGTATGTTTTTTCTCTTATAAATGTATGTAAATTTTAAGTGCATATCCTATTGAAATGATTGGATCTGACACAAGACCTTTCTTATTTCCAGTACATTGATAGTAGGACTTATGCATTTGTTAACATAAAGCTGCTATGATCTGAGTTGATGTTCTTGCTTATGACAAGCACCCCCCCAACATAGCCTTACAAAATTATGTTCTACACCCAAGAAAAGATGTGCTGTTGTTGTTGCAAATAAAATTCACCTTCATCATCATCATCACATACGATAGTGTAGAATATATTTTGCCTCACAAACTTTCAAGACAGTTTTGCAAATTTGTGTTCAACTGTTTTTGTATAGGGCTTAACTAACACTTACACCCGCCCTATGCATGTAAGACAAAAATATAATTCCTTATTATTTGCAAACTCATGACCATTTTCAACTTAAAAATATTGTAAACTGTGTTAATTCATTATCCAAACCTGAAAGTGAGTTTTCTTTCTAGGAAAGGCATCCTTTCAGGAGATGACTTCAATAGGACTACTTATGTATATGCTTACAGTCAAGCATGTATAAGTAATTTTCTGAATTGAAGCTTCACTGAGATTCATCAGGAATTATGCCTGAATGTGGTCATTGGAATATAGTCTTTTGGTTGAAACATGGTTCAAACAGTGTTGTCGGTTCTCTTTTTCTGATTAAAAAAAATAATCACGTGCTCTTGTGTGTCATTATCTAGTTTAAAGGTATCATCTCTGCTATGGGGGAAAATGTAACTTTCACATCCTCAACTGGTGTAAATTTACATCACCTGAGGATCTGGCCTTCAGTTTTTACAGCTTTAAAAGAATAAAAATGAAGTAAGTATGTGGTGAGTGGTACATCTGATTTAAGCTCTGGCTCAACTGCCTATTTTTAGTAATGTTTGTGGTTATTTTTCCTGATGATTCAGTATTTTCTATTCTATTTTGACACTGAAGTTTCCAGAGGAAAATTAGCTTTCTTGGTTGACATTCATCTGCAAAAGACAGTGTATGAGGGATTAATTTAATAGAAAAATCATGCAGCTTCCCTGAAATGCTGATGTGCACTGGAGTCGCAAGTCAAATGGAAGAGTGGAGAGGAGAAAGAGGGAGAGTTGCTAGGATACTTCTAAATATGGGAGAAGCAATTTATGCAATCTGGACCATAATATCTGTAATAATATGGCAGCAATTAAGACTAAGTGGTTGAACATGGTCAACAAAATGGGATTTAGTTAGGTAATAACAAAGCTGCCACATTTTATATCATACTGGTTAATGACAAAGCACCTTTCTCAACAATTGTACAATTGTGTGGTATGGCTTTAACATTTAATTAAAAATACAAAATGCACATTAAGCAAATTAACATTTCAAATTACTTTTTTTAATGGGTGGAGGTGCAATTAGTCTCCAGAAACTCAATTCAGCAAAGCACTGAAAGCACACACTTAACTCTAAGCACACACAAGTTGTCCCATTGAAGTTAACTGAGCTACTCACATACTTAAAGTTAGGCATGTGTGTAAGTACCTTCCACCAACTAGTTCCATATTCCACTTATTTGCCACGGCCACCCATGTCATCTCTATTGGGTCTAGATAACGTTGTTGAATTATTATTGTCCATAGGAACTTTAGCTATGGTTTCTCACCTTCTCTCCCTACCTTTCCTTTTTTAATTGAACTCAACATTAGTAATATCATAATATACCCTCCACAGCCCTAATCCTGACCTAATGCAGAGGGAAGAAGCTGGAGCAGAAGCCCTGCCCATGCTCACTTGGCAGTGATGGCTCCTGTAAAGCAGGGCTGAATCTGGCTCCTCTCTCCAGTGCAACATGGCACATGGGTTCACAGCACCATTCTGTTATGGTGCATCACGACAGGGTGGGGGCGGGGGGGGGGAGTAAATTTCAGTGTGTGGTGTGGCACATGGGGCCACAATGCCCCAAAGACAGGAGCTGGGCCCAACCCCATGGGACAAAAGCCACCATTGCTGGATAAGTGAGGAGTTGGCTTTCTCCCCACCTCATTCTGCCTGGGGTCTCCCCTCTCCCCCAGGTCAGGAATAGGAATGCGGTGCCAGGGTGAAGGGTGCTGCTGCACATGGTTGATACCCCCTTGGCAGGGCAAGGAGGAGATGACAGCATCAGTGCAGGAGGAGTGCAACCTGTGAATAGCGAGGCTACATCCGCCACTGTGTTCAGTTCAATGACTTTTCCATTAAGCCTTGTCATAAACAGAGAACAGTGCATGTACAGTACATAGCTTTCGTCTCCAGAACATATAAAGAGGTTATAGCCATGGGTTAAACTGAAGAGTTATGTGATAGGTGCATTTACAATGCAATTTTAACCACCTCATCTGTTTTTGGCCTGCTAACTCATCTTCCCTGGGACCTATTCTAACATTCCAAACTTTTGAGCACCATCTGTTTTTAGAAAATCTATCTCCCAAAGGAAAGGTTTCCCTAAATATGGAATTTTCCTCTACAGTGATAGCTGTCCAATTTTCAGGATGGTGAAAATTGAGTCCTGGCCAAGGAACAACTTTCCTCAACTTAAAAAAGTCACAGATTTGAAGTCTGATATTCCATAATCTTGAAGGGCTAAAGCCAGGAGATTTCTAGCAATGGAAACAGAATCTCTTCCCATTGGAACACACGACATTCTCGCTGAGCTTTGGACTTTCTCAAGTTATATCCACAATACTTATTGTCACAATATTTTATTATTTATTTATAGTCACAATATTTTTTGGTATAGAAAACTCTATGTAGGTAATTTTTAGAGATTTTTATTGTTCTCACACTACTGTTCAATTCACGGCTGCCGAGGCATGTGAATTTACAGATGGAGGGATCAAAATAGGCCTAACAACATTTTTTTAAAAAGAACTTTCCAAAATATTACAATAAAACAATTTTTCTGTAACATACATTGGATCTACAGAATACATGAAAGAATGGAGTGGTGGTAGCAAGACTTTATCAACACTTATTTTGGTTGACTTTGTTTTAGTCATGGTTTAGCAATTTATGAGTTATTCCCTAATTATATATGCACTTTTCAGTGATAAATTCTACATTATACTTTGGGTTCATAGTTTGCAATGCCCAATACTCCTTAAAGATAAAGCAATTATCAGCAGGGATATTAGAAAACAGAAAAGCAAAAAGGATAGAGGATGAATATGAAAAAAGAGGAAAATACACTATTAGTAATACACATAATGACTTTGTAAATATATTGGTACTTAGGGTGCATATAAAAGTTAGTCAAACCAATTTGAGTCCCTACTTGTAGTAAGGCAGTACTGTTTGTAACCAACTTTAATGTATTTATGCTATTGTGAAGGATAGCTACCGGAGCAAAACTTAAATAATCTAGTTCCAGAGAGGACAAAGAAATGAGTCATGGTAGCCTCAGTGTTATGTTCAAGGAAAGATAAGAATAGATTTGTGAAAATATTTATAAAGAGAAAAATATTGTTTTAGAACTGACAAGTATAGTAAATAAAAAATATCAAAGAAGAAGCCACAGTTTTGAAGTGAAACCAATTTAACTGAGCATGAACATATTTTTGGTTTTATGAACAGTGCCAGTCAATGATATCTGTGCAACTTTATCATGAATTTGAGAGCATAGATCATTAGATTACTGTATTGTTTTAATGCATTGATATCTTCTTAAAAAAGCAGAGATCAACTTTTAGAATGCCTGATATAAAGTATTTCCACGTTATCCTCAGAGACTAAGTAATGCTGGACTTAATGTTGAATAATCAGATGTACAGACAATATTAAAAAAAAACCAAATACCAGTGATCCTAATAAATAAATAAAATCTAAAGGAACAGTACAATATACTGGCTATGCTTTCTTAATCAAGCAGGACATGAATTTAAATAAAAAGGAATATGCATACCAATTTAAAACGTAATATACTTTAATATACCAATTTAAAACTATATATAATTTAATATAATCAAACCTAGAAGTTGAAATTCAAATGTAGAGGGAGTTTTAGGGAGTATAAAATCTGCATCTGGAATATGATAAAAACTGGAGTTCTTCCTCTAGTTAACTGTGCCTCCTGAAATTAACATTGTATTGGGATCTATATTTTAGTAAACAAAATCATAGAAATGTAGGGCTAAAAGGGACATCAAGAGGTCATCTAGTTCAGCTCCCTGCCCTGAGGCAGGAACAAGTATACCCAGACCGAACCTGTTCTTAAAAACCTCCCTTGGTAACCTATTCCACTAGTTAACAATCCTTGTACTTAGAAAGATTTTCCTAATATAGAGTCATAGACTCATAGAAATGTAGGACTGGAAGGGACATAATTAGGTCATCTAATCCAGCCCACCGCACTCAAGGAAGAACTACATAATAACTAGACTATTTCTGGCAGGTGTTTGTCTAACCTGTTCTTAAAGTTCCACCAATGAGGGAGATTCCACAGCCTCTCTAGGAAATTTATTCCAGTGCTTAACTACCTTTATAGTTAAGAAGTTTTTCTTAATGTCCAACCTAAACTGCCATTGCTGAAATTTTAGCCCATTGCTTCTTGTCCTATCCTCAGAGGTTGTCCTTATTCCCCCGTTTATTCCAATTACTTCTTGCACTAGTATACAGACTTCTAAGTTACTGTTTTGATTTCCCCTCTTTATTCGCTCTTGTCTCTCCTTTGTCTCTGCTATAGCTTCCCATGCTCCTCCCCAGATAATGTCCTTTCTACCTTATTTTATGGTACTACAAATTAGTGCAGATAACAAAATATCTAGTCTGTGTACCACTGTAGACCAGCACACACTATCTGTCATGTGACAATGGTAAAGAATCATGAAAAGAGTTGCTTTTTTGTAACACAGAACAGGGAAATTTATTAGATATCTATATACAGGATCTATATTTACAGGGCAAAATTTTCAAAAAACACCTAAGTGACTTAGGATCCTAAGTTTGCATTTCACTCCTGAATAGCCTAGGCAATTCCTGCTCAGATTGCTGGCTTCTGTGAATCCCTTTCTTAAGTGCCTAACTCTCCACACCCACTATATGGGGAGCCTGAGTGGCTAACTTTTGGCTGAGAATTCCACTAAGTGGCAGGGTACATAAGGGCTAAGCATTGCAATGTTTAAATACCGTTGTGGATATGTCCCCAGGAGGCTAAGTCCCATTGTCTTCCAATAAGACTCCTAAGTCACTTAGGGAATGATCTTGCACCACTAAAGTTAATGGGAGTTATGTGATTGACTTCAATAGTAACAGGTGCAGGCACTTAGCTTTCGGGATAATGGCTAACATTTTCAAAAACACCTATTTTTTTCTTTCTCCCTCACCATAAAGTGTCTTTCTAAAACCTTCAACATTCCTTCCTATATGGCTCCCTGATATAATACATTAAACAAACAAACAAACAAACAAACAAATAAATAAATAATAAAGGCATAGCACCTCAGAGTATCCACCATTTTAAACAAAGTGAACCACTTTTAAGTTACTATATAATCGGAAGTGACAAAGAAGGTAGTTCCTCAAGGAGATTACCTAGATTCCTGGGGCTCTGTGTGCTGGTAGCAGGGCCGGCTCTAACTTTTTTGCCGCCCCAAGCAGCAAAAAAAAGCACTGCCCCGCCGTAACACACCCCCCCCCGAGCGCCCCGCCGCCCGACCCCCCCCCCCCCACTGAGCGCCGCGCCGCACTGCCCCCCGCCACCCCAAGATTGGCCGCCCCTTACCAGGTGCCGCCCCAAGCACATGCTTGGTTGCCTGGTGCCTGGCGCCTGGTAGTTCAGGGAGAGGCACACTGTCCCTGATAGCGAGCGGGAGTCAAGGGCAGACTCAGAGTCTGCTCGGCAACCAATAGGGAGTGAGATGCTCTTCCCTGAGAGTTCAGGAAAGGGGAGAAGTCATTTTGGAGCTGTCTGGAGCCAGCCAGGTAAAGGGCAGGATTAGCTGTGTGGGGAATTGGTGAGTTCCAGGCGTGCATGCAGGGTTCCTCCTGAGAACTGACCCCTGGGGACCTGAAAGCAAAATCCCTCAGCTTGGCCCTTTCTCTCTCCAAGAGGACTCCCAGTTTGTAGGGTTTTGTTGGGAAAACTTTCTCCAGCCAGGCTGAGTTAGCCCTCCAGTTCTCTAGGTGAGATCAGTCACCACATGGCACTACTGCTCTGGCTGCTAGGCCAGGGCTGCTGCCTGCTGTGAGCCTGTCTGAGTGCTGGGGTAGCAGATTAAAGATTTTAGTATAGTTTTGTAATCTGTACCTGTACCCCTTTGTTATGAGGGGAAATCCTGGCACTAGAAGCCATCTGACTTCCTCATGGAGATGATGCCTGCCAGCAGTGATCATCAGCCCCTCTGCAGTGACTGAGGAGTCCAGAGCCATCTCTGAACCTGAGGAGGATCCATTGCAGAGTTGTGAGTGCATCATCTTTTAGTTAGCTAGTCAGGGAAATCGTTTGGGAGAGACCCATTACTCTCTGAGAGGTAACAATTTGGGGATTTTATTACCTGCTGCCTAATTAAACTGCAGAGGGACTCACCACCTTATCCCATTTGTGAGTCTTTTGGACTATACTGAACCCAGTCATTCACATTGCTAACAGCCGCACAGGAACTATTGTGGTTACAGGTCATCAAGGGCCACAACAAAGTATGCGTATCAACGGGACACTAATTTTGCTATATCAGGACGTATGATTGGTGAAATTCATGGGTATTATCATGGGTATTATAAGGTATTATGTTTTTCCCTGTTACGTAAAATTTATCTCCTGTTTAATATAATTACCGTGTTGAATATATTGTATGTATTTGTGTTATTTCTTGGAAGTCTCCAATTATCTGGCAAGTAAGTGGGGGTTACCCTATCATTAGAATTTTCCTCTCAAGCTGCCCTGGTGACCCTGCCAGGAAGGAGCAAGGGGGATGGAGGAACCAACAAATAAATTGATATGCAAAGAAAAAGAAGTTACACCCTGCTGAGTGGGTGGCATGATTCAGAATATATCAGGCCTGTCCATCAAAACCCATAATTGATTGGCACTAAAAGTGGTAACCAGGTGGATAGGGGGTGCTATATATAAAATAAAGAAAATATTAGCTACCTTATTGGAGTGTTACAAAGTTTAGCTAATTAATTTGTGCAAGGTACATTTTCTCAGATCCTCAAATGTATTTAGGCGGCTAACTGCCATTGATTCAATACCTTTGAAAATGTGGGCCCTAGAGATTATCAGTGATAAGGTCCTTTGGAGTACAAAGTATTAATTATATTATTAATGTATTATTATTTTTATTATTAATAATAATTATGAATAAACAATTATAATAAGTCATTATGGCTTTAAACTCAGGGAAGGAGGATCTGCAGAAACAGAGTCATAGTAGCATTGCTGAGGAACATGTCCATAGACTATTACTTCAGACTCCTTTTGAAGACTAGAATCTAATTAAAAAAAAGTGTTATTTTTTTGAAATGCCCCTGTGATGGGGTGTCCGCCCCACACAGATGCAGAAGGGATTAACTATGCCCTGCCCTACAGTGGAGCAGTGGAAGTGAGTCCTCCAAGGGCCACAGAGAGGCTACAAGGGACACAGTGAATGGGAGAGAGGCTGCAATGAGCAGCCAATCAGGGTCCAGCAAGCTCACATAAAAGGAGCTGCAGGGCAAGTGGGCAGCTGGGAGTTCAGGGAGTGAGGACTAGCAATCTGAAAGAGCTGGAGGACCTTGGACAGGGCAGCTGCTGGCAGGGACCAGGGGAGAAAGAGGGAGCTCCTGGCTGGCTGTTAAGACTGGACATGAGGGCAAAGAAGGTAATGAGGCCATGGAGGAGGTGGCCCACAGAATTGTAGCAGCATGGAGAGAAGGTTACAAAGGAGCAGCAGTAGGCTGCTATCTGCAGGGTCCCTGGGTTGGGACCCAGAGTAGTGGGCGAGCCTGGGTCACTTCCTGCTCCCACTTTTCCACTCCTCAGAGGCTTCGCCCCCTCCCCAAATCTTTCCACTCCCACTCTACCCCCTCCCTCCAAGTGTGCCAGATCAGAAGCTGCCCGGAAATATTCACTGTAACAGAGCTGGAACAGACACTGGGTAGAATCAAGTGTGGAACAGCTGCAGGCTATGATAACGTATCTCCAGAATTCCTGAAAAATGTTGGCCCCCGTGCTTGGCTTTGGCTTGTGAAATTCTTCACGAGGGTCATCAGTGAAGGTAGACTACTGAAGATATGGCCGCACTGCAAAAGTCATTGGCCTCCTAAAGCCTGGAAAGGACCCAAGCCTGGAGCACTTGGCCCTACAGTGCATATTACCGATGTGGAGAGAATTTTGAGCCCCGACCAAGCTGGCTTTCACTGAGGCCGTAGCACATGCGACCAAGTACTCACGCTGACCACATTTGTTTAAAATGGCTTCCAGAGAAACTTGAAAACAGGCGCTGTTTTCATCGATCTAACAGCAGCATACGATATGGTATGGCACACTGGCCTGCTTGTGAAGGTATAATGGGTCCTGCTACCTTGGGTCACTGGTGTCATTGAACTGTTCCTCTGCAATAGTCAGTTCAGAGTCCATATGGGGGAGAAGACGAGTGCTTGGAGATGGGTTACCCTAGGGCTCTGTGCTTTCTCCAACCCTGTTCAACCTTTACATCAATGATCTGCCAACAATGAAGTCACGAAAGTTCATTTACACAGACGACATCTGTTGTGGTACCCAGGCCCGGATATTCCAAGAGCTTGATGCCACCTTAAACCGGGACATGACAAAGTTAAATGACTACTGTAAGACTTGGCGCCTCCAGCCAAGCATCATAAAAACAGTCTCCAGTTTGTTTCAGCTTCATCACATCGCACAACCCGAGAACTGAATGTTTATCTGAATGGTCAGAACGTGAAGCATGAAGTAGAACCGGTCTATCTAGGTGTGATCTTAGACTGCACACTGAGTTACGATGCCCACCTGAAGAAGACAGCAGCTAAAGTTAAGACGTGCAACAATCTTCTTAGCAAACTGGCAGGTTTGTCATAGGGTGCTCGTGCTCCAACTTTGCGGATGCCAGCTCTTGCCACCTCGTATTCAGTGGCGGAGCACCAGTTTGGAGTCAATAGTCACACACCAAACTGGTGGATACGCAGTTATCTGCCACCATGTGCATAATTTCCGGCACCCTGCATCTGACTCCACTCCTATGGCTTCCAGTCCTGAACAATATTGCTCCTCCTCATATCAGAAGAGAGGTTGCCACTGGCAAGTTACTGGAGAAAGTATGCGCTAACTCAAGCCTGCCACTGCACAATGACCTTTTTAAACCACCAGCTGCACGTTTGCCGTCACGTTGCCCATTATGGTTTCATCAGCCATGCCAGGATGTTAGGGCGGAATCACTCTGGTGAGAGGAATGGATATCTGTTATAATCACCAACCAGTCCCTCATTGCCGACACCACAATTTGCCCACCTGGTTTTGATCTGCCCCGTCGCCAATGGTCCCTGTTGAACAGGTTCCAGACTGGGCAAGGTCTCTGTGCAGCCAACCAGTATCGCTGGGGCCTTTGTGACTGCCCTTCGTGCAGCTGCAGCTCAACACAGACGACACTGCACATGGATAACCTTCCACGCAGCCAACACAGACCGTCGCTGATCCATATTTGGCTACAGTTCCCAGTTTTCAAAAGAGTTCCAAAAAGAAGCAGTGGAACTTCTGAAATGCCTACTGGGAGAAATACCAGGAAGCGCTAGAGAAGAGTGCGGTGACAATACCAGCATAACTCAGTAAATGGGACCTTGTATGACCGAGGCTCAGCGGTGGCCTAGAAGAACTGCATCATGCCACTGAAGCTGCCATCACTTGGCTAGACGACTATGCACACGTTAAATAAATAAATGTACCTCATGCCCCAGGCTTGGATTCGTGTGATTACATCAGAATTTCAAATTTGATTTTAAACAAATCTGTTCCTCATGTTTGCAAAGAAAAGCATGAAGCAAGTGAAAATGAGGTAGTGAAATGGAAACAACAGTTTTGAGAGGTGTGAACTGCTCCAAAATAAGGTATTAGCTCCAGGACTTACTGATCTCAGGAGCCTGCACTGCCCCGTGGAGGGTTTTGTGTGTGCCAGGAGAAGAATGCAGCAGACCTAGCCCATCCATCCATGAGGATACATCCCAGCTGCTGGGAAAATATTAGGAGATCCTGCTACCACTCCTGAGGAGGAAAAGGAAGTTCCAGATTAGTACCCTATCTCTCTGGAATGGAAGGAGGGCTTCTGTATCTTCAATTCTAAATAGGGGAGGGCAGTGATTCAGAGACAGGGCCCCAAGGGTGCAGCTCTGTGTCATTCCCTAAAACATCAGATTGTCTTTATTCAGACCCGATCTTACATAGCTCCACATCTAAAAAGGACCTTCAAACTCAATGTAATTAAGCATGTGATGAGAAGAGGGTAAAACAAATCACATGTAGTTATTGAAACAAGAGATGTCAAGTTTCTTTTGCAGAGAAAATACCAGTGTGGGAATCAATATACATTCTCCAGTCCACAAAAACTATCTTGGAATACTGTTAAAGCAAAGCTATCAAGAACCAGACAGTAAAGAAATAGTAGATTGTATCTGAAATTATTTTTGATAATCATTGATTGCTCTTGAAATGCTCAGTGAGGTCTTTTGATAGTTTTTTTGCACCAATGCTTTTTATGTACTTGTTTAGATAATAAAACTAAAAGAGAAAAATGTGCTTCCATTATTTAATAAAAAATGACTTACTAAAGAGCTCCATTTAAAACATTTTACTCTTGGCAATGCACTGCTTTCATTTAAATCTATGAGAATGGCATGTGTGCATCTGAGAGCAGATTTTTACCCACAAGAGAGAATTTTTCAGGAGTTAAGCTCAGAAATTTAAAGCTTTGGGTCACCAATTGAAAGTAGGTCCTTGAATACAAATAACACTGGTTTACAATTTTTGAGAAGTCGTCTGCTTCAGAGATAAAATGTGCTATTTATTATGTATTTTGATGTGCTGAATTCAAATATGACAATTAAAACAACTGATTGGCTACTGTTTCTAAGATATTTAAGTTTTTACATTTTATGTCTATGTATATTGTGTAGATAGTAGAGTTTTAATCATAAATTGTAAACCTAGGTATTTTCATGTGTTTATGGTTGCTTTACATGACAATATTTCACCTGTCCTGTTTATGTAACACTTTAAAAATCAGCAAAAGGGTTATATAAATAAAATTTATTATGAAACAAAAGGCAAAAAACGATTATGTACATAGTTTAGTCCTATTCGGTGTCTACTCGGCGCTTCTTGGCTTGTCTCTTGTATTCATTAAATGGAGCATCTCTTGTCACTGTCCAGCAATAGTCTGCAAGCATTGATGGGCTCCATTTGCCCTGATAGCGTTACTCCATTGTTGCAATGTCCTGGTGAAATCGCTCGCCGTGCTCGCCGCTCACTGCTCCTCAGTTCAGTGGAAAAAAATCTAGATGAGAGTGCAAAAAATGTATCTTTAGTGACATGTTGCAACCAAGGCTTTTGTATGCCTTGAGGAGGTTTTCCACCAACAACCTGTAGTTGTCTGCCTTGTTGTTTCCGAGAAAATTTATTGCCACTAGCTGGAAGGCTTTCCATGCCGTCTTTTCCTTGCCATGCAGTGCATGGTCAAATGCATCATCTCGAAGAAGTTCACGAATCTGAGGACCAACAAAGACACCTTCCTTTATCTTAGCTTCACTTAACCTTGGAAATTTTCCACGGAGGTACTTGAAAGCTGCTTGTGTTTTGTCAATGGCCTTGACAAAGTTCTTCATCAGACCCAGCTTGATGTGTAAGGGTGGTAACAAAATCTTCCTTGATTCAACAAGTGGTGGATGCTGAACACTTTTCCTCCCAGGCTCCAATGACTGTCGTAGTGGCCAATCTTTCTTGATGTAGTGGGAATCTCTTGCACGACTATCCCATTCGCAGAGAAAACAGCAGTACTTTGTGTATCCAGTCTGCAGACCAAGCAAGATAGCAACAACCTTCAAATCGCCACAAAGCTGCCACTGATGTTGGTCATAGTTTATGCACCTCAAAAGTTGTTTCATGTTGTCATAGGTTTCCTTCATATGGACTGCATGACCAACTGGAATTGATGGCAAAACATTGCCATTATGCAGTAAAACAGCTTTAAGACTCGTCTTCGATGAATCAATGAACAATCTCCACTCATCTGGATCGTGAACGATGTTGAGGGCTGCCATCACACCATCAATGTTGTTGCAGGCTACAAGATCACCTTCCATGAAGAAGAATGGGACAAGATCCTTTTGAAGGTCATGGAACATGGAAACCCTAACATCGCCTGCCAGGAGATTCCACTGCTGTAGTCTGGATCCCAACAGCTCTGCCTTACTCTAGGGTAGTTCCAAATCCCTGACAAGGTCATTCAGTTCACCTTGTGTTATGAGGTGTGGTTCAGAGGAGGAGGATGGGAGAAAATGTGGGTCCTGTGACATTGATGGTTCAGACCAGAAGTTTCATCCTCTTCCTCTTCCTCGTCTGACTCAAGTGAGAATGATTCTGGTGCATCAGGAACCGGCAGTCCTTCTCCGTGGGGTACTGGGCGTATAGCTGATGGAATGTTTGGATAATGCACAGTCCACTTTTTCTTCTTTGACACACCTTTCCCAACTGGAGGCACTATGCAGAAGTAACAATTGCTGGTATGATCTGTTGGCTCCTCCAAATCATTGGCACTGCAAAAGACATAGATTTCCTTTTCCTGTTCAACCACTGGCGAAGATTTGTTGCACAAGTGTTGCAGCATATGTGTGGGGCCCACCTCTTGTCCTGATCTCCAATTTTGCAGCCAAAATAAAGGTGATAGGCTTTCTTAACCATAGTGGTTATACTGCGCTTTTGTGATGCAAAAGTCACTTCACCACAAACATAGCAGAAGTTATCTGCACTGTTCACAGAAGTACGAGGCATCTCTGTTCACTTTGGCTAAACAGAAATGTGTCCCTTTGCAAAATCAAACACTGACAAATAAGAGAGCACGACACTGTATGATTTCTAGAGCTGATATAGGGCAATTTGTTCAGCAGAGTGATGTAAGCTTCGTTATGACTGCATCATCCATGACTTCTAGGAATAACATGATGCAATTCATATCATGTATGACGCAATACCAGCTTCAGATTGCATCATTCATTATTTTGCCTAAAAAGCAAGTACTGTCCAAACCCAGTCATAGATTTATTCAAAGAACCAGTCAAAGATGTATTTTCGTCATTTCTGGTTTAAATTGAGATCCCTTCCCTTTATAACTCACTTATCCTCCGCCATTCCCAAGTCAAGGGTCGTATATACTGACCCAATAGCGTATCTTGAAAACTAGAGCCAATCAACAATTTTAAGCATCATTTTCATTCTCAGTGACCCAGAATTAGTAAAGTTTGACTACATTTATTTCAGAAGCATTTTGGCTGTAGAGCAGTGTAATAGGAGAGATGGATGAAACCTTGGAAAAAGAGCAGTACATTAGAAAAATGAATGGTTACTGAAGGCAGAACATGAGAGTCATCTGGGCTAATTCTAAAGCTTGTGGAAGTCAATGGAAAGATCAGTCTCATAGAGAAGAGGAATGAGCAAATAAGAGGATTTTAGAAGCAGAGCAGGAGAGAAAAAATAGCCTTAGACAGTGGATGTTCCAAAAATAAGGTCACAGAGCTTCACTGTGAGATCCATAGATTTTAATTCAAGAAGGGACCATTATAATTATCTAGTTTGGTATCGTCCTGCATCTGGCCCAAAAACTAGTGGTTGAACTAGAACATATGTTTCATAAAAATGTCCAATAGTAATTTAAAAAGTCGAAGAGATGGAGAATTTATCACATTCCTTGATAATCTGTTCCAATCTTAATTGCTGTCAGTGTTTAAAATTTTGCATCTCGTTTCCAGTTTTAACTTCATTGACTTCAGCTTACAGCCATTAGGTCTTGTTATGCATTTGGCTGCTAATTTAAAGAGCCACATAGCATCAAATATTATCTCCTTTTGTAGGTACTTTTAGAAAAATCTCCGTGTACTTCTCTTCAATAAGCTAAGTAAATTAAGCATCTATTGTCTTTCATTGCAAGGTGTTTTCCAAAGCACACATATTCTTATAGTCAGGGGCGGCTCCTGGCACTAGCGCACCAAGCACGTACCTGGGGCAGCAAGCCCTGGGGGGCAGCCTGCCGGTCGCTGTGGGGGCGGCAGTCAGGGAGCCTTCGGCAGCATGCCTGCGGGAGGTCCACTGGTTCCGCAGCTTCGGCAGCAATTTGGCGGTGGGTACGCCGAATCCGTGGGACCGGCGGACCTCCCGCAGGCATGCCGCCGAATCCGCGTTACCAGCCGGACCTCCCGCAGGCGCGCCGCTGAAAGCCTCTTGACTGCCATGCTTGGGGTGGCAAAATACATAGAGCCGCCCCTGCTTATAGTTCTTCTGTAAACTCTCTCCAATTTTTCAACATCCTTTTTAAAATAAGGACACCTGAACTGGACATAGTATTCCAACAGTGATTTCATTGGTGTCATATCCAGTTTCAATATCACTTCCTCATTCCTGCACAATATTCCCCTGTTTATACATCTAAGGATCACATTAGCCATTTGCCACAGCATTACACTGGACATTTATGTTCAGCTGATTGACAATAACCTCAAGTTCTATTCAGAGTTACTACTTATCACAATATAGTCCTCCAACCTGTAAACAAACCCATGGATATTTTTCTGCCACAATGAGACAGACTAGATTTATTTTTAATGCAGCAGAATTCAATGAAATCAATTACAATAATATGTATTATCTTATAGTTAGCAATGAGAAAAAATAGTCTGTTCCTTCTAGATGATCGGAGTTTGCTTTAAACAAAATACTAATCCTTGAAATCATTTCAAGTCTTTCCCATGCCATCCTCTTTTTTCATCCATTTTCAAAGCCCTTATGTAACCGAAACTCCTAACCATCTTACCCAAATACTGTTGAAAAACCACACCCCAAAACCAGAAAAATAACATATTGAAGAGAAAATACATATTTGATCATAAAGAGGGAGAATAAAATCCTATATTTTAAAGCTTAAGTCTGTCACTAACTGATGGGGATACACATTTTTTTTCCTATGGGTAAATTATCCCATAGCTGTCTAATATGTGATTTCTAAAAGTAATATATAACTAGTACTGGCCACAATCAAAGCCTGTATACTGAGGTAGATGGTTCACTGGTTTGATAGAAATTCTTATCTTCCAGAGAAAACAGTATGTAAGAACTAATTAGTATTCCAGTTTATAAACTGATGTGCCAAAAATCTAAGAAGAAATAGGGGTAAATTAATCAGATTCCTCCTGAGACTCCACCAGTGGTCAAGCATTGTGCTGTTTGAAGTAGCCCAGCAAATTAGAAACAGAGTCAGTGTCCCAAAACAGAAAAGTTTCCTCTTCATGGGGACCCATGAATTTAGCAGGGGATAGCACAGCTACCATTGTAGTGTCATGCTGAAAAGCTTTGAGTGTTGCCAGCTTTTTCCTCTTTTTCTGGGTAACTGGACTGAGAACAAGGTCATATTTTTTCTCCCAGTCCTTAAAATGTCTCCTTCTTCTTTGATCACTGCAATCAGAATATTCCCATCTGCATTTTTCTGCTTTGATATAACTGGAATTCTTTCGCAGCACTCTGTATCTAGAAAGTCATTTGGAAAGTCCAGCCCCAACTCAGTAGGAATTTTTTGTTCCACAAAATCAACTATTTCTTTGCTAAAAACTTCACCTAACGTCTCCAAAAGGTGATATATTTGCACTTGATCAGGTATCAGTTGCTCAAGTCTGAAACAGTTGCTTGCAGAAAACGTCTGCAGTTTCAGGCAGGGTCCGTATTAGGAAAAACAGGGTCCTGGGCAAACTTGTATTTTGACGCCCCTGGCAAAATTGCCAACTTTCACATGGTAAATAAGCACCCTGATTTTCACAATAAGCCAAAAATCAAGGTAATCCCATTTCAAAACAAGGCCAAAACAAGCCAATCCCTAAGAACCCCAACACTCTATGTGACTAGATCCCCCCAGTGTGCAGTCTGGGACTGTGGTGGGCCCGCTGTGCACCCCTGACTCTCTCCCACCCTTGCCCCTGATTGCCACTTGCCCCCGCTTGCCCACCCCAGCCTCTGCATGCGGGGAGCTGATCAAAAAAAAAAGAAGAAGAAGAAGCAACAAACAACAACCTACAAGCCAAACAAGAAACAAGCTACAAGCCAAAAATTAGCCAACAAGCAACTCACAAGCCAATTAAGCCAAAAACAAGCCCAATTTCTGCATTTTTTTTGCGGGTTTGGCATGTGTGGTCCCTGCCTCCCCCGCATACATCCCTTCTGTCTCCTGCTGCCTCCCCCACATTGTGCCTGGGCCCCGCTGCCTTCCCCCCACCATTCACCTGAGCTTCTTTCCATAGCCTCGCATCCCAGGCATGACCTGCTCGTTGCCTCTTGACCAAGGCACCCTCCCTGACCACGGTGCTCCCTGATCTCTGGCAGATTGGCATTGCTCCTCTTTTTCAATCCAGACTAAACAATTCTCCATACTTTCTATTTTATTATCTAAATAACAGATTTTGATCCCTGTAAACCTCACATTTTATTCCACTGATGTCAAATGTCTTACATGCCGTACCACTTTGCTTTAAAGTTTCCATTAACTCATGTATCTCCTATGTGGCAGGTCCTAGTTTGTGCAGCAGGAGAGGGTAATTCAGCCGTCTTTCTGCTATGTTCTCTGATCACTTTTTTTTTAAGGGTTTTCATAATTTCCCTTTTTTCCTTTCCAAGGCTATCATGTACTATTGAATTCTATAGGCGTGTACAGTAATTTTTATAGGACTCTGCTACATTTCTATGGAACACAACTGATTCCAGCTGTGCTAAATTTAATCAGACTCTCATTTTAAAACTTTTCTTTTCTTAAATCCTCATTGTTGTCAAAATCAAACTGACAGAATTTGATTTCCCCAAAATAGAATGTAGACCTTTGATTCTGGAATCAATATGCTGCCCCCCCCCCCCCC
>NW_020664372.1:14557160-14576880 GCF_002925995.2 Terrapene triunguis
CCCCCCCCGCCACCCTGCACTCCGGTAGTCCTACAAAGAGATTCAGGCCGGTGGATCCCCATTGACTTCAAAAGGTTACGGTGCAGGCTCAAGAGATCTGATTGCAGGTCAACATGCTGTCATTGAAATTAATAGAGCTACGCCAGCCGACACAAGTGAGAATGTAGTCTGCTGAATCTACTCCTAAGCACCAGTCCCTAAAATGTGTATGTTCAGAAATGTATTTAGATTATACATATCATAATTCACTGATGCACAACTTCATAAATATGTACAAACCATCTCATGTTAGGCAATAGTTAAAAGCTAAATTCAGCTGTATCTGCAATATTTCTGTTTGTGTATTTGTCAACAGAGATAACAATAATCAGCACTCCCATGAAAACAATGCTCTTCAACTAAAAATTGTAATCAATGTGAAAAGAAACTGATGAATAATCCCTTGAAGAGTGTCCAAATATAGCCAGATCTTTTCACAGAGAACTTATTTTTAGGCTCATTGCAGTGGTCATTGACATGGTGTCATATGAATTGGGATACTGTCATTATTACTGTGAACATAGGGCATGAGTGCAAAACTTTCGCAGTGCAGGCAGGTGCAGGCAAAAGTCAGTTTGCAACGATTCATTGCTGAGGGGTTTTTGTTTTTTTAGCTCATTGCTGAGTGTGTGGTTGTTGTTTTTTATTTTATTTCCTGAACTCAGTCCCACCACCAAACTGTAATTTCCCAAACTATGTCTGGCCTCTGGCTGATTTAGGAACAGCACTGATGAGCTACCTGAAAGCAAGTCCCATCCCACACCTGCCGTTTAGAAACAAGTAACCTCATCCTATGAACTCTTGTTCATGTGACTAATAGAATTACAATGAATGCAATGGCCTTATTTATGTAAGTAAGTGTTTGCAGTAAGGATCGCAAGATGGCTATGGTTCTGGGTACAAAGATGATGCTAAAGGAGGATTTAATGAAGGGAGATGCAATATGAGAGGATGGTGGTGGGCTAGACAGGACATAAAGGCACACATCCAGGAAGGATGTAGATTCTTTTCTCCCTGGTAGGAAAACATGTGCTGTAAAAGCTCTGATGAGGAAAATGAAAACAAAATAAATGAAAATGAAAATAAAGAAGCTAAAGATGTTTAGAGATTAATCACAAAACATTGAATATGTTGATGGTTATCTGTCCTGTCATCAAAACAGAGGACAGATATTTTGAAATATTTTAAGGTAGTCAACAGTGTTTTAGAATACAAGTTAGTCATTTGAATGGCTAACCTTTTCTAAGACATTGTTTTTAAATTATATTCATGTCACAGCTTTGTATGCCTGAAATGTTTTCTCTATAGTGGCTGTGTGGCTTTAAAAACATCTGAAATGGCTTGCCTTAGATATTGCTGTCTTTTTTTGGTTAGAAAGTGGTGCACATTAATAATTCCTTTGTGTGGGGTGAAGCCTCATTGCAATGCTGTTCCTGTGACGGGAGTAAATCACAGTTCCGTGCCCTGAGTGCAGACATTTGCAGTTCATCAGGGCTGTGCCAACTGTGTGAAATGCTCACTTCACTAGTCAGGGTGTGTCTTTGATGAGTCTGGAGACAATAGGGAAATGCACTTTGCCTCCTGGGAACAGTTGGAAGGGGGATCCCAAGCGAGAGCAACTGGAGCATTGCTATGTGTGCTTCCTCTGGTTCCCCCTTCCTCTCCCTTCAGTATGTGCTTATGGAGGAGGAGGAGGAGGTAATTGTTGCTTCTTTCTTGTTCCCTACCCATTTCCCCCTCTCCACATGCTGCTGGGAAGGGTTCAGCAAGGGTATCTCACATGGTGGGACAGGCTCCATTATCTGGATACCCACTCTTGCTGCCATTGGACTGTGGGGCCATGATCGGGGCATGTTCCCTGGGTGGCTTTAGCTTGCTCTTGCTGCTGAGTGGTCATTTTGGACTCTGTTCCAGTCTGATCTCTACCCACCCTTATCTAGTATGCCTGATATTATGATGCTAGGGCAAGTCTGAATGCCAAACTTTGTTTGGGTCGGGAAGTGATTTTTTTTCCCCATGTGGCAAAATTGGCAAACATCTGCATGGGTTTTTTCACTATATTAAACAGATATTGAGTCTGTACTGTTTACAAGGAGAAAACTCCATATAGCAAACATGGAAATAAAATGGACTGTATGGAAAATGCTTTACTAAAAACTAATTAAAAGATTTTGTGATACAGGTGGAAATGTTGTGTCAGATCCTCAGCTGGTGTATGTTGGTGTGGCTCCACTGGTATCACTAGATCTACACTAATGTGCAAAAGATGGAGATCTGTCCTTTTTGTTACAAAGCATAGCTGAATACATATTTACTAAAACACACAGTTCAGACCATTCCCTTTAGGCAATAATCTAAATCTTGAAATAGGTGTAAGGAAATAAAACTAATTTTAAAAAATGAGTCAAAGAGGGTAAATGGTAATTAATGCTGACTCAACAGTAATAACTTTATGTAGCTTTTCCTGTAGTTTGTTTACAGCTTTATTGGAGAGCATTTGTTAACCTCATCACTGGCTTTGCCCACTTTTGGGTCATGCAGATGTTTTGCAGGTGGAAACAATTTCCCCCTGTTTTTTCCTCCAAATATGTTCTCCTAGATCTCTGTGCAGTGTAGTGGGAAAGGAGAATAAAGGCTGGAGTCTTATATTATTTCAGGGTCTAAATCTATTGGACCATATGGTCTCTATTTGAACTGGAAAGCACATTTTAGTAAAGTGCTACACAGACTGAATGATGGTATCTCAACGTTGATGCACACTGATACAAATATCTGGGTCCAGAGATGAGATAATGTTAAAGGAATCACCTAAGAGAGACTGATAAGTGAGAGAGACTGTGATGCTGGCAGAGCAGGTAATTCTAGAGTCTACTCAGATCAATTTGCTTTTGTATTAGTATAGATCAAAGTAATTTTTTAAATGTATTACAGTATATTTGGTGTTTAACTTCATGAAAACTAATGGGATGGTGCATGCATTGTTTTTATTTATCCGTGTCCTGTTATAATTTAATAGCAAACATTTACATTGTAAATACCCCATAACTAAAAAACTCAGACAAGAAAGAAGGCTGGTGAAATGCAGATTAAGAACTTTAAGAGAAAAGTGCTAATTTCAAAGTAAGTGGCCACTGTGTGTGATGACCAGAGGTCAAAGACTCACAGCGCATTCATCACTCATTGTCATCAAAGGAAAAGCCCATCTGGGTAGAGAGACTGTCAGCTTTCTTTCTGTCAGAAGAAGCTATGAGTATGGATGCGAGGAAAGATCCTTCTGTCCTATTTGGACTCTTACAGGGAAGTGTACCAGAATCAAAAGAGACCCCAGAGACAATCTAGGTTCCCTGAAAAGACTTTGGGGTTAACTGGCAGCTCTTACATCGCTGCCACCATTTGGAATTACAAACTGTGACTCATATGTTAATATATTTTACCTGCTTTAACCTCTCAATAACTCTCATTTCCTTTTCTTAGCTAATAAACATTCAGTTAGTTTACTATAGAATTGGCTGCCAGCATTGTCTTTGACGTAAGATGTGACCAATTGATCTGGGATAAGTGACTGGTCTCTTGTGACATGGAACACCCTGATGTGGTGTGATTTTCGGTTTAATTGACTTTTATCATAAAGTTAAGTCTGTCTGGGTGGCAAAATAGGCTGGAGAGTCTAAGAGGACTGTCAGTGACTCCATGGCAAGACTGGTATAGTGATCCAGGAGTTCACATTTGTTACTGGTGGGTGAAATCTAATTACAGAACACACCACCAGTTTGGGGTATCTATCCTGTTTTCTGACAGTCTGCCCTGAGGTAGGCACATACAGTGGTGACCCACTCCAGACAGCGTGGCAGAGACATCTGACTTACTGGACATTCCTAAAGTAGGGAGTGGTTTTGAGCTTATAAATAAGAAGACTGCAGTGGGGTCTCTTTCCCTCTCTCATCTGCCATCCAGATGCTTTGTGATGCAACATGAACATTCCACACAATATGCATATCATTATGGATTTGCATACACTGGGAAAATGAACTGAACATTACAAATTGGGTGAGTGTATGTACAACAAGAAGGCTCAAAATTCCCTATGACACCTTACTTAATAGTCCACGGTCTAAGGGTATGTCTCTGTTTGAGCTGGGAGGTGTGATTCCCAACTCACATGAATATACCCATTCTAGCTCTGTTCCAGATAACGTGCTAAAAATATCCGTGTAGCTGGGATAGCATAGGGGGCCGCTCTAGCTAGCTGCCTGTGTACAAACCCACCTGGGCCCCTTGGATACATATTCAGGATACAAGCCCAAGACACCACCCGTGCTAACCCAGCTATTCTGTTATTTTTTTAGCATGCTAGCTGCAGAAGAGCTAGTATGGATACATTCAAACAAGCTGTGAATAACACCTCCCAGTTCAAATGTATCTGTACCCCCAGTGTGTCATCCCATAGGTCAGGTTGCCTCTCTTTTCAAATTACCAAATTTTGATAAAATATTAATAAAAGGGCCAAGTCCTACAACCCTTATTTGAGTAGAACTATTTGCAAGAGTAAGGGTGGCAGGACTAGCTCAAAAAGGTATGCACTTGAATGTATTTACAATTTGATTAATGAGACTCCTCCTCCTTTGTTTCTGAAGCTTGTTTTTATTTTTATTATAGATATGCTGTTTTGCTACTTCTCTGTTATGGACAACATTTCTTTAATTTTAGCAACTAAGATCTGAAGTCCAATCTTACTCCATTGAAGTCATTTTTATTTTTGTTTTCTATTGATTTCCATGGATGATGTATCAGGCCTTAAATGATGAATGCTCTGCTACATGCAGTTATTGTCTCATAGATTCTCCTTAAGAGCTAAAAACCTACATATTTGTAACTTTTCTGTATTCTCTCCTGTTGTATTTACCTCTGGATTTTGAGACACATCTGAGAAGGTGCTGCATTATGACACACATGATCAAAATGTTCTCTCCTAAATGCATTTTTTAAAAAAATTACTGTTTTTGCTCCATTTCTGAAGCACTAGTGTGATTTATTTTTCATGTAAAGATTTTCAGTGCACTAACAAATCTGAGATACTTTCAATATGCTGTCCACTTTATTTTGTGTTGCCTGTGTTCTCTTTGCTTCCATGTCTTCTACAGGCAGTAGAGTCATGCCATGACAAAGAGATATCTAACTTTCAGTGAAATATAGTGAATGTTTAAAACTACTCACTGGTAGAAAAATAGCTGTTTAGACATTTCAGTATGCGTCTTGGCAAAATAACTTTTTAAAAGGAACTTTTGAAAAATGTTCAGCTTTTACAGTGCCTTAGAGGCTGAACAATCAGCTACATATAAAACGCTTTTCAGCTCCTAGGAAGAAAATTGCTTTAAAATATATTAAATGTTTATCTTTGTCTGATGGAGTTAGTAATATTTTAGGGATATGCAAAAATAGCTTTTCCACAATTTTTGATCCCCATCAGTATTTTGTAATGGATTTTCTTTTCACATTTTTGATATGGTGTTTACAAAGTGAGACAGGCAAATAGCAATTTTTTCCCAACAGTTTTGTCAATGCACTTCACTGTTATTAGAGTTCAGTCTTGTGTGATCCCAGATGCTCATCATTCTCAAGGAGTGATATCTGAAGTTTTATTGGGCCTGACAGTGTTTCAGATGGAAGCCACATGTGTCTTGGAAGGGTTGGCATTCAGGAGCCATGTGCAATAATATTCTCCAAGGACACGCAGGGAGCTAGTTAGAATGTACTCAAATCCTTCTGACTGCATGGTAATGAAAAATCTTCAGCATAAATGATTCTTGGCACATTGGGAAATTCTGGTTGGTCATTTGTGTAGGCATTAAGCAACAAGGGTGCTAGTGCTGATCCTTGGGGAAACATATTCCATGGAGTCTCCCATCAACTTTTCTGAACATCCATCTTGACAAAGAAACATTGATTCTAGAGCAGGGAGGAGATGACCTGGGCATCTTGATGTTTCTCAGAATTCATGCTAGTTTCTGTAGGAGTGTATGATGGTTGTGAGTGGCATAAGCGTCGACATGTCAACAAACACAGCTCCTGACATCCAAAGGGTACATCAAGAAGCTTAAAAAACTGAACCCCAGGAACTGTGTACTCCAAAAACTGTTGAAATTAAAATGGGGAGCAAACCCTAAAACACTCTGTGCAACCAGTCTCATCCTGCAATGCTCAACCGTGGAGTACTCGGCCCTGTATAGTCACAATTGAGCCATGCATACAAAATTGATACTGAACTCAATCAATCCTGTAGGATCAGCACAAGCCTTTGAAACCAACTCCAACATTGTCCTTATACTACCTTGCTGGGATTGCCCCACCATCAGAGAGGCAGAATGCCTTCAATAACAAGGAGAGACAAAATAAGATGCTCATGGCATGGCCAGATTTCACCACCCTAGACGCTGAAATCCAGAAAGAGCTTTTTGTCTGAAAATCCCTTACCCCAAAGTACTACTGTGGAAGTTATACAGTAAAAAAAAATGGTGGGAAATGCAGATGACCCTGAAGAACCTGGCTCCTTCAGAACAACTCCTACCAGGCACAGACTTCAAGCAAAAGCACTTCTGTACTCTAAATTGAGGGAGAGTTGGTGTAGCAAAGACTGGTGATAACATAACCAAGGGGAAGCAGAATGAACCCACATATGTGGGGAGCTTAGACAAACCTTTGCCCAATGCAATGCCCCATCAACATCCTGTACCCCTGAGGAACTATTTGAGATAAGTGACAACACTAAGTCCTGCCTGTGGTTTTGGAGTAACTAGTTATGGTGATAATCTGCAACTTCTTTGTTTAATCTGGATGTATGTTTAGCAGAACGGTGAAAACTTGTATGGGGGGTTTGTAATGCACAAAAATGGAAAACAGGATGAGCACATCAAACTAAATTTGCTCATGGAAGAGGTGAATGGCCAATGTAATTAACTGAATTACAAGGACTGTTTCCATCAGGTTATAAAGTGCTTTATTCTGCAACAAGTCATCCTAAAATGACAGATTTCTAAAAGAAAAAGCAACTGCCTTTTATTTACCAAATAAATGTGCAATAAGGGACTGTTACCACAGCAGAAAAATACTGGGCTAGAAAGTGCTTGGGCTTAGCATGGAAGGACAGATGGGGGGGCAAAAGTGACTCTTGTGGACTGTGGGCAAAGGACAAGTAGAGTAGCAGCCATTATAGTCATGGGAAGGCAGGGACTGCTCCCAGGGGGGCTAAGGAGGATGCAGGACCATTCCTTCCCTGTGCAGTTGGCTGGGTGTGCTGGGGGAATGGACTGTAGATGCTGTAGTGTATACATTCCTATTGCATGCTATGGAGTTGCAAGAAGGAGTGTATCTCCTGTCTCTGGGAGGGTGTGGCTCTGTTTCTTCTGGGGTTGGTGTAACGGCTCTTACACATAATTCAAAATGACAAAACACCACTGGGATTGTGGGGAAGGAAGATGGGTTACTCATTTAAAGTGAAATACTAACACTGGCAGGCTAGAAGGCAAATATAGAGTAGGCAAGAACTCTACACATTTCTCACAGCCAGATCAATATGTCTTGCCCCAGATTTGTAATATTCAAGGACAGCTCTTGAGAGAAATCTACTATGATTACACTAAAGCATATGATGTCAAAAGTGTCTTAGTCTGAGATTGCAAAATTCACCTTCATTGGGATTCAAACAAGGCTTTGCTACAAATTGACAGAGTTGAAATGTAACAATACACAGTATCATCAACACCTGATCAGGAAAAAAGGTAATGTTAAACTTTTTTTCATTAACCATATATTATATGACAACACAAAGATTTCAGTAAATAATTGCTCTGAAGGATCAAATGTACCAAGGGATAGATTCACAAAGGAGATTTAGACTTGGCATTGTAACGGCAAACTTTTAGATGCCCTTCTGCTTAGTGGAATTCACAGCCCTGAGTTAGGTACCCAGGCTTCCAATACAAAACATAGGGAAAGTTGGGTACCTAAGAATGGGATCCATAAAAGCGAGTAAACAGCCAGGAGCTGCCTAAATTAGCCAATAGGAAATGCTGGAGAGGACAGAGCTCCGCCTCTTCCCAGCCATGAGCCTTCTTCTCAGTTCTGGCAAAAGAGGACTTAGGCACCTAACTGGAGGAGGAGGAAATAGTGGCACTTTTCTCACCCTTATGAGCTTTAGCTCCATGGTTAGAACACTCCCCAGGATATGAGAGACCTAGTTCAATTTCTCCCTTTGGCTGATATGGAGAAGGGACTTAAACTTGTTTTTCACCCAATACAGTGTCTTAACTACTGGGATCACAGGGCATTCTGTTATGGGGCTCTCTGTCTCTCTTGTTGAAGCTGTTCCATTGTGTAAAAAGTAATTATATTACTTGGGTGAGAGCACACAGGAGAATGACTGCATAGCCCAGTAGTTAGGGCACTCACCTGGACAGTCCAAGTCAAAGCCCTCCTGCTCCACTCCATACTTAATTATTTATAAACAATGAAACAGCTGCAACAGGAGAGATTAGGCCTTTCCTCCCGAACACACACACTGCTCAATACTTTGTAGTACTGTGGCTAGGGAACTCTTCTGGAAGATTCCATTTCAAAATCCCTTCTCTGCAGAAGGGGGAATTGAACCCAGAACTCCCAATTCCTGGATGAGTGCTTTAACCACTAGCTAAAAATTATAAAAGGGGCTTGAAGTACAGTGTTGTTTTGTGTAGGGCATGATCTGATAGGTGGCTTCTCCGAAAGTCTGCAGGATTGGGCCCCACAGTCAAGGAAGGTGGGGGAAGAATCCTTACTTGCCCCCACACTTCTGATGGGCTGAGTTGGCTTAGGTACAATCTAGACCAGGGGTCGGCAACCTTCAGCACGCGGTCCATCAGGATAGTCTACTGGCTGGCTGCGAGACATTTTGTTACATTGACTGTCCGCAGGAACAGCCCACCGTAGCTCCCAGTGGCCGCAGTTCACCATTCCTAGCCAATGGATGCTGCGGAAGTGGTGCAGGCTGCAGGGACATGCCGGCCTCCGCTTCCCGCAGCTCACATTGTCCGGGAATGGTGAACCGTGGCCACTGGGAGCTGCGGGTGGCCATGCCTGCGGACGGTCAACATAAACAAAATATCTCGTGGCCCCGCCAGTGGATTACCCTGATGGGCTGCGTGCTGAAGGTTGCCGACCCCTGATCTAGACCTTTAACTAGAAATGAATAGTTTTTGACTGTAACACAATTCAAAGACTGTTTGGTTAATCTTTTGCATTTTCTTTCTTTCATATATCAAACAAATCAGTACATAGTCTTTGTGGATTTTTATATTGACATTTATTGAAGAGTTCTGATTGTGGCATTGATATTATCTAAAACATGCTGATTTTTAGAAGAACAAGCATGACTAAAATTCAATTTTAAACCCTCAGGAAATCCAGAAGATAGAACAATTTCTTTGGCATAAGCTCAATAACACCCAACCAGCCATTCTGCTATTTATACCATCACTCATTTCACCTATAGCAATAAAATGTTGATTAACTGTAGCCCTAGAAACCCGCCTACATCTCCCCAGATAGAGCTACCCACAGGCACAAATAGATCACACATAGTCCCAAAAAAATCATAAATTATAATGAGCAATACTGAATATATTTTGTGCCGTTACCTCGTCCAACTCATGTCTTCTCTTTGGTCCTTAGGTTTCTCCTTTATGTCTATGTCACCACAGTCCTTTACAAGACTCTTCTGGGAGAGGATTCCTTTGTCTGTGTCCTTTTGACTGAAACATCTGATTAATGCTCAGATGTAAAGTGCTTGTTAGGGGTCACATTCTGCATTGATTTATATTACATACAACCCCACTTAAATTCAGAGTTGGATGAGGCATAAATCAGTACACAATGTGGTCCTAATTTTTCCCCAGGTAACAAAAGTTTTATGGGAAGTCCATTTTTTTCTTTTTCTGCTTGCATATTTCCTTTTCCTTTTCTTTCTACACTTTATCCCAAGAGGGCTTCAGTGACCTGTGACCAGATTCAAAAGTTATAGCAGCAGTCACACATGTCAGCCTCAGTTATTCACTCTATGAATATGTATCTGCTGTTTAATTTTCATTAAACTTTTGCCTACGTCAATGTATTTTTCTGAATGAATGAGCCTTGCTTTTCCAGATTGATTATTCACAAATCATGCTTGTAACTTACTACTGCTAATAATGGTTAGCAATGAGTACAATACAGCACGTCTTCCTTTTGCTTGTCATGTCCATCAAAGCAGGAATGGGGAAACCCAAACACCTAGAAATGATGTCCCTCACAAGTCTTCTATATTACACCCTGATGGCAGCATTGCCCACCCATTTCATTCATCAACAGGATGCTACTAAAGGAAAGTAGTTGCTGTAACTATGTACCTGGGGAATGATCTCGAGGAAAGTTTGTAAGGGACATCTCTAAATATGCAGCATCATCTCAACACAAAATGAGGGTCTCTCTAAATGAGACGGATGAGGGGGTAAATCCAAATCCCTCTAAACATATGCCATGTGGGTCTTTGTCTCATATTCATCCTCCTTTTGGGCCTTTGCAGGTTGGGAGGCTTCTTCTAACTTCCCTAAATGAATCCCAACCTGAACAAAGCTCCACTCCCACAGACACAACCCCAAGATCTCAGTCCCCTGCAGGGATGGGGGAAAAGATGCTACCTTCTTTTATCCTTGCTAATGAAACTATGCGGTTATCTGCACACACTAGCTTCACTAAAGATGTGTTTTAAAATTGGTTTAAGCCTTTGATACATTCAGTTTTTGTATTTGTTAATTAGGGATGTGATTTTTTACCAATACAGTTATATCAGGATAACCACTAATGTGGACTCAATTTTACCAGTATAAAGGTGACTTATACTGGTATAGTTTATTCTGCTTCCCATATGGTAATAAACTATGCCAATATAAGCAGATTTGTACTGGTATAACTTAATCCACACTGTGGGCAGTGGAAGGGGAGGTGGGCAGGGAGGGTGGTTACTGCTTTTACTATACCAGCATAGTTAAAGGGCTACTACTTTTGCGTATAGAGAAGCCATTTGTTAAACCAAAGCAATGTTGCATGTATATACTCTTATTTTTAAATATGGCTTACTTAGGTTAAACTTTTTGGGGTAGGGACCATCGTTTTGTGCTGTGTTTGTACAGTACCCAGCACAATGGAGTCCTGGTCTGTGACTGCAGGTGTAACTGCAATTCAAATAAATAGAGTGTTTAACCACAGACTTGCTCTTGTCTAACTAAATTGGTTTAAAAGCAAACCTTCTGCTAAAATGGTGACATCTGCATGTAGAGAAGGCATAGGAAGGGGACTTTATAACTAACAAAATAAAACCTCCCAAATATAATATTGTGTAGCAAAGGATGTGACAATATGAAAATAAGAATACACTATTTAAAAGCATGTTATCTCCCAGTGGGAAAGGATTAATCACCAGAGCATGCCTACCCAGTACAGCAGAGGTTGAGGACAATAGGTGCCATTGAACTTGATGGGCCATTAACAGCAGACAATTAAACACACTAAGATCATGACTGCACTACAGAGTTAAGTCAACTTAAGTTTTGTCAACGATCATAAGTCGCTTTAACAACATTGATGGCGCTTGTCCACACAACACTCCTTGTGTCAGCTGAACACATCCACAGTCATTGCTCTTTCATCGACAGAGAGAGTGTTGTATTGTGGGTAGCTATCCCACAGTGCAACTCGTCACCCTCTGCCGCTTGGAGCTCTGGGAACAGATTGTGGTGCATCATGGGGATGTGCTCGCCATCCCATGATGCAGTTCTTTCCATCCCATCATTCCATAGGCTTTCTATTTCATTTTGTGCTATTTTTCAACAGCCCTTGTAAACTGTGTGCCCACCATCTCTGCTTGACAGCATGGATCCTGAGCTGCTGATCATTCTGGTGATGAATGTTATGAACACAACGCAGCTGGTCCTGCAGTATTTCATGAACTGTGAAATAGAGAGTGAATCAGTGATGCCTGCCCTGCTGTCTGCCATGGAAACAAATAATTCAAGATTGCTGCTGGCATTCACGAACCAGCTTGCCACAGTGGACTGTCAGTACTGGGCTTGGGAAACACGCACCGAGTCGTGGGATCACATCATGATGCATGTATGGGATGATGAGCAGTGGCTGCAGAACTTTCAGATGTGCAAAGCCAACATCCTAGAACTGTGTGCAGCACTCACCTCTGTCCTGCCATGCAAGCATACCAAAATTAGAGCTGCCCTCACAGTGGAAAAGAGAGTAGAGATTGCTGTGTATAAGCTGGCAATTCTAAACTGCTACCGGTCAGTCGCGAATCAGTTTGGGGTTGGAAAGTCCACCATGGGGGTTGCAGTGATGTAAGTGTCTATGGCCATTAATAGCCTCCCATTGTGAAGGAATCTCGGCAATGTGCAGGAAATACTTGATGCCTTTGCGGCAATGGGATTCCTTAACTGTGGCAGGGTAATAGATGGCACACATCCCAATTTTTGCCCCACACCATCTTGCAACAGAGTACATCAACTGAAAGGGATTCTTCTCCAAGGTGTTGCAGGTGCGGGTGGTTCACTGAGTCTGTTTCATTGACATCAATGTGGGTTGATCTGGGAAAGTTCATGATGCATGCATCATTCAGAACATTGGTCTGTACAGAAACAGAAATCTGCACATTGGGACTTTCTTTCCAGACCAGATGATTCCAATGGGGGATGTCCAAATGCCCATATTGATCCTTGGAGACCCCGCCTAAGCCTTGCTCCCATGGCTCATGAAGCCTTACACTGGGAATCTAGACAGCAGCAAGGAGTGGTTCAACTACAGGCTCAGCAGGTGCTGAATGACCATTGAATGTATCTTTGGCTAATTAAAAGGCTGATGGTGCTGTCTTTTTGGCTACCTCAATGAGGAAAATATTTTGATTGTCAGTGCAGCCTGCTGTACTCTGAATAATATTTGCAAATCAAAGGGGGAAAAGTTTCCTCAGAGATGGCGGAGGCTGATCTGCTGGCTGCTGATTTTGAGCAGTCAGATACAATGGCAATTAGAAGGGCACACTAAAATGTGTTTGTATGTGATGCATTTGGCCAAGCAATGTTTGCTTACCACCAAGGATTCCCCCTATAATGAATGCTTCTTGAGTGTTAATTGCAAGGAGCCAATATTCCTACCTGTAGCCACTCTGATTCAATGTTAGTATTGAGCGATGTATGTATGCCTCAAATAAAGGCTCATTTTATTCCAAAGACTCAAATTTAATAATGGGATAAAACACAAACTTTTGGACAAACAAGACATGAAAATGAGGAACAGTCTCACAGTTAGGGCTCTCACAGCTGGGTGTAATTCCAGTTTTCATTGGAAAACCAGTCCCCAGGCATGGAGTGTAGGGGGTACTGTGAGTAACAGGGAGCATGTGATGCATGTGGTGAGGGAGTTTGGGGACGGCATGGACCCAGAGTTCTGTAGTGTCTGGAGGGGGAGTTGGGCAGGGATTTGCTCTGATTGCAGACTAATGAGGGCCTTAAATATCTCTGTCTGGTCCTCCAGGAGCTTTATCCTCTGCTCCTGCCCCTATGCCCTTTCCTTGCTATCCAGCCTCAGTCTTCCATTAATTGTCTCCCTCCACACACTTGTTTCGCTATGTGCTGCATATGTTGACTGCAGGACTTCACTAAACATATCCTTCTTACTCCGCCTAGGTCACCACCTCATCTGATGGAGGTGCTTTGCCAGTGTAGATGAGAGTGTTCTCAAGGGCACTGTGACAGAGTGCTGGGCAAGAACTGCTGACTCATCTCTCTGTCATGCCAGCTCCCATTACCGAAGTAAATTGGAGTTGGCTAGAGAAAACCTGCACCTAATTGGTGAATGGGTGACAGCTGCCTGCCCAATTAGCCTGGGGCTATAGAAAAGCCTGGGAGGAAGGAAGCCAGGAGAAGGGAGTGAGGGAGCGGAAGCCGAGTGATAGCTCTGCGCTGGTTAGGCCTCAACTGGAGTATTGTGTCCAGTTCTGGGCACCGCATTTCAAGAAAGATGTGGAGAAATTGGAGAGGGTCCAGAGAAGAGCAACAAGAATGATTAAAGGTCTTGAGAACATGACCTATGAAGGAAGGCTGAAAGAATTGGGTTTGTTTAGTTTGGAAAAGAGAAGACTGAGAGGGGACATGATAGCAGTTTTCAGGCATCTAAAAGGGTGTCATAAGGAGGAGGGAGAAAACTTGTTCACCTTAGCCTCTAAGGATAGAACAAGAAGCAATGGCCTTAATGCGGGCAGGGGACTGGACTCGATGACCTCTCGAGGTCCCTTCCAGTCCTAGAATCTATGAATCTATTAATCTTCCGTCCTGAGTGCAGACAATAGAACCCAAGCTGTGTATGGTGAAAAGGTGGTGGAAGCATAACCTGTAAATAAACGGCACCAGTGGTTATTAATTCCCAGGGTCTCTGAGTGACTTTGTCAGCAAAGCAGGGGCAGGAGCCAAGAGGGCCCTGCACCAACCCTGCTACAGGAACATCTGCAGAAGGAAAAGAAACAATGAACAGCGATATTATTGTAAGTGTACTCACGGCCATGAATCACAAAAGTTACACACACACCCCTCTTTCTGACTGTCCCTTGGCTAGCGCACAAGTCGCCACGAGTCCCAGGGGATGGCATGGGCAAGGGGAAAGTGCAAGAAGGGACAAATGGTGGTTTGCAAAGGGGGTTACTATAAGTGGCTAGAGAGCCTATTCTGAATATTGGCACCCTTTTCCACAGGCTAGGGTAATCAAAACCAATATCTCACTTCTAAGAGTAACCCAGGATGCAAGGGTGAATCTCCTGCATGCATGTGGCTAGAGACTGGCTCCAATTTGTGCCGCTCTGGTCCCTACAGAAATAATTGCCAGGTAGTGTGACAAAGATTCCCATAGTGCGGGGAGAAACTAGGCATCTTGCCCAAGGAAGCTTTGGAAGAGGATTGCAGAATACCTACAGGAAAGTTTCCTAGACATCACTATGAAGGATTCCAGAGACATCCCCGTGTACATTAACAAACTTTTCCACCATGACCCCACTGTGTAGATGGACAGGCTCTGTGGTTAATTTCTCTCCGTTATCCCTCCTCTACCATATAACAAAGTACATGAGAGCTCAATCTCCACTCACCGTGCAGTACCAAAGCAAAATGAGCACTTACCGGAGATCCCCTCTCCTGCATCCTGTACACAGCCAGAGTGCTGGGACTGACTAGACCCCTCCGGAGTGGAAAAGAGATGCACCGTGCAACTGGACAACCCTGCAACCGGACAACCCTGCCGTGTGCTCCACATCTTCCTCCAGCTCCACCTCCTCATCCATCACTTCCTTATAGGGGATGAGTCTGCTAACTGCTGCCTCCAGCCCCCTGAAGTATCCACAGGCCTCTTGACGGTGGAGGTGGGGTCGCCACAGAGGATGGTGTGAAGCTCCTTATAGAAGTGGCATGTCTTCGGTGCCACACCACAGCAAGGGTTGGCCTAGACTTCTGATACACCTGCCTCAGCTCTTTCATTTTAGCATGACACTGCTGTGTGTCCCTTTCTTTCATGCCCCTTCTCCAGCATATGACTAGCAATCAGACCACAGGTATCAAAATTCCTATGGCTGGTGCAAAGCTGCAACTGCACAGCCTCCTCTCCCCATATGCTCAGCAGATCCAACAGCTCTGGTGTGCTTCACGCAGGAGTGCATGAATTCATAGGCTTTCCTTTCTTTCTTTCTTTCTTTCTGCTTTAAAGCAGTCAAGCCTTTGGTTCTATTTTGACAATTTTTTTTCAGCCAATTTAGAAAATGTTATGAGGGTATTGGACAGAAATACAAGGTCATAGAAACATTTGTTGTAAGAAAAAAGTATTTCTCTGTTTCTACCTGCAGACTTCCTTGCCTCCCTACAACTTAGGGCAGATCTATACTACAAACTTGCTTCGGCCCTTCTGCACTGATGCAGCTGAGCCACTGTAGTGCTTCTGGTGAAGATACTCTAAGGTTATGGGAGAGAGCTCTCTTGTTGGCTTAACTCCATCTTTGTGACAGGTGATACCTATGTTGGCGGCAGAAGCTCTCTCACCAACATAGCACTGTCTACATGGGGAGTTAAGATCTGTATAACTACGTCACTCGCGGGTGTGATATTTTTCATACCCCTGAGTAACATAGTTATACCAAAATGATTCTGCAGTGTAGACCTCACCTTAGAGAAGGGGGGGAGCTCTCCCTCCTGGAATGCTGTTCACCTCCTCTCTTTCTAGGGCACATGATCAGATGAAAAGATGTTATGAGCTATCACATCAACTCACCTGGTAGTTCATGACTTTACAAATGGTCAAGGTGAGATCCGGGTTGTAGTGGCAAAATATATCTACTGACAGGCATGAAATTCACTCATGAGTGTTTATCCTTCTATGATTATTTACTTGTGGCTTTAGGCCAGTAAAGATCACAAGACCTGGACATTTGATTGGATGTGTGAAATTACACACAAAATAGTTTCTCTTTATGAAATGTCATATAGTCAGAATACAATGGTTTGATCAATTCCACTCTTTAATTCTTATCCTTTTGGGAAGGTCAGGCCATTTGGATCTTTTTCAACCAAAAGTGCCTGTCTCGCCATCTCTCTGTCCCCTCCCACCCCACTTTTTCTGCCGTGTAAGATTAAGAGATTTCTGTATATCTCATTTATTTTATATTCATTCCCAAAAACTTGATCTTGGGACAACACTCTCTGCACTTCCCTTTTGACTCATCTTTGGGCCACCTCCGGAGAAGGGTGAATAATTGGTTACTTCACTTTTGAACATTCAGGAATCAGATCCTTAGAGAACGATAACTACACAGGTTGCAGTTTTGAGATCTCTCCCCACACCTTTTCCTCCCCTAATATTTTCTATTCTCATTAATGTAGTAACTTTCCATTTGTGACAAGTAGTTCAAGTGATGTGCTGTATTTAGAGACAACTAGAACTTCATAAATATTGAATAGTGCTTTATTTCCATAAGTGCTTCACCCTAATGCTAAGTCCTTGCGTCAAAATTCACATTAAGTGGCAGAGAGATCATCTGCGCATCCATGTTACGTTCGTTTGAATTTTTATTGCAGCTTTAGAGTCGCATCTGATTTTTAAACAGTTAAAAAAAATCAAACTTATTCAAACTGAAGTTAGCAGTGGAAGATCAGGAGAACTTTTTAGTTTTTGTAACCTATAATGCCATGTAGCTTTTCTGCTTTACAGTGCTTCATGAAGCTTGGCTGGTTTCAATGCATGATTTTATTCATGATTTAGCTATTCAAATAGCAACAGTCACCTGTGAAGCCCTATTAAATGTGTAAAATGAGATTAAATTAAATTCTTAGTTCTCAAAGTGACAGTGAAGAACATGATTTCCCTTCATAATACAGTCAGAATCTCTGGTGATTGGGGCAGTACAAAAGCCTAGATTGATTCCAGGGAACTTTCCGAAGTGCTTGTCTTTGACCTAACTCTGCCCACACTGAAGTCAGTGGCAACATTGAGCACTGTTGAAAATGCCACCCCTGATGTTGAAAGTAGTCCACAAGCAGGGCACTGCTAAAGGTGGCAAATGTGTGAGATGTCTTCCTGAGCACTTCTGATTAAACTCTCCTTAAATGCTGTGGGTGAAATCCTGGCCCCATTGACGTCTAAAGGAGTTCTGCCATTGACTTCAATGGAAACAGAATTTCACTCTGTGCCACAATGGAGTAATCACTACAATCTTTCTTGGCTAAAAGACCTAGGCTGGGATTACTGAGCTGTTTCCCTGAGAGTTCCAAAAGCAGATATTAGTAGATAAAAGCAGTTATACTAGAGAGGCAGAAGCTTTGGTTAAATCAACAAGAAAAAATCAGAAAGGAAGAAGATTACTATACAACTGCTGTCTTCCTTTCCTGTTATTATGTTGCACTTGTTTATAGTAGATGGAAGTACACAGATGTGGTAAAAGCCTATTTGCTTTCATTTGGTGACAGTAAAACCGAGTGAAAGTTACACCTTTCACTGCACAATGTTTTCAAAAAAGTGTCCTATGGAAGCCACTTTGAACATTTATGGGGCCTTTTGATTTCTGAGTAAAAAAAAATGCTGTAATTGAAAACAGAGTAACAAAACCATAACTTGGTTAAACAAATGTAGGTGGGTGTTGTGAGATTAATTTTTGATTGAAATGTGCACCATTCTATTGCTAAAGTGTGACACAAATCAACAATCAGAGATGATGATGAGACAATAGAAAGTAACACAGAGCAACAACTGCAGCAGCTCTGTCATCATCAGCATTTTGATATGATGCTATGGCAGCTGCTGCTCTGCCTTCTGTGCAACAGAGTCACTTGCTCATCATTCAGCTATACACAGGCCTGATTCATGCTACAAATTGCAAGGGTGTCATCAACTACAAAGGTATATCCCACGTGTCTCAGCCAAGTGAACAACTCATCAACGGCACCGGTGTGGCTACTAAGGGGGCTTTTGTCTGTGTTATACTTCCTGTATACTTCCAATAGTGCCTGGAACTCTGAAATTGAAAGTGTGACAATGACTAATGATGGAATTACCACCACTGTCTTTGACTCTCCTGTAGCTTTCCCTAATATGTCACACAGTATAACGACTTCCTGCATATTGTGATGTGAAAATGCTATTCTTATTCATTTATAACGTGTATATTGTGACTTTGCCACAAACCTTGAGTAAGGAGTAGCATGTAGTTCACTGGCCACAGGAAGCAGATCAGGGACCACACTGTGAATCAGAGAGGGAGAGAGATATTAATTTCTCTCTCATATATGTATATACAATTATGGTAGTGCTCGTAGGTCACAATCAGAATAGGCACTGTGCAAACAAACTTTCATAGTCCCCACCCAGAAAGAGTTTATAATATGATTAAGAAAAGATGCAACTAGTAAATAGAACAGGGGTCTCAAACTCAAATGACTACGAGGGCCACATGAGGACAAGTACATTGGCCGGAGGGCCGCATTTACTGACACCTCCCCCCACACCACCCTCGGCCCTCCCCCCACTCCATCCCTTCCATGAGGCCCCACCCCTGCCCCACCTCCTTCCACCCCTTCCCTGCCCCCATTCCAACCCCTTCCCTGAAATCCCCACCCCAACTCCGCCCCCTCCCTGCCCCCGGGGGTTGTAGGAGGGGTGTGGGATGTGGCAGGGGCTCAAGGCAGGGAGTTGAGGTGTGGGTGCAGGAGGGGTGAGTGTGGCAGTGAGTCAGGGTGCAGGGTGCGTCAGGGGGCTCAGGGTAGGGGGTTGGGGTGCAGGAGGGGTGCAGGGTGCGTCAGGGTTTCAGGGCAGGGGGTCAGGGTGCAGGGTGCAGCGGGGGCTCAGGGCAGGGGGTCGGGGTGCAGCAGGGGCTCAGGGCAGAGGGTCAGGGTGCAGCAGGGGGCTCAGGGCAGGGGGTCAGGATGCGGGGTACAGCAGGGGGCTCAAGGCAGGGGGTCGGGTGCAGGAGGGGTGCAGCAGGGGGTGCAGGGCAGTGAGTTGGGCTGCAGGAGGGGTGCGGGGTGTGGCAGGGGGCTCAGGGAAGGGTGTTGGGGTGCAGGAGGGGTGTGGGGTGTGGTGGGTGGTTTAG
>NW_020664372.1:14576890-14749960 GCF_002925995.2 Terrapene triunguis
GGGTCGGGGTGCAGGAGAGGTGTGGGGTGTGGCAGGGGGCTCAGGGCAGGGGTGGGCGGGGGGCAGGCTCTGGCCTGACGTGCATCGGGGGCAGGGCAGGCTCCCTGCCTGCCTGCCTGCCCTGCCCTGCCCTGCCCCTGCACGCTCAATGGGAGCAGCTGGGGGCAGTGCCCGAAGCAACAGTCACACACACCCCTGCGCCCCTCCTTCCCCAGGTTCTGTCCGCTTCCCGGAGCGGCGCGGGGGCAGGGTAGGGCAGGCAGGCAGGCAGGAAGCCTGCCCTGCCCCCGGTGTGTGTCGGCCAGAGCCGCTCTAGGTAAACGCTGGGGGAGGGCGAAAGGGCTGTGAGGAGCTCGCGGGCCACAGAAAATAACCCCGCGGTCTGTGTGTTTGAGACCTCTGAAATAGAACAAATAGTTGGAGTGAAGTGGGGAAGAGGGATAGGATAACAATGACCACGAACAGAGCAGCGAATAGAGGACAGGCAAAGAGAAGAAGTTTGCCTGGGTACTGTCCGAGAGGAGCTATGTTGAGTGCTGCATTAGGGAGGCTGAATTGTGAGCTGGTGGGGTGAATAGCCAAGTGTCTGTCTGCTGTGACCATTTGTTTGACTGGAGCTAGTTGCAGGGACTGTTTGACCGTGTGTCTGTTTGTGAATTGGGAGTGCTTTGTTCCAGGTGGGGCTTGAGTGGTTGATTGGAGGGAAGGCTTGGAGCCAGTCCAACTGCTTCGAGCCAACAGCCTTATAAAAAAGCAGCCAGTTCTGAACCAAGTGAGCGAACAGAGGACAGACAAACAGAGGACCGGCAAACAGAGAGAGTTTGCCTGTGGGGAGTTCCCGCAGAGTGGGTTTTTTTTTTTTTTTTCTTTTTGGCTTCTGTGAGCAGTAAATAAAACATTGGAAGAGGCTCTTAGAAGGAAGACAATAGGGATAGTGAGTGATCAGCTGTTGTGACCTGCACGGGATGTGCCATGTTCGTCTTTCTCCCAGAGGATAGAAGTGACTTTGTCTGTATGAAGTGCAAGCTGGTCTCCATATTGGAAGAGAACCCAGTATCAACCCTGTGTTGCATCAGAGAAAATGAAGATTTTCTGGATAGAAGTCAGCGTTTGGTTCTGCAGGCACAGCATGCTGAACAATCAGAGAGGGCAGTGCAGAATGGAGAAGAAAATTGGCAGCATGTGACCTCCAGAAGAAGAAAGAGGAGAACCCATGTACCCCTTATGCTGATAGAGGTAAGACAATGTTTTCAGGCTCTCTACAGACAGGTACTATGGCAGAGAATGGTTTGGAAGAGTTATCTGAGGGAAGGGATCAGAGGGAGAACCCTGGGGATGCGTTGTACTAGGGATGGGGGTTCTGTGTTCACCACTCCCAAGATGAGGAGATGGGTGTGGTAGTTGGGGATTTCTTCCTAAAAGGGATGAATCATCCAGCTGCCATCCAGACCGGGAAACTTGAGAAGTGGTCTGCTTGCCTGAAGCTAGAATTCAGGATGTGACGGAGTGTCTACCGAGACTGATCAAGCCCTCGGACCGTTACTCCTTCCTACTTCTCCACGTGGGCACCAATGATCCTGCTAAGAATGACCTTGACTGGGTCACTGCACACTATGTGGCTCTGGAAGAAGGATAAAGGAGTTTCAAGTGCAAGTCGTGTTCTTGTCCATCCTCCCTGTTGAAGAAATTGGCCCAGGAAGGGACCATCAAATTGTGGAGGTAAATGTGTGGTTGCGCAGGTGGTGTCAGAGAGAGGGCTTTGGATTCTGTGAGTATGGGATGTTGTTCCAGGAAGAAGGATTGCTAGGAAGAGATGGGATCCTCTTAACAAAGAGAGAGGGAAGTGCATCTTCGTAGGCAGGCTTGCTAACCTAGTGAGGAGGGCATTAAACTAGGTTTGCTGGAGGATGGAGAGTTAAGCCCTGAAGTAAGTGGAGAATTGGGATACTGGGAGCAAACACAAGGAGGAGGGTGCAACAGGGGAGGCCTCCCGATTCATACTGAGAAAGTAGGGCAATCGGCTAGTTATGTTAGGTGTCTGTACAGGAATGCAAGAAGCCTGGGAAACAAACAAGAAGAATTGGAAGTCATGGGACAGTCAAGGAACTATTCTGTGATTGGAATAACAGACTTGGTGGGGTAACTCACATGACTGGAGCACTTTAATGGATGGGTATAAAGTGTTCAGGAAGGACAGGAGGGGGAGAAAAGGCGGAGGAGTTGAACTGTATGTAAGGGAGCAATATGATTGCTTAGAGCTCCAGTATGAAACTGGAGAAAAGCTTGTTGAGAGACTTTGGGTTAACTTTAGAGGCGAGAGCAACAAGGGTGATGTCGTGGTGGGCGTCTGCTATACACCACCAGACAAGGAGGATGAGGTAGACAAGGCTTTCTTCAGACAACTAACAGAAGTTTCCAGATTGCAGGCCCTGGTTCTCATGGGGGACTTCAATCACCCTGACATCTTCTAGGAGAGCAATGCAGCAGTGCACAGACAATCCAGGAAATTTTTGGAAAGTGTTGGGGATGACTTCCTGGTGCAATTGCTGGAGGAACCAACTAGGGGCCATGCTCCTCTTGACCTGCTGCTCTCAAATAGGGAAGAATTGGTAGGAGAAGTAGAAGTGGGTGGCAACCTGGGCAGCAGTGACCATGAGATGGTCGAGTTCAGGATCCTGACAAAAGGAAGAAAGGAGTGCAGCAGAATACGGACCCTGGACTTCAGAAAAGAAAATTTTGACTCCCTCAGGCAACTGATAGGTAGGATCCCCTGGGAGGTTAATATGAGGGAGAAAGGAGTCCAGGTTTGCTGGCTGTATTTTAAAGAATTCTTATTGAGGGCACAGGAACAAACCATCCTGATGTGTAGAAAGAGTAGTAAATATGACAGGCGACCAGCTTGGCTTAACAGAGAAATCTTCGGTGAGCTTAAACACAAAAAGGAAGCTTACAAGAAGTGGAAACTTGGACAGATGACAAGGGAGAAGTACAAAAATATTGCTTGAACATGCAGGGATGTAATCAGGAAGGCCAAAGCACAATTGGAGTTGCAGCTAGCAAGGGATGTGAAGGGTAACAAGAAGGTTTCTACAGGTATTTTAGCAACAAGAAGGTAGTCAGGGAAAGTGTGGGAGGCAACCTAGCAACAGATTATGTAGAAAAAGCTGAAGTGATCAATGGGTTTTTTTGTCTTTGTCTTCACAGACAAGGTCAGCTCCCCGACTGCTTAACTAGGCAGCACAGTGTGGGGAGGAGGTGAGCAGCCCTCAGTATTGAAAGAACAGGTTAAGGACTATTTAGAAAAGCTAGACATACACAAATCCCTGGGGCCAGATCTAGTGCATCCAATGGTGCTGAGGGAGTTGGCTGATATGATTGCAGAGCCAGAGGTCCCAGATGATTGGGAAAATGGCAAATATAATGCCTATCTTTAAAAAAGGGAAGAAGGAGAATCTGGGGAACTACAGACTGGTCAGCCTCACCTCAGTCCCTGTAAAAATCATGAAGCAGGTCCTCAAGGAATCCATTTTGAAGCACTTGGAGGAGAGGAAGGTGGTCAGGAACAGTCAACGTGGATTCACAAAGGGCAAGTCATGCCTGAGCAACCTGATTTCCTTCTATGATGAGATAACTTGCTCTGTGAATATGAGGAAAGTGGTGGATCTGATATATCTTGACTTTAGCAAAGTTTTTGATACGGTCTTCCACAGTATTCTTGCCAGCAAGTTAAAAAGAGTATGGATTGGATGAATGGACTATAAGGTGGATAGAAAGCCAGCTAGATCGTTGGACTCAATGGGTAGTGATCAACGGCTTGATGTCTTGTTGACAGCCGGTATCAAGTGGAGTGCCCCAGGGGTCTGTCCTGGGACCGGTTTTGTTCAACATTTTCATTAATGATGTGGATGATGGGATGGATTGCACCCTCAGCAAGTCCACAGATGACACTAAGCTGTGGGGAGAGGTAGATATGCTGGAGGGTAGGGATAGGGTCCAGCGGGACCTAGCCAAATTGGAGGATTGGGCTAAAAGAAATCTGATGAAATTCAACAATGACAAGTGCAGAGTCCTGCACTTAGGACAGAAGAATCCCATGTACTGCTACAGGCTGGTGACCGACTGGCTAAGTGGGGGGACCTGGGGATTACAGTGGATGAGAAGCTGGATATGACTGAACAATGTGCCTTTGTTTCCAAGAAGGCCAACGGTATATTGGGCTGCACTAGTAGGAGCATTGTCAGCAGATCGAGGGAAGTGATTATTCCTCTCTATTTGGCAATGGTGAGGCCACATCTGGAGTACTGCATCCAGTTTTGGGCCCCCCACTACAAAAAGGATGTGGACAAATTGGAGAGAGTCCAGAAGAGGGAAATGAAAATGAATGGGGGGGCTGGGGCACATGATTTAAGAGGAGAGGCTGAGGGAACTGGGGTTATTTAGTCTGCAGAAGAGAAGAGTGGGGGGGGAAGATTTGATAGCAGCCGTCAACTACCTGCAGGGGGGTTCCAAAGAGGATGGAGCTCAGCTGTTATCAGTGCTGTCAGATGACAGAACAAGAAACAATGGTCTCAAGTTGCAGTGGGAGAGGTATAGGTTGGATATTAGGAAAATCTATTTCACTAGGAGGGTGGTGAAGCACTGGAATGGGTTACCTAGGGAGATGGTGGAATCTCCATCCTTAGAGGTTTTTAAGGCCCAGCTTGACAAAGCCCTGGCTGGGATGATTTAGTTGGGGTTGGTCCTGCTTTGATCAGGGGGTTGGACTAAATGACCTCCTGAGGTCTCTTCCCACCCTAATCTTCTATGATTCTATGACCACACAGAATTCATTTCAAAATTATAAACACATGTTCACAGAATATTTGAATTACTCAGACAGCTGTATGAACAAGACATAGATCATCGAACCTAGACTATATTTTTCGTACACTTTGGAATGCCAAACACATATTCTGCTGTGTAAACTCTATTAGGACTACTTTGAATAATCCAAGTCTTTGAGAAGCTTAAACAGCTTCCATTTTGATGTTTGAATCCACTTTCCATGAAAATCTTTTGCTTTCCTCCCCGCCACATTTCACCTTCAATTTGCACTGAACTGAGAAGATTTAAAATCTGAAAACATCCATTCAGGGCTAGACATAAGAACTTAATCATGACGTTGGAAAGGAGAGAGATGACTGGCTGTAGGGTCCTGATCAGCTCCAAGATAATAGAACAAAGATGTTGTATTATTATGCCTGGGAAAATTAGTTGTTTACTTTTAGGATCTTGTAAAATATGTGAATTTTTTTCTCTCCCTGCTATTCCTACCCAGTGGAATCTGATTTTAATAGGGAGGGACACAAACAGTAGTATCAAAAAAGCTTTAAAAATCCCTTTAAATCATGTTTAAAATTTGTGGCTTATACAGAATACATGGTGCAATACAACGGTTTTATTTGTATTAGTTCGGGATGACTAATGCAGCTCAGTAGTGGTTTCATCCCTTGTGGACATCCCAGACTCATGACCATAAAACCGTCCTGTAGTCTCTGTATACAGAATATGCAAATGAGATCTAATTGACTAAAGACAAATACATGCTGGAACTCTGATTATTACCATTATGGAAAAATGAAAAACCACTTAAAAAAAAAGATGCATACATAGCAAGACATGCTGCCATGCACAGTTTATGGATCCTCTCTGAAATGTAGTTAGGTACAAAGTACACATTAGGTAATAAAATGGGGGGGGGGGAGTCAAAACTATTGAGAGGCAGAAAACTCTTTTGAAGTGAAATTAGTAGCAAGTTGGACAAGATCCAAAATATTGCTTGAGACTCTATGTATATATGATTGCAGGAAACGCCCTTATTCCTCCTCAAAAACAATTTATTAATATATTAACTAGGTTGGCAGTAGTGAAGCAGTAATTTAAAGTACACCAGCCTATAGGATTTAGAATAAAAATATACCAAATTGCCTGAAAATAATCTTGATAGTCAGTGAACTGGGGTATTGATTGCTTTGCATATGGCAATGGTGAATTAGTGCTCCCATGGTTTTCATCCAGCATAATAAATATGCATTAAGCACTTAGCATTTGCACCATTGGAATAACTCAAAAAGTTATATAAATAATGGGAGAATTCCAAGGGTTTCTGATGTTGTTGCTAGGGAAACCAACTCGTTGATATCTGCATGATCAATAGGTCTGTAATTTTTGTGTTGTTCTCAGAAGGAAGCTCTTAAAAATAGGACTAAGTCTAAATAAGTCTCCCTGGGTTAATCTGTATGGTCACTACATGCATCTCCTTCTAGTTTTCCTAATCAACTGTGATTAGATAGAAGGATTGGTGGATGGACACACACAAAACATAAGCTATTGATTCAATATTTTCATCCCTCTTTCCTCTTCCAACACCCCTCCATTTATATGTTGCCTGTTCACTTGATTGTAAATACTTTGGGGCAGTGATTGTGGGCCAGAGTCATTGACTGCTCTATCCACTTTCTGCCTATCTGGTGATGAAAAATATTTATAAATCTGATTTAACCAGCCAACACAGTGATATTCACAGATGATTTGTGTCACCAGTGTGATTTAAAACAGCTGAAACATGCCAGTGAATCTAGCCCAATGTCTTCATTTATAATGTGGTAGTGCCTAGAGGTAGGGTGACAAGATGTCTGTTTTTTGACCGGAATGCCCAGTCAAAAAGGGACCCTGGTGGCTCCGGTCAGCACTGCCAACCGGGCCATTAAAAGTCTGGTCAGCGGTGCTGCGGTGCTAAGACAGGCTAGTCTCTACCTGTCCTGGCTGGCACCATGCTGCACCCCGGAAGCGGCCAGCAGGTCTGGCTGCTAGGCGGGGGAGCCATGGGGCTCCGTGTCCTGCCCCCACTCTGAGCACTGCCCCCACTCTGAACACCGGCTCTGCACTTCCATTGGCTGGGAACAGGCTAGTGGGAACTGGGGGGGGGGGCGGTGCCTGTGGGTGAGAGCAGCATGCAGAGCCTCCTGCCCCCCCCCTTTCTAGGACCTGGACCTGTTGGATGCTTCCGGGGAGCATGCAGCACGGTGCAGGACAGGCAGGCAGCCTGCTTTAGCCCCTCCCCCGCTGCTCCACAGTGTCTCTTGAAGCCTTAAGACCAAACCAAGAAAAGAAAATTTCAGCTTGAAAGATGAAATATTTCTGAAATGTATGAATAAAATGGGAAATATAGCAAAAAAGTGTATTTGTGAATATTGTAACAGTTGCTACACTGAATAGGTGAGTGGACTCCTTGGTGCATATGCAGACAGCATCTTAAGAACCAGGAAGTAACTCAGAGAGGAAGTTCAAGGACGTCTCTTTCCTGGCTCTGGGAGAAAACAAAATGGGAGTAGCAGAAACACCAGCAGCAGGAGGGGAGTTGCTTCTCTACTCTCTTGTATTAATAAATACCAATATTTTCATTTTGCTTTAAAATTTTCTGGGGTGTTTTTGCAAGAAAAACTGAAAACCAGACTTGTTTCAGTAAACTCTGAATTTTCCTAACAAATCAGGATTGTTGTTTTGTTTTAAAATGGGAAAAAATGTTAATTGAAATTTTGGGGAAAAGTTTTTGTATAGATATTGCCACTGGCATTTTTAACCAGCTCTACCACTAAGTCAAAGTGGTTATCTATTCAATGGTTACTTACTTGCAGTGCTATACAATGTTAATTATACAATATTGTGCCCTCACCCAGTACTAATCAAGGTCTTATGTGAAATGGATTTTTATAAAAGACTCAGGGCATGTGAGGAGAGATTTTTTGTCTGTGCTAATTACTGGTGTATAGCTCTGGGAAAGAAGTGTTCTACAAGCACCTTTAGCCTTGCCCTTTTTGCCCTGTACAACAAAAACATCAGTTGGAGAGAGTAGGAGCTGGAGGTGCGAGAGACCATGTTAGCAACATCCAATGAACTTACATAATGCATATTTAACAGCTCAAGGAACTGATAGTTTGTTTTATGAAACCTGAAGTCATCTGCATACATGCATGTCCCTGCCCTTGTCAATGAAGTAGTAGGTCATTAATGTTCATTGTGAACAGCAATGACCCACAGAATAGAATTCCAGGGAACTCCAGCTGTAGCAGCCTAACATAAAATTGTAATTGTTTCCATCAACAGCTACATTAAAGTAGTTAAAGATACAGAATTTGAACTACGTGGCAACTTAAGAGCCCAGATGATGATAAAAGACTTTTTAAATTTAGTTTCAAAACTGAATAAAAAGTTTCAAGAGCAGCATAAGCTGTTTTTTGGAGTTCAGTTTACAGTGGTTTTTTAGAGCTGAATGGAAGTAATGAAAGTCAATATGATGTTTGTGATGTGTTTGATAACACATCATAAATCAGCTTTATGTGCAATAGGCTCCATTATCTTAAGAGGGGCATTGTTAGCTATTGATTATAATAGCAGTGTGTAGTTCATGTGTGAAGGTGAATAACTTTGGCCTACATCCATGAAATTGGAATTATTCACTGTCCAGAAGACTGCTGGACAGTGATACAAATCAGAGGTTTGATTGAAAGCACAGTGGCAAGCTAGAGATATTTCAGAGTTAAAACACAACCCTTCGTATATGTAGTTCAATAAAGTTGAATATGTGGTTTGATCTGGATACTATTGCCATGTATAGACAAATCAGAGATATTGCGCAGGCGTCGGGGCCACGTGAGGTCAAGGGCCCCCTAGCAGATGGCCTGGGTTGGGAGTGGAAGGGGCCAGAGCCAGAGCAGAAGGGGTGGGACCCAAGCCTCCTCTGGCCGCTGCCCGCTGTCACACAGCAGCTGCCTGGGAGAGAGCCTGGGTGTGGTGGCAGCGGGCTGTGCCCTGCCTAGCCTCAGCTTCTGGAAGCAGCAGCCGAGTGAGCCAGAGCCCTCCTCTCCAAACCAGCATACTTGGTTCTGTCCCTGGAAGCCGAGCCCAAGCAGGGAGCGGGCTGCCACTGTTCCCCAGTCAGACTCTCTCCCAGGCAGCTGGCTACATTGCACAGAGCAGCAACCGGGACCGGTACTGTCCTGCTCCGTGCCTGCGCCCGACTGCCAGGAAGAGCGGCTGAACTTGCCAGGAGAGCCAGCGCAGTGGGAGGATAGACCCCCCACTAGGCAGGTTTCATGGGGTGGGGCTAGGGTGACCAGACAGCAAGTGTGAAAAATCGGGACGGGGGTTGGGGGGGGTAATAGGAGCCTATATAAGAAAAAGACCCAAAAATCGGGACTGTCCCTATAAAATCAGGACATCTGGTCAGCCTTGGTGGGGAGAGCATGGGGGCCCCGAGTTGGGGGTAGGGCGGAGACATGTGGGGCGGTCACATGTCCTCCCCTTTTGATTGTCCCCTCCACCCCACTATGGGGAGACACCAGTCATCTATGAAACAGACTAAAAAAAAGACCCGTTTTCTGAGCATTAACCACCACATATACTCTCTTGTGACACTGTGATCATACAAGCCTCTTGATCTCATAGCATCATTGTATAACTGAATGAAGCTATTAATCTATTTGCTTATGTATGTTATTATATAGGCATCATTGTAATATCTTAGCACCTTCCTGGACTGGTGGAAAGCTGTTCTCTATAAGAAGTCCAGGGTGAAGTGTGATCATCACAGACTGGATTCATCTGATTTCCCAGGCTTTTTCTGGAGGGCACGAATGAGCTGGGGGAGGAGGGAGGTGGAATATGATACAGTTGGTAATGGAGACTGGGAATTGTAAAGAAGTTCTGGAGGTGTATTTTAAAGATTTATTTAATGCATTTTGCTAAAGCATGTAGTTGTAAGTAAGAGAAAAAAGTGCTTACATCACCATGCACACAATAAAAGTCAAAATAAATCAATAAATACTGCATATTATCTTGACAAAGAAGGTCAAGTATTTCAGATTAAAAAAGCAAACAGAAAAACAGTGGTGAAGCAGTCACGATATACTTCCAATTTAAAATGATTTCACTCCATTACTAAAGACAATAAACTTAGAGTAAGCCACACATCAATTTGCTCATGGAATGTAATTAAAATATTGGCTGTTGTAATTATAGTTAAACTAAATTCTGCAAAGGGAAATCTAAGGGTATGTCTACACTACGAGGGTAATTCGATTTTACTTAAATCGAATATGTGGAATCGATATTGCAAAGTCGAACGTGTGTGTCCACACTAAGGACACACTAAGGACAGTAATTCGACTTTGTGAGTCCACACTAACGGGGCGAGCGTCGATATTGGAAGCGGTGCACTGTGGGCAGCTATCCCACAGTTCCCGCAGTCCCCGCTGCCCATCGGAATTCTGGGTCGAGCCGCCAATGCCTTCTGGGTAAAAAAAATTTGTCGTCATCCGTCTGTCACTAACGCCCTCCCTCCCTCCATGAAAGCGCCGGCGGGAAATCAGTTCGCGCACTTTTCTGGTCAGTGACAGCGCGGACGCCACAGCACTGCGATCATGGATCACGCTGCGACCATCGCTGCACTTGTGGCCGTTCTCAACACCTCGCAGCTTATCATACACCTTTCCCTGAGGCAGATGCAGAGAAATCGGGCGAGGAGGCTACGGCACCGCCGTGAGAGCCTGAAGTCGGAGAGTGGCACAGAGCTGTCAGAAACCACGAGCCCCAGCGCCCAGGACATCACGGTGGCAATGGGGCATGTGGATTTTGTTGAACGGCGATTCTGGGCCCGGGAAACAAGCACGGACTGGTGGGACCGTATAGTGCTTCAGGTCTGGGATGAATCCCAGTGGCTGCGAAACTTTCGCATGCGGAAGGGGACTTTCCTCGAACTTTGTGAGTTGCTGTCCCCTGCCCTGAAGCGCAAGGACACCCGCATGCGAGCAGCCCTCACTGTCCAGAAGCGAGTGGCCATAGCCCTCTGGAAGCTTGCAACGCCGGACAGCTACCGGTCAGTCGCGAACCACTTTGGTGTGGGCAAATCTACCGTGGGGGTTGTTGTCATGCAAGTAGCCAAGGCAATCGTGAAGGTACTGCTCCCAAAGGTAGTGACCCTGGGAAACGCGCAGGTCATCATAGATGGCTTTGCCGCGATGGGATTCCCAAACTGCGGTGGGGCTATCGATGGGACTCACATCCCTATCCTGGGACCGGACCACCAGGCCAGCCAGTACATCAATAGAAAGGGCTACTTTTCAATGGTGCTGCAAGCACTGGTGGACCATCGGGGACGGTTTACAAACATCTACGTCGGATGGCCGGGCAAGGTTCATGACGCTCGCGTGTTCAGGAACTCTGGTCTGTTTAGACGGCTGCAGGAAGGTATTTACTTCCCAGACCACAAAATAACTCTTGGGGATGTGGAGATGCCTACAGTCATCCTCGGGGACCCAGCCTACCCGCTAATGCCCTGGCTCATGAAGCCCTATACTGGCGCCCTGGACACAGAAAAAGAACTGTTCAACTACCGGCTGAGCAAGTGCAGAATGGTAGTGGAGTGTGCTTTTGGCCGTCTCAAAGGGAGATGGAGAAGCTTACTGACTCGCTGTGATCTCAGTGAAACCAATATCCCCATCGTTATTGCAGCTTGCTGTGTGCTCCACAATCTGTGTGAGAGCAAGGGGGAGACCTTTATGGCGGGGTGGGAGGTTGAGGCAAATAGCCTGGCTGCTGATTACGTCCAGCCAGACAGCCGGGCCATTAGAAGATCCCAGCGGGACGCCCTGTGCATCCGGGAGGCTTTGAAAGCTAGGTTCCTGAGTGAGCAGGGCAACCAGTGACTTTTCAGTTTGTGGACAGAAAAGCTGAACCTGCCCCCGTTTCTTTACCCAGTTCATTTTGACTATCCTCTCCAGTTACATACCCCCTTCACCCCCTTCCCCTTCCCAAAAAATAAAATCATTTCGATTTTGTTAATGAACACCGTTGTCTGTGTTGCTGTTTTCGCGGGAATATTTTAAACCGGGGACGCAGACTGTGGCGGGGGGCGGGTTCAGTGTTCTGATGCAAATGATGCTTCTAAACTCCCGGAATGCCAGGCTCCGCACTGGTGGACTGGTTATTTCAATGGAGAACATGAAAAACACCTCCCAGACTGACCAGGGTAACCAGTGACTGCACTGTGTATGTGTCCTGATGCTGGACCTGACACCGCCTCTGTACCCTGCTAAAGGTCACTGTCCTGCCCAATTACCAAGCCCCTTCCCCCCCTCCAGACAGACTCTCCCTCAAAAGAACCTGACTGAAACAGTAATGGAGAGAAACAAACATTTTATTGCGAACCAGACATGAAACGTGGGGGGTGAAACTTGGACGGGGGCTTGTGTGAGGTGGGTAGGAAAGGACTTATGAAATTTTGGGGAATGTCAGCCTTCTAGTGCTAGAGCAGTCTGCAGGGGTTGACTGAAAGTTTTAACGGCCCTTGCCGCCCCTCCTTCTTTGGAGTTTGGGTGAGGGTGGTGTGGGACTTGGTGGCGGGTGAGGGCGGTTACAGATAGACTGCAGCGGGGCTCTGTCCTCCTGCCTCCGGTCTTGCAGAACATCCACAAGGCGCCGGAGCGTGTCCGTTTGCTCCCTCATTAGTCCAAGCAGCTTTTCAGTAGCCTGTTGGTCCTCCTGACGCCACCTCTCCTCCCGTTCCATGACTGCTCGGTGCATTTGTGACAAGTTCTCCCTCCACTGTGTCTGCTGGGCTGCCTGGGCTCGGGAGCATCCCATTAGTTCTGAGAACATGTCTTCACGCGTCTTCTTCTTCCTCCGCCTAATCTGCGCTAGCCTCTGGGAGTGTGCTGACAGGCTGGGTTGGGAGACAGTCGCAGATGTGTCTGTGTGAATTGTGAAAAGGGAGTGAATTCCTGAGACAGATAAATGAAATTGTATACAAAGAACCTAGTCTTTCTCTGTGAACAAGACCATGCACTGCACCTCTCACATGCGCACTCAGGACAAGGTCGAATTTTCGGCCGTCGCCTTCAGTGCCTGTGGACTTGCGGAGGTCTTGGAGTGATCTGAGAAGCGTGGCTGGAGACCTGAACTTCTGGAGCGGGCAATAATGGTAAGCCGCAGACTTGTGGCTGCTTAAAACTCCAGCAGTAGCACTGGCCTCCTTTCACATTGAAAGCAATGCCAGTCTCTGCTGCCAGCAATCAGGACAGCATCAACTCTGCCCCTGTCCCACCCCCTCGCGGCTGTCCCAGGGAAAGATCCCTGTATGCTGCCCCTCTCCCTCCACCGCGTGGCTGTAAAGCAGTCCCAATACTAACATTCCCCTCCCTAATTCAAAGCAGGGCGTCATGAGCGACATCACCCTTCTGAGGATCCCGGACACCCAGAGAGAACGCATGCTGCGGGAAAGCATGCAGAAACCGGGGCCGTATGCCGCCATGCTATGTCGGGCCATGATCCCGGAGTACTTGATTGTGGCGTGGAGGGGGCATGTCTGCTACCACGGAGGGCCCACTAAGATCGCCCTACCCCGGAACCTGATCAACAGGCTTGAGCTCTACCTCCACGAGACCTACGAGGAGTTCTCCTACGAGGATTTCTCGTCGATCCCCGGCCACATTGACCGGATTTTCGCGTAGGTGCACTGGGACTATGGAGTGGAGCGTCTTGGGCCTGGGAATCATGGAGTAACGGACATTGTGAAAATTTTTTAAAACACTTGGGACTAAATTGAGAAGAGCCTAAGACAGAGAAATCATGAAAACCCATTTGTTACCTTTGTAAATATTCCTGTTTTGTACCTGATTATTTTTTTACTAGTTTACAGAACTTTTATAAATGTACATTGTTAATAGTATAAATATTACCGTTCTGTTTTAAATAAATGTTTACATGTTTACAGCACTTACTGCTTGATCCTTCCCCTGATTCTGTGTCCGGGGTAAGGGATGGGGACGGTTGGTACGGGATCTCGGTAAGGGTGATGAAGAGCTCCTGGCTGTCGGGGAAATCAGCGGTGCCAGCGCTGTCGACTGCCTCGTCCTCCTCATCTCCTTCTTCATCTTCCCCGTCCGCTGTCATGTCCGACGAGGAACCGGCCGCGGACATGATCCCATCCTCGGAGTCCACGGTCAGGGGTGGGGTAGTGGTGGCGGCCGCTCCCAGGATGGAATGCAGTGCCTCGTAGAAACGGGATGTGTGGGGCTGGGATCCGGAGCGTCCGTTAGCCTCTTTGGTTTTTTGGTAGCCTTGTCTCAGCTCCTTGATTTTCACGCGGCACTGCGTTGCATCCCGGCTGTAGCCTCTCTCTGCCATGGCTTTGGAGATCTTCTCGTAGATCTTAGCATTCCTTCTTTTGGAGCGCAGCTCTGAAAGCACGGACTCATCGCCCCACACTGCGATGAGATCCAAGACTTCCCGATCAGTCCATGCTGGGGCCCTCTTTCTATTAGATTGCACGGCCATCTCTGCTGGAGAGCTCTGCATAGTTGCCACTGCTGCTGAGCTCCCCTCGATGTCCAAAGAGGAACTGAGATTCAAACTGCCCAGACAGGAAAATGAAAATGAATTCAAATTTTCCCGGGGGTGTGGCTGGTCAGAGCATCCGAGCTCTGACTGCTGTCCAGAGCGTCAACAGAGTGGTGCACTGTGGGATAGCTCCCGGAGCTATTACCGTCGATTTCCATCCACACCTAGCCTAATTCGATATGGCCATGTCGAATTTAGCGCTAATCCTCTCGTTGGGGAGGATTACAGAAATCGATTTAAAGAGAGTTTTATGTCGAACTAAATGGCTTCCTGGTGTGGACGGGTGCAGGGTTAATTCGATACAACGGCGCTAAAGTCGACATAAAAGCCTAGTGTAGACCAGGCCTAACTTGCAAATCCTATAGACACTTAGGACACCAATAGAGTTTTAGGCTGTTTAGGCTTTGTTTGTATGAAGTGCTGCTTGATAGAGCTGATGGAAGAGAAGATCTGAGGCTTGGAGATGCAGGTGGAAACTATTGTTGAGTTTTGAAGGGGTTTCAAACTGAAGATGGAGCAAAGGCAAGAGAAGGCTGAATGGAAAAGTCAAGACCTGGAAGTGCAAGCTGGACTGAAGAACTCAGAGGGGAGACTGCTGGGTTAGGAAAGTAGTCAGTGGAAACATGTGACTACAAGAACCAGGCCGAGGAAAAGACCAGCTAGTGAAGGACAAAGAGCTCAGGAACAGGTTTGCTTAGTGGATAATGAAGAAGGGGCACAGCAGGCTGTAAGTGAGGGAGGGCAAGGAAGAAGAGAAGAATGGCTAGTCCTGTAAGAAGAGGGGGAGAGCTAATGGAGATACCAAGAGTTCAGAGCCCCAGGAGGATATAGGATGATTTGCAGAAGATTAAAAGGGGGAATAAAAGATAAGAGGATTCTCAGCGAGAAAGAACAGGAGGAAGGCTGGAGAATCACACGATCACTAGGAAAAGGCAAAGGAATAAATACAGGGAGGGAGAGATGTTATTTAAGTAAAGCACTGCTGTGGACACAAGAAGAAATGGCTATAAACTGGCCACCAACAAGTTTAGGCTCAATATTAGGCAAAGGGTTCTAACCATCCGAAGAGTGATGTTCTGGAACAACCTTCCAAGGGGAGTAGTGGGGGCAAAAAACCTAACTGATTTCAAGACTGAGCCTAAATTTATGGAGGGGATGGTATGATGGGACTGCCTACAATGGCATGTGGCCTATTGGCAACTGGACATTAGATGGGGAGGGCTCTGAGTTACTACTGAGAATTTTTTCCATGTATCTTGCCTACTGTTGTCAGATGTTTGGCTGTATTTATAGAGAGCATTCATATCTCCCCTCAGCCTTCTTTTGATGAGATTAACAAGCAAAGTTCTTTGAGTCTCCTTTCATAAGATAGATGCCCGGATGCCTAGAGGGAATGGAAAACCTATCTCCCACCTCAATCCTAGAGCAATCCATGAACCCAGGGAAGACAGGTGTTCACCCATTTAACTTTCATGCAGAGCCCAATAAAGTAGGTGTGCTCAGAGGTTGCCTTACTCTGCACAAGGCAGCCAAGGGTGGGGAGGAAGAAAAGGAAATATCTCCCTTACAACATTTAGCCTGCTGGTTAGAGTACTCATTTGGGCTATGAGAGACCACTAGTTCAAGTCCACCCTCTGCCTGCTGAGGAGGAGGTATCTGCCACTGCCGTACCACTGGACTAAAATGTGATTCTCACTTGTACTTTGTCCTAGTTAATATTTACTTAGTCAATTAAAGTTGAACAACTTTATTAGGAGACATTGAGAGAGACTCACCTCAGAATATCCCATAGTCCAGTGGGTAGAGCAAACCCCTTCTCATCATGCAGAGGGGGAACCTGAACCAGAGGTCTTCCATGTCCCAGGGGAGTACCTAAACCACTGGGCTAAAGATTAAGGAAGGTCCTCCTTCCTTCCTTCATGTATGGAGTTGGGCCTTTGAGGACACCTACAAGATCAGGCCCTGCATATGAGTGAATGCCTTTCTTTCCCCAATTCATGGATTACTAGCAAAGAGAAGTGCCTCCCTGCTGCCTGGACATAGGCAGCCATCTGTGAGGGTGTAGGGCTTAGGACACATGCCTCTCATGGGCATCTCCCATTGGCTAGCTTAGGCAATTCCCCACCTAGTATGTCACCTTTTGTGGCTTTTCTAAAGTGCCTATCTCTTCCCATTCATAGCAGCCTAGGCACCAGATGGCATGTGGATTGCAGTGTTGTTTCTGTGATTTTCTAGGTGCCTAAAAGTAAAACATTGCAACGTTCAGTGTCATAATGCTGAAACCCTTTTATGGATCTGGTTCTCACTGTTTCCAATGCAATCCATGTTGGTGCTGTTATTGTTGTTGTGCATTGCTAATTCAAGTATTGCTGGATTTCTCTAGTACTACTACCTAATGAAGGGAAGGGACACATGAAAATTACAAACTAAAGAATAGCAAATCTCAGTTCTTTTTGCTCTGATGATGCTACCTGGTCATTTTCTAGCCATACCTGTTTGCTGTTTCTGCTGTACCTTACTCAACCATAACTGGGTTTCCATCACTATCAGTACATCTAGCTAAAAAAAGGAGTAGATGCCCTCAATAAAAAGACAAGAAATGGCCTGGAAAGGAAAACTTTGAAGCTTTTCCTAACTCCTAAAACAACTCCCATCATCTCTCTGAAAGACTAAAGAACCCAGTGACTTGATCACACCCTGTCCTCTATTGTAGCAACATTCATCCAGTTAAACAACATAAACAATGCAACCTGACTAAAGAGACACAATGGTATTGAAAACTGAATAAAAGCAGAAAGCAGATCCTGTGTATATTTGATTTACCCCAAACCTTTATAGAATAATTTCAGATCACAAACTGGTAAATATCAAAGTTTTTGGGAACAGAAAAAAAAACAACTCATTGAACCAATTTTTTTATTTGAATAGCTTGTCCAGCTCTACTCACCATAGGTTTGGGATCATAAGTTGCCCTGGTGTCCTTTTTGCCCAAACTAGTGTGTGAACAAAGAGGTTAAAATGTAAATGATTTGGGAGCCTAAGGTAGTGTCAAAATAATTAAATAGAAAAAAAGAAAATGTCTTAATTACATAAAATACTATATTTATGACATCGGTTTGAAAGCTCAGTAGACTGTGAAGGGTGAGTTTGCCTGAGAAACTGGACATTTTTTCCCTCCATTTTTATAAATTGGTTGAAAGTGAGTTGTATCATTTTCACTTACAGTTGTGCACAACTGTTAACTAAGCATGTTCTTATTTGTTCTCCCTGGGAAGCACTGGCTTTAAAACTTACGTCCTCAGACAAGATAACAGAAACAGATGGAGAGTGTTGGGTAAACCAAAGCCAACCCTTGCAATCACAAGGAAACAGTAGCATGGAATATGCTCATCTGGGGCCAGAGCCTCAGCTGAGGCAAATCAGCTTAGTTCCATTGATGTCACTGGATCTTGGCCAGTTTGTCCCAGCTGAGGTTCAGGCTCCAGATGACCTTAACAAATGACTCCTCCTCAGTTCTCCAAAGAAGATGAAAACCAACTGAAGTGCCTACAAATATTGACTATGGGAATATTTTTCCCTTCTCTAAATTTGGCAGTCAGTTCGACCTGTGTCATTTGACCAAGACACATCATAATTTCTACATGCATCCCCACTAATCCCTCTTACTCTGATATAACATTGCTGTCCATGACTCTGGCCCTACAAAGACTTGCACATGGGTTTAATTATATGCACTCTAAATAGTTTCACTGTCTTCATTGAAGCTACTCACAGTGCATAAGGTTAAGCCCATATGTATGCTTTTGCAAGATACGTCCAATTTGTTATCTTGAATTTTAGTGCAAGATATTCCAATGTTTAACAGGGACCGGCAACCTTTGGCACGTGGTCGGGCAGGGTAAGCACCCTGGTGGACCGGGCCAGTTTGTTTACCTGCCGCGTCCACAGGTTTGGAAGATTGCGGCTCCCACTGGCCACGGTTCGCCGCTCCAGGCCAATAGGAGCTGCAGGAAGCCACAGCCAGCACATCCCTTGGCCCGTGCCGCTTCCCGCAGCCCCCATTGGGCTGCGACGGCGAACCACGGCCAGTGGGAGTCACAATCAGCCGAACCTGCAGACGCGGCAGGTAAGCACCCTGGCAGGACATGTGCCAAAGGTTGTCGATCCCTGGTTTACCATATGAGTGAAGTAAAAGAGCCCCAACATGTACTTGGTGTAAGCTTCGGGTTTGATTTCATTTAAACTAGAATAGATTAAAAATGGCAAACATGTTTCCTCAAAAAATCATTTTCATTTTTTCTTTTGATAAGCAAAGCCTATAACTGAAATTCTGAAAAGTATTCTCCCCCATCCCCCTTCCCTTCCATTTTCAGATGCAAAATGTATAAGGGGATGAGAGAAAGAAAAGGAGTAAAAAAACAACAACCAACCAAAACAAAAAATCCTAAAACACTCAGACAAGAAAATCAATAACTGAAAGTTTGTTTTGGAGATTTTTTTTGTTGAAAGTCAGAATATTTATAAAAAGACCATTTTTCATCAAAAAATGTTTGAAACTAAAAAAGTTTGCCTGCTTAAAATTGATGAATTGCCTTATATTTTACTGAGAAAATGAGACACAATGAATCTTTATTTGGGTATGTCTACACTACGAAATTAGATCGAATTAATAGAAGCCGGTTTTATAGAAATCGGTTGTATACAGCCGATTGGGTGTGTCCCCACATAAAATGCTCTAAGTGCATTAGTTCGGCGGACCGCGTCCACAGTACCGAGGCTAGCGTCGACTTCCGGCGCATTGCACTATGGGTAGCTATCCCACAGTTCCCGCAGTCTCCGCCGCCCATTGGAATTATGGGTTGAGATCCCAATGCCCGGATGATGCAAAACAGTGCCGCGGGGGGTTCTGGGTACATGTCGTCAGGTCCCTCCCCCTACGTCACAGCAACGGCAGACAATAGATTCGCGCCTTTTTACCTGGGTTACCTGTGCAGACAACATACCACGGCAATCATGGAGCCCGCTCAGCTCAGCTCACCGTCACCATATGTCATCTAGGTGCCGGCAGATGTGGGACTGCATTGCTACACAGCAGCAGCAGCTAACTGCCTTTTGGCGGTAGACGGTGCAGCATGACTGGTAGCCTTCCTTGGCGATCTGGGTGCGGGCAGCTGTGGGGCTGGCAACTGTAGGGCTGCATTGCACCAGCCCCTTGCCTTTTGGTAGAAGATGGTTTATTACGACTGGTAACCGTCGTCGTCGTACTGCAGTGGCTGTCAATCATGGGCACCCGGGCAGACAATGATGGTTATCAGTCGTAGTATGCCATTTTCTGCCACGCGCCCTGTTGGCTCATTGCACGTTAGCAGAGTCGTAGTATGCTATTTTCTGCCAAGTGCCCAGTATTGTCTGCTAAGCACCCAGAAGAGGCCGATGGCGATCTGGGTGCTGGCAGACATGGGGCTGGCAGACGTGGGGCTAGATTGCTACACAGCAGCAACCCCTTGCCTTTTGGGCAGTAGATAGTATATTACGACTGGTATCCATCGTTGTCATACTGCAGTGGGTATCATATTGTGCAGTAGACCTGAAGGCTTACTGCCAAGCGCCCAGTATTTGCTGCCAAGCACCCAGAAAATGCCAAGGGCTATCAGTCATGCTGCACCATCGTCTTAAGATGTAAAAAATAGATTTATTCTGTATTCATTTGCTTCCCCCCTCCCTCCCTCCTGTTAAACCCTGGCTGGGTGATAAACCAGGGTGATAAACATATCCTGGCTGTTGGGGTAACTGGTTTCTCCGCTTCCTTGCTGCTGTGAGCTATTTACATTATCTTCATGCTCATCTTCTTCATCCTCAGAACCCGCTTCCCTGTGTCTTTCTCCAGTGAGGGACTCATAGCACACGGTTGGGGTAGTGGTGGCTGCACCCCCTAGAATGGCATGCAGCTCCGCGTAGAAGCGGCATGTTTGCGGCTCAGCCCCGGACCTTCCGTTTGCCTCTCTGGCTTTGTGGTAGGCTTGCCTTAGCTCCTTAATTTTCACGCGGCACTGCTGTGTGTCCCTGTTATGGCCTCTGTCCTTCATGGCCCTGGAGACCTTTTCTAATATTTTGCCATTTCGTTTACTGCTTCGGAGTTCGGCCAGCACTGATTCATCTCCCCATATGGCGAGCAGATCCCGAACCTCCCGTTCTGTCCATGCTGGAGCTCTTTTGCGATCCTGGGACTCCATCACGGCTACCTGTGCTGATGAGCGACCTGTGCTCTCCACGCTGAGCAAACAGGAAATGAAATTCAAACGTTCGCGGGGCTTTTCCTGTCTACCTGGCCAGTGCATCTGAGTTGAGAGTGCTGTCCAGAGCGGTCACAATGAAGCACTGTGGGATAGCTCCCGGAGGCCAATAACGTCGAATTCCGTCCACACACACCCAATTCCGACCCCCTAAGGCCGATTTTATCGCTAATCCCCTCGTCGGAGGTGGTGTTAAGAAACCGGTTTAAAGGGCCTTTTAAGTCGAAAGAAAGGGCTTTGTCGTGTGAACGTGTCCAGGCTTAATTCGATTTAACGTGGCTAAAGTCGACCTAAACTCATAGTGTAGACCAGGCCTTTGATATTTGTCTAAATATAATGTTCATTTAGGAAAGGAAGTAGCCTTCATATTTAAAAAAATAAATCAAGTGTTTTGTATTATATTGTCACTGAATAATTCTGGAGACTTATTGATGTATTACGGTTTTGTTTTTGTGCACATATATATGAATTCATTTGTGTTGTAGTTAACATATACAGTATGTCCCCTGACAAAGTGTAATGTGACAGAGGAAGACTGACATAAGAGTGCTAGTCTTTTGTGGGATAGCTAATGTACATTCCACTTTTTGTCTTGCATCAATTAGGCAGGTGCCTCTTCTGTCTAATAGACCTCTTTTTGTATTTAAAAACTGTTATAGAGATTTCATCTTAAGCCATTCAAAAAAAAATAGACTCACGGCTCTCTTCCCACCCCCCCATGTATAAAAAAACATTTGCTTTGTGGCTGAAGTGGCAGCATAATAGCTGCTGTCAGCATCAAAGATCACTTTTTGACCCCGATATGAGCATAAGAAGTTTACCTGTGCTGTTCAGAGGAGTCCAACTGGCAGGATAAGATTTGATCATATGCTGCCTACTTGGTGGCTTCCAAATTTTGCTGTGTACTACTGACCAGGACTGGCCCATTCAGCAACTTGGGAGCAGAGTATAAAGAAATGTTTCACTGCACATTAATATAAGCTAGCAATATTCAGAAGCAACATTTATTAAATTTTGAATGGAAACCATTTTATTCCTCCTTATCCAAGGAAGAATAGTTAAAACATGAGTGATGAATGTGAAGAATAAGAAGAATTATATAGAGGGAATTATATTGAAGGAATTTTTCAAAATAAAGGTTGATATGAACTACAGTCTTAGCTGCCTAAATCCAGAGCTAATTTTCAGCTATGCTGAGTATTCGTGTAAATATAGATGGAAGGAAAAGATGGATGAGGATGGTGGGGAAAAGATTGTGGAGAGAAGGAACTCAAGGAATTGGTCAGATTGAGTAGTATTGTTTTAATTTGAACCCACTGCTCAATGGAAGTGGGTAACCATAAAAAAGGCTGAAGGCCAGGAAAAGAAGTTGTTGATCCTACTTAAATGGTCATTGGGTGACGTGATGTGGAACACACAAGTTTCTCAGAAGTAAGAGTTTTGGGGGATAGGGAGAGGAATTGCAGAAATGGTTGTAACAAAAGCCATAAAAAAAAACCCCAACAACTTAAATCCAAAGAGCCAAATTCACCACTGGCAATATACAGAACATAAAGCTGAAATGGAATCCTCGCTACTTAACAAAATATTTTCATTTTCTTCCTACTGCAATATTTAACATTCACATTGAAGCTTAAAGGGAAAAAAAATCTTATTATTACAGGATTTTCTTCATTTTTATTCAGAAAAAAATTCAACTCTTTTATATAATTTTGGGCAGAAATTTTCTTTTGTTGTACAAAATGTACTCTGCTTTAAAAAAAAAACACAAAAAGTTTATGAAGATCTTTGGCATCTTTTTATGCAATTCCGCACAATATGGTTGAATTGGCAGTTTCTGCTCAGTGGAGGCCATTTTAGGACTGAAACTTAATTATCTCAAATTCTTAGAGTGTATGGTCCTCCCAGTTCAAGGATAAGAGAACTGATATATAGCGAGCTTGAAATTTGAACAAATGTCTACTGTAGATGATGTGATTATATAGGAGACCCATATCTCCAACTTTTGCTCCATCATTATTGTTAATTATAAGTAAAATGATTGGGTTTCTCACAGCTATTATTTTAAGCGGGTTTTTTATTAAAAAAGATTGTGCAAATGGTAATGAAACTACATGGGAACAGTGAGAGAGTATTTTTTAATGAGCTGATGTTAAAATGCTTAACTGTCATGTATAAATTGTATATTCTATCTCATATTTAGTCAGTCACACAACAGCCAAAAGTATATTTAATGGACCTGGCATTGCTGTTTGATGAAAGAAAGAGACAAAGCTATAGTATCTTAATATGTAATGAATAGAACAAAATGCAACTATATAGAACAGAAGTGTTCGTTGTCCTTACATTGTATATCAATGTGCTATGGTGAATTTAACAAAAAAAAAATCTTGACGATAAAGTAGAATTCAGTGAATTTTTTTTTTTAGCACAATACCAGAACAAAGTGAAAACCATCACATGGATATGGCATATATTTTCAGATGCTTAAATGGCATTTAATCAACTAAATCCCATTGAAAGCCAATGAGAATTAGGCACCATAGTGCTACTTGTGCCTTAAAAAAGAACATATACTTTTATCTTAAACCTAAAATGCAAACAAATTCCATGTTATGGTTACCTAAATGAAATAATTTGGGCTGTGAATTTCACATATGCTCCTTTAATGGAGTTTTTCGTAAGCATGAATGCTATACATCTCATCTTAGCTGACTTTTGTCTTTATATCTTGTATAGTACTAATAATAGCAGCTGTGTTTTATTCCATAACTGTAGTTATACCAGTATTGCAAAAATGATTAAATTTAGCTTGCTCTGTGTACCAAAAACTTACAATGTGGTTTCTGATAGTTTCACAACTGCTGTATTAGGCTCAAGGAGTCTTTTTTGCCAACAAAACAGTATAGGTTTACCTGCCATTGACTAGGACTTCAGAACCTCATGATCAGCAGCATCAAAAACAGCCCCTAAAAGACTTAGCATGGGCGCAGTGATCATCAGATAATGCAACTAGCACAGTTTCTACCCTATACTGAGGCCCATAACACATTTGTCTACCACCCAAGAAACTCCAGAGTTGCCCTGACAATTTCCTACATAAATTTTCCTAAAATTGAGAAATTGCATAAGATCATTAGTAAGAACGTCAGCTTCAAGAATCGGTGCCTAAAGGATTGCCTTTACAGTGTCTTCTCTAAGAACCACTGGTACTCAGCCCCCACAGGGAAATATGGACAATCTCAACCAACAATGGAGTCAACACCCCCTGGCTGGCCTTCACCAGCTAACAAAGGTTTAACACAGATTGCAGCAGAATGCTGATTCAGTACCTCCATAATATCAATGAAAGAGAGTGAGCTCTGTGGGCGGGGTAGGGTGACCAGATGATTTTTCACACTTGCTGTCTGGTCATCCTAGGGTGGGAGAGTATCAAAGGGCTGACCAATTACTGCGCATTGGGTCGTAACTGAAGTTTGAATTTTGTTGATAGGCAATAGGGCCAAGCCACAATAGCTTGTCGCTGCACAGTCCTAGCAGGGAAGAATACTCCCCCTAAACCAGGGATCGGCAACCTTTGACACGCAGCTCACCAGGATAAGCACCCTGGTGGGCCGGGCTGGTTTGTTTACCTGCGGTGTTCGCAGGTTCAGCCAATCGCGGCTCCTACTGGCCGCGGTTTGTCGTTCCAGGCCAATGCGGGCTGCGGGAAGCGGCGCGGGCTGAGGGATGTGCTGGCCACCACTTCCCGCCGCCCCCATTGGCCTTGGTGTTTACCCTGGCAGGCCGCATGCCAAAGGTTGACGATCGCTGCTCTAAACAAATGATCAATCCTAAGTCATTGTGCAAACCACCTTCTCTCCTCCCACAGCCACAAGCCCCCAGAGATTCCCTTCTAAACAATCCTCATTACCTATCGTCCTCTCCAGTCCAGACCAGCCCAATCCTATTTTACTCCCTTTCAAATCACCCAGTCTAATCTCCTCAGCCAAAACACAATATTACTTTCTTCTGAATTCCACTCTCTAGAAGTGAGCAGGGGGAAGGGCAGCAAGCAGTTCCATCATCGCTCAGCTCCCTCACATGTCTCCCTGGTTCCCTCACATTAGAATCAGGGAGGCAGCAACTTTTTGATGTCTAAGTAGCCAAAGTCCTTGAGAAATCAGAAGAAAATATCATGTTCAGTCAAAGATGCCTTGTATCATTTGCATTTACTGACATGGTGATGCACATTATAATGTGAGTCTGCTCTCCACACTATGCATAAGAGGCCAGGAGAACTGGCAAAATTTTAAGTGATAGGACAGAAACTGGTGTAATAAAAGCAGAGATGGGTGAGGCAGAGATCTTGGGATATCTGCAAAATGAAGCAATGACTTCTCTAAAGTAAAGCCTTTTCTTATTTCAACGCTACATACTTATGGGGGGGGGGAATCAAGCAAGTTAATCTTCAGTGATCAAGCCTCAGTTAATACTAGCAGCAAATAAAGATTAGTGCTGCAGCAAACTGCTCTGGGGACTCTGATGAAGAAACCCTCCAAAGGCTAAGAACATCTGCTAACAGTATTACTGCACTTTCCCTCACATGCTGGCTTTTCTTTTCTTGTGTGCTCCTTCGAAGTCTGCAATGAAGACTTAGCCTTAAGACTCCAGTTATTCTTTGTATTATAGTAGTGCCTAGAACACACAACCCAGACTGAGGACCCAGTCTGCTGGGCATTGATGCAGACACATAAGAGACAGTCCCTGCCTAAAGAGTTAGCAATCTAAATAATCAAAACAGACAAAGGGAGATACATGCACAGAAACATGAAGTGATTTACCCAGCATCAGGCCACAGGAGCATCTGCAGCTAATGATTACAGCAAGTAAGAGCCTCTTATATGAATGTTGATGTTCAGAATGAGATCAGTGCAACATGATTTTGCTTTACTCTGTAGAATGTGTCTATGTCATAAGGGTAATTAGCACTGGAATAGGTTTTCAGGGGGGTTGTGGAAGTTGTAAGAGAGACCACCTGACCTGAAGAAGAGCTCTGTGTGAGCTCGAAAGTCTGTTTCTCTCACAAACAGAAGTTGATCCAATAAAAGATATTACCTCACCTAACTTGTCTCTCTAATATCCTGGGACAAACACAGAAACTCCACCACTGCATACTTTTAATTTAGTGGCGGATTTGTTATTGACTTTAAGAGGAACAGGACTGGGTTCAGAATGGGCTCCTGAGTATTCATCAACCGGAACTTTGAGAGAATTGCATCCTAACTATAGGAATCTCAACAATAGGAGAATCAGAGTTATTATCTGTGTGGTTAAATAAATCTTTTTCAAATTATGTGGATAATTTGGAATTCTTCCACTTGGATTTAGCCCTGTGTCATGAAAAAACTTGCCAAGTAATAAGGAGATGTCATTTACAAAAGTGGATGGGATTCTTGCAGAGTGCATATGTTTAGAGTCTTTAATGCAGCTTTAACTTGCAGCTGCTGCTTACACAATCATTCTACTGTGTGTTTGTAGCTCTGTGATGTAGGCAAGAGGCTGATTATAGCTTGGCACAACCATGGCTCACCTGGCAGATAAGTTACCAGTAAACCACAATGTTTGAATCTTAGCCTCAACAGTCTATACTCAGAAATTCCAACCAGGTGATGGGGAACTATTAACTGGCCACCAGTTGGCAGAAACAACTGGCAAGAGGACAGGATTAATTCACAAGTTTAACCCACAAAAAGGGAATTGAATGGATACAGGTAAAAAACTATTTTTGCTGAAATATGCCATCCTTCAAATCTGAATATACTGGCCATAGGACACATCCAGCTGAGATAGGTAGGACTTGGAAGGCTCTAGCTGCTCAATAACCCCCATTCTTGGTCCGTGTAGTGTCCCTCACATTCAGCATTTCTATGCTGTCATTCCCAAATGGTAGGTCAGAAAAGAGCCTAATGCCAGAGAGTCTAACCAGGTGTCTCCTTCGCTTCTTCCCAGTTACAAGCAAGTCATTTAATACATCATCTTCCTGCAGGATGTCCTGTCAGAAGTAACAAATGAGAACTCTGTGGATCCAGTTCTGAGTTGCTGGCCCCAATTCCTCCACTGAATGGATCCCTCTTCTACGTCAACACTAAGGGAAAGGTGTATTACCACAAAATGGGGTTGGCTACTAACAAAACATGCATAATAGATAGAAATTAATATTTAAATATTTATGTGAACCCCAGGATCTGATTTTCCAAGCATGCTGATCTCCTATTGATCTCAATGGGTTTTGCTGGTGCTCAGTGTCTCTGGCCCCAACTTATTATTTTACTACCTAGGAGTCTCTCAGTTTTTAATAGTGTAGTATACACACATCAAGATCCCAAATAAGAAATTTTTCCTATAAATAATACTGAGTTTCACTAGGAACAAGAAATGCTTTTATTCTTTTCTTTATAAAGCTTTGTTCTAACTCTTTGAATTCTTTGCTTTTGGTCTTCATCATTGGGCTAAAGTTGGAGAAGATAAATATTTCCTCCTCCTTGCCTGCTTCGATACAGAATATCTTTCTTTTATATAGCAACCACCATAACTTGTTCAGTCTCTTGCACTGGCTTACAAGCTTCAATAGTTCCTCAGATCCTCATGAGAAAAGAAGAGAAAAAAGTTCTCTCTCTCAGAAGTGTGCAGGGGGGAGGCGTAGTGGGAGGTCCAGATCTTGGTGCCAATAGAAGTTGTACAGACACACATGAAGAAAACTTATTTGCTGATTGGAACAATTCAATGTTTTCATTTCCCCCCCAAAAGGAGCCTTGGTAAATTAATATAATTACAACAGCTGACTAGAGATGGTCAAATTACTCACTGCAAATAATATCTATTGTAGATATTTTCTGTCTGACTCATTCATAGTCATAAAAATCAAGAATGATTATGTTAATGGGCCAGAAGGTGAGAGGCTCTGGCTTGTTGAGAGAGGGATGCACAAGAAACCTCCTTCGCCATTGTGTGACTTCCATAATAGCAATCCTTGCACACTGGAGATATCAGAGATTGCTCACTCCTGCTCCTCACCAAATGCTAACAAGCAGCAGAAAGAGAAGTGAATGTGGTGCCTTAGTTTCACCACTCTCTGCTAGCACATTGTTGGGGTGTAGGGAAGAGAATTTTGTCCCAACCATTAAGATGAAGCAAACTGGTAACCACCCAACTGTACAGAGCAGTTCCTTCACCTGAGACACAGCTTCTTTGATGGCCCTCATTGGGATGGTACAGCTCCACATACCCACTGCACAGTCCAAGCCACAATCTACCCCTATTTTAAAGTCTTTGCCTAATAGTTTAAATGCCAACAATTTAAAGTCTAGGGGATGTTATTTGTGATGTGTGCTTAGTTGCCTAAGTCCCCTGGTATGGTTTCTGCTGATTGATGGAGCCTTTTCCCCAAAAACAGATTAAGAATTAGTGAATTTTCACACAATTGTAACCCACTAGTAAGTCTGTATTATAGGTGCCCCACTACATCTGATACATAAAGGATGTGTGTTATTACAGCAGACACTTAGAAAGGTGTGATTATTTAGCTCCATCTGTAGCAGCTCATGCTTTTTAGTTCTGGTGGTCCCAATTCCTGGGGTGTTGGCCATCACATGATCATTCTCACCAAGATTCATAAAACTTCATGGATCCCCACCATTTCTGTAAACATTAATCAGCTGCCTGAATGATCATGACCACCCAAACACTCAACTAATTAACTTCTTGTAAATGGGCAAGATTCTGATCTAGGATGCACTGGTATAGACCTGGGTTAATTTATTGACATTTCAGTGCCCATGTCTGGTCCTAAAAAGCTACATCCTCTAGATGACTACATAATAGCTACTGTAGAAATGACTACTGAAGAAACTGCCTGAGATTTTCAGAAGGGCCTAAGAGATTTAGATGCTCAATTCCCTCTCAGATTCAATGGGAGTTAGGCATCTTAATCCCCTAGAATCTTCTTGAAAATTCAATCCAATATCTCCTAAATATTTTCTTCTTTACTAGCTATTTGTCTCCATGTATTTCAGTTGAAGAACTATACCAGAGGTGATGAAATAATAGGACCTGCCCTAATGTTCCATAAAGTCAGGACAATTATGGAATAACCATGTCTGGATCAGTAGAAGGAGAAGTTTGCACTAATTGGCTGTGGCTAGAAGTTCTATGCCGTGAAGCTAAAGGGTTATATATGCACATCTGTAACTCACCTGGGTGTACAGATTCAGGATTATTTTACATCAAGATTTTACTTGAATTTTAATATACAACAATGTGTAAATTACAAGTATAAAACTATTTGATAAGTTAACTGGATTCTTAAATTCAGGCACAGAGTAAAAGGTGAATTGAGAAGATAGTCCAGGGCGTTGTGGATGTCTATTTTTAGCACACTAGCTCAAGCAAAGCTAGTGTGGGTATATTTACTCAACCTGGGAATCACCCCTCACCTAGATCCAGTGTAGACACAGCCTGAACAAATTGAATGCTGCATATCCCAGAGATTTATGACTCTGCCATATACATTCACTTTTGACTGAAGAGTGGCCTAAAAGATCTACTATGCACGGGAGTAAATTTATTTTAACAACTTGAACAAAATGATTTTATGTTGATTTTTAACTCAGCAGGGTACAGAAAGCAAGTGTTTTTATAGAATACGTTAGATTATGAAGGTAAAAAAATGTAAGCTGAAACAACTCTGAAAATGGACATGAAGATCTGGGTGCAAAAAAAGATTTAGGTGTGGCAATGTTGAATGTTATAGTGCCTAATTTATAGACACCTAGAAAAATCACTGCAATTCACAAAATCTGAGATAAGCACCTCGGCTCCTATACAATTAATGGGGAGACAAAGACACTATAGACTGATTCACAAAAGCCAGCACAGTAAGCAGGGAGTTGCCTAAGCTAGGGAAGGGGAGTTGCTGACTGGAGGGATGGGGGCTAAGTCCCTCCCCTCTTAGGGAGATAGGTTGTAAAGAGGCACCTATCTCTTCTAGTGATTTTCAGCTATGAACTCTATCTTAGGGCTTGTCTATACTTACGCGCTGGTTCGGCGGCAGGCAATCGAACTTCTGGGTTCGATTTATCGCGTCTTGTCTGGACGCGATAAATCAAACCCAGAAGTGCTCGCCGTCGACTCCGGTAATCCTGCTCGGCGAGAGGAGTACGTGCAGTCGACGGGGGAGCCTGCCTGCCACGTCTGGACCGCGGTAAGTTCGAACTAAGGTACGTCGACTTCAGCTACGTTATTCACGTAGCTGAAGTTGCGTATCTTAGTTCGAATTGGGGGGTTAGTGTAGACCAGGCCTTATTAGAGTTAGGTGCTTATGCCATTTCATTAAAAAGCAAGGGAGAGGGGCAATCACCTCACTCATACCTTTTAGCCATGTGGTTAGGGTACTCACCTGGTCCCCCTCCACCTGAAGGGAGAAGAGATTTGAACTGGGAACAGTCATTGGAGCAGGGAGACTAGATCCTAGGGTGCTGATTTAACCCTCCCTGCTAGAGCCACTCATGCTTGTGCTTTTGCTCTCTCTCTGGCCAAAATAACTCTTCAGGTATTTATCCAGAATTCCATAGCATCAACAGGAGAGACTGAGGGTAGTCGTTTTCTACTCTCCTCCCCCCAAATATCCATAGATCAGCCATTAGGGCCTTCAACTGGCAGGTGACAGATCCCTGTTCAAATCCCTCATTCCTCTCAAGCAAGAAGGAGGACTTGAACTGGGGAACTCTTACAGCCAGGTCAGTGAATTAAACCACTGGGCCAAAAGTTCTGAGTGAGGGCCCCCCCTTCTCCCTTTCCCCCAGCCTGTTGTGTGAACTCACTCAAGGGACCCCCTAGGCACCCTCTCAGCACAGCTACTAGATTAGACCCTGCATGTGATTTAGGCAGCTGAATGCCCATCTTCCCCCAGTGTATGAATGGTGCTGGAGCGTAGTTAGGAGACAGGTGTCCAGCACCCTAGAGGGTGGCAGCAATAGGGGCAAAGTGAGTTTAAGTATGTTCTGGGTTTAGGGGGAGCTTTGTGCGTCACAGTGGTCCCAAAACTGGGATTTAGGTGCCTAACTTCTTTTGTCCATCCAGGCCACAGTGCCTACCTCTGAAATTACATAAGACTATATTATATGCAAATATTAAGTAATCTGTATTTACCATATATATAATTCTGGTAAATTTCTAACAAAAACATGCATTCTTAATTTGGCTACATTCATATTTATAAACATCAAATTCATGGATTTTACAGTCAGAACAGATAACTATGACCATCAAGTCTGACCTCCTGCATAACTCTGGACATAGAACTTCACACAGAGTTTCTTGCAACAAACCTAATGACATGTGATTGAGCTAAAGCACAGCTTTCCAAAAGCCATACAATCTGGGTTAGAAGATTTTACATAAAGGAAAATCTACCACATCCCCTGGTAAATTCTTAAGGGTTAATAGGTTATGGTACTGTTAAAAATTTAAGTTTTATGATTAATATCTGCCAAGTTTTCTAAGTTATTATTTCTGCATATATCCACCCACACATTTGAAAGGACCCTACACAATACCCCACTGTCCATCGTTATACTCCTCTAGAAGACAGCATATTATGTCTTGAAATTGTACTGATGTATTTCTTGGGAAGGTGGGGAGTGAGTAGTTTCTGGAGTCCCCAAATGATATTGGACTCCCATTTTGTTATATGATGTTCAGGCACCATAGTAACACATTCTATATCCCTGGAAAGCTTAATATCTAAGGCTTCAAGTTGCTTCACAAGAGTGGACCTAGGGGCGCATGCAGAGTTCTATTGAATCAGTGGGGGGGCCATGTGTGTAAAGGGATCAACCCAAGCAAACTCAGAGACTAAATAGAAAAAGGCAGACAGTAAGAGAAAGGAAGTATTTTATTCACATTCCTCAATTCCTAATATTCTAAGATGATATAATATATCTGGTCATAGCCCTGGTCTACACTGGGGAGGAAATCGATCTAAGTTATGCAACTTCAGCTACCCGAATAACGTAGCTGAAGTCGACGTACTTAGATCGACTTACCGTGGTGTCTTCACCGCAGTGAGTCAACTGCTGCCGCTCCCCCATCGACTCCCCCTGCACCTCTTGTGGCGGTGGAGTACAGGAGTCGATGGGAGAGCGCTCGGGGGTTGATGTATCATGTCTAGACTAGACACACTACATCGATCCCCGCTGGATCGATCGCTGCCCGCCGATCCGACAGGTAGTGAAGACATACCCATAGAGTCAGAATCTCTCTCTCTCTCTCATGAGAGAAGTACGAATGAGGAAAATACAGTGCTCCAACTCTTGACTGCAATTGGCCCAGAAATTCATAATTTACTATTCAAAATCTCCATATTGTGTTATTCTGGATCAAACCCAGAGACCTGCTGAGCACCTGCAACTCCAGTTCTTTTCAGGATTTGACCCATCATCATCATCTTCTTCATCAGGCATTTATTAGAGTTACAAAATATTACTAATTAATGTACAATAAAATCTGCTTAAATTACTTATTTGAAAGTATTACATCAGCCTTTATAATGAAAAGGATCATTATTCATGTTTATTTAAGATCAAGTTGTGATTGTTTATTTTGGAAGAGATGTTACTCACTTATACTACATTTATTTAATAAACAAGATTACTTGAAGAATCAAGTCTAACCATCAGTACAGATAACTAGTTTAACCAGATTTTTGGAATGGGGAGGAAGTATACAGTATAGTTTTGAGAATTCTCCTTGAGATTTTGTCCAAGAGGAAATTTTCATCTTTGGAGATATTGTGCTCCTTCAGAACATTTTCTTCTGGGTGGTCTATCTTTGAAGATAATCCACACAAAGAACAAAGAAGGAACCATTTATAAGCTGGAGTTTGAACAATTCTTGATTTTTCTCATGGTACTCCAATCCACTTAAACATAGCATTGCCTTCTGTAGTTGAAAACCTATCCAGATTCCCCTGCATCTGAAGCAGATTGAACTTCTGATACAGAGGCACAAGGCTGGCTTAGCAGTCATCACAAGGGGGTAGAATTAGCCCTAAGGCAACAAGACAATTTTAGTCACAGGGAGTCCTGACAATGCTAATGATATATTAACTGTTAGATTCCTGGTTCAGCTCAGAGGATGGATTACAAAATTTAAATGCCTGGAGGATGGACAGTACAAATAGCATGATGCACTATTTATATTGCAAGAAGCAGATTGGGAAGTAGCCTGGCCCAAGGCCAGTGGAGGCTGAATAATTTGCACAGGTGGCACAGTGTCTCTTGAGGCACACACCAGCTGTCTATCTAAAAGCAGCCCTGTTGGCTGATCCATCAAGTAGAATAGCTGTTGATTCACCTGCCTTTTTTGGCTATAGGTAAAGTTACATGGTGGCAGACAGCAGCAAGTGGGAACAGAGGCAAAATAATCCAGTTGATTTAAATCCTATTAATGGGTGTATATGTGTGGGAGATGAGACACCTCCAACACCACTCACCTAATTTGAAATCTGTTGGGAATGCTGACTATTGTTTAAATTAGGAAGGTCTGAAGCTTAAGTACCATTCATTTAAGGTGAAAAAGTTCTATATCTAGTTAAATAGGGAATCCAGTATTTTATCAGTGTTTTTGTACCTTAAAGTCAACAGAAGCATGGCTGTTTCCAATTAACAACTATTAAAAAAATACATTATTGTAAAGTTCTTCACACAACTGAAACTGATTAAGCCCTTAGAATGAAGTGTGTACTAGGAAGGCTTTAAAATTTCAGCATTATGTCCTTGTTTCCCCCACCTCTGTTTTTCTTTTATTATTAGAATATTGGGCAGTCACCTTACAAGCACCCCCTCCTGGCTTGAAGTCACTCTGTAGCACCCTGCCTCTTCCCACTTCAGTACTCTTTAAGGGCTTACAGTTCAAAGGTAGTTCAAACAATCCCTACAACGGGTCCCATTTATTTAATCTTCTGATACATATTGGCCCTGTAGGCCACCTAGGGTGACCAGAAAGCAAACGTGAAAAATCGGGACAGGGGATGGGGGTAATAGGAGCCTATATAAGAAAAAGACCCAAAAATCGAGACTGTCCCTATAAAATCAGGACATCTGGTCACCCTAAGGCTACCCAATAAGTTTAAAGTTTCTCTCCTTATTAACCTATAATAACAAAACACAAACTCACAAAGTCTTCATTACAGCTGATTTTTACAGTCGCTTGCTTGGACAGAGTTTCTCCCATACCTCCATGCTTGGAGACCTTCCCCCCCTGCTGATTGAGGCTAATGCAGGAGCAGTCTCACTCCCTGCAGTAGCTACACTCACCTGGGCTTCCTCCTTTTACTGTAGCTTCCTGCTCTTTTTATTCTGGGATCACCTGATGCAACACAGGTGTGGTTCATCCTGTAATCAAGGTTGTCTTACTCTTAGCTCTGTGGCCCATGGGGCAAGCCATCCTGTTAAAATTCCTTTCTCAGTTTAGCTGCAAGCATTTAAGTCTACCTCCTCTTCCTTGGAGGGCAAAGAGCCACACAGGTTCTGTCAACACAGCCAGTTATCCAGGGAGACAGTAATACAGTTTAACACAGTAAATTTCTCCCTGCTTATCCTGGGGAGGTAGACAAATGAAAATAGTTTTAGGTGGACATTAGTTCTGAATCAAATATATTTGATTAGGCATTTGGTTGAGTTATGTGAAATGACTGATGGAGCAAGGACCATTTAAACCAGGGGGTCTCAAACATGCGGCCCGCGGAGCTCTTCCCTGCGGCCCGCCAAGCTCCCCGCGCCCCCCCTGTTACTTCCTGTCGCCGCCAAACTCCCCTCACCCCTGCCTCCCCCCGAGTTATTTTATGTGGCAGCTAAGCTCCCCGGGTGCTGCTCCCCAATGTTTGGGACTGGGTCTCTCCCCCGGCCCTGCCTGCCGCCCCCACGCACCTCCCCCGAGTGTCCCCCGGCCTCACTTGCTGCCTCCTCACTGCCCAGAGCCTGCAGCTCATGCTGACTCCGCTCCACTCTGCTGGCTTCCGGCATCACCTTCTGCCGCAGAGTCCTAGTGCCCCCCTTCACTAGGGCCAGGGCAGGCTGCCCTTTCCCTGCCCTTCTGCCCTAGTCCTGAACCTCTCCAATGCCCCGAGCCTCTCCAATGCCCCAAACCCCTCATCCCCAGCCCCACAGCCCTCACCCCTGCACCCCCTCCGATCCCCAAACTCCAGCCCGGAGCCTGCACCCAGCACCCAAATTCCATCCCAGAGTCTGCACCCCAGACCCTCCTCCCCCATCCAAACTCCCTCCCAGAGCCTTAGGCAGGTGGGGGCAGAGTTTGGGGGGGTGGCAGGTTCTGGGCACCACCAAAATTTCTGCAAACCTGCCACCCTTGGAAGAGGCAGAGCAGGGGTGGAGTGGTGGTGCAGCCCAGTGCAGTGGGGGGGCTTTACTGAGTGTATATATTTTATTAAAACCGCTTGGAGGAAGAGGTGGAGAAGAGACGGGGCAGGGGCGGGGCCTCATGGAAGGGGTGGAGTGGGTGCGGGGCCAGGGGCAGCAAGGGGGGGTGTCAGTGATGCGGCCCTCGGGCCAATGCACTAGTCCTCATGTGGCCCTCATGGTCATTTGAGTTTGAGACCCCTGATTTAAACCAACAACAGAATTGACAGTTGATGTCTAAGGGACTGATGCTTTAAAAAAATCTCAAACTGACACATTGGAGCAGCTATACTAATATGAATTAGTTCCCCATGACAATTCACAAGTAAAGTTACTCATGTGCATGAGTGTTACAAGCTCAGGCCCTAAGCCACTGAAGTGCCTCATAAAAGATGTTATTGCAAGGGGAGGAAGTGAATTATCTATACTTTCCTTAATGCCACAGGCAATAGACTATGGGTGTCCCAGCTCATTCATGATTACTGTCTTCAGCATAGTGCATTCTGAACTGAGTTGGACAACTTTGGAACATTTTTTTTTTTGATGGGTATCTCTATGGGTATCAAAACGCATGTGGACAATTCTGTTATCTACATTTCTTCTGTGAAATATATACTGTTTTCCTGTGTTGAATGCAGCCAACTTTTGTGTAAGTATGCACAAGTTAACAGTACCACACAATGCCCTTCCCCCATTGAAAAATAAAGCTCTTTGGGAAAAAAAGCCAAAGACTAATATGAAAAACGTTGCTGTTCTAAGGAGCCATAAAGTATTTATGGCTAAAGTTTGTGGGCCTAAATTGTTGCCAGGCACTGGACTGCGGGGAACACTTAGGCATTGTCTACACTACGGAGTTTTGTCGATGCAAGTTACGCCGACATACAGCCACTGCTGTAATTAAACCAATGTTGCCTGTCTACGATATGATCCTTGTGTCAGTGGAGCACAACCACAACAGCAGTTCTTGCATTGACAGAGAGAGCAATGCACTGTGGGAAGCAATCCCACTGTCAACTGGCCACAGGGTGCTTTGGGAAAGGGGTTGGAATGCCTCATGGGGGCAGGTACAGTGTTACATGATGCAGGTTTCTCAATCCCATCATTCCATGGGCATCCTACTAGATTGCCAACAGCTTTGCAACTGTCCTGGTACCCTGCAATCCAGCCATCTCTGTCAGAAAGCATGGATCCTGAACTGCTGTTCAGTACTATGCTGTGCGTTATGAACACAAAGCTATAAGAAAAACAGGAGTACTTGTGGCACCTTAGAGACTAACAAATTTATTTGAGCATAAGCTTTCGTGGGCTACATCCATCCGAAGAAGTGGGATATAGCCGGCGAAAGCTTATGCTCAAATAAATTTGTTAGTCTCTAAGGTGCCACAAGTACTCCTGTTCTTTTTGCGGATACAGACTAACACGGCTGCTACTCTGAAAGCTATAAGAGGAGCCCAACGGGGCGCTATTTTGATGGGGGATGCACTGAAGGAACATATTAACACTGAGCCAATGTTACTGTAGTGTGCTGAGCCTGGCATTGTTTGTTTGCACAGTGCTATGAACCTTGTAATGATTGCTGTGTGTGCGCAAAAAGTAACACATTTTAAATCACTTTTTAAAGTAGCGCTCGGTAATATGACCAAACTGACATTGCTGAACACTAAGACAAAAAGCCCACAGAAGAGTGTGTTGTGGGTGGAGCGTGTGAGACAGGGAGTGTGTGTGTGTGTGTTGGGGGAGTATATGTTTTGGGGGAGAGGGAGTGTGTTGGCCTGGTGTCTCTTTAAGTTCAGACAGCTGGAAACAACCAATCCTGAGGCAGAAGCTGGTGTCTTCCTGTCCCCTCACCCCAGCTCAGTGGAGACGGAACGCCGGCAGGGGGAGGCGGACACCCCAACATCAGCCCCTGCCTTCCTTCCCTAGCTCTGCACAGCACATCAGTCTCCCCCAGCCCTCCAGTGCCAGGGAGAGCAGGATTCTGTGTTAATGTTTTGATTCTGTGATTCTCTCAGAGTTCTCTCTCCACAGACCAAGGAGATCCACCTCCCCTGTAGTCCAGGCAGGAGTGCGTTTGCTGCCAGGAGCAGGCATGCTCAGCTGGGCAGTAGAGCTCTTCAAGCTGAGGAATTTCAAAAACTTCCTGAGGCTTTGAAAGGGAAAGGGCACATGTCTGTGTAGCTGGATGCAGGGCAGCAGAGTTCAAAACAGTGAGCAGAACAGGCATTGTGGGATACCTCCTGGAGGCCAGTTACCGTGACGTAACGAACACAGTGTCTACACTGATGCTTTGTAGCTCCAAGTTTGCAGCAAAAAGCTCTATGTCTCTTGTCGAGGTGGTTTTATTTTGTTAGCAAAACAGGAGAGTTTTATTGGCGGGAAGAGTATTGTAGCGCTGCCTTTTGCTAACAAAACTGTGTAGTGTAGACAAGGCCTTACATACACAGCACGTCTGGGAGCAGACAGGAGCACAGGAGGTGCACTATCCTTATGTAGAGTGCAGAATGTCCCCTCGCTTCTGCACATAGCCAGCTATTCTGACTGGGGGGGGAGGGGAGGAAAGGCTCTTCTCTTCCTATCTGAAGAGTCTGGGAGGTAGAGCTGGGGAGGTTTGCCACTGTAATCAGACCATAGTCCAGTGTGAAGGAGGCTCCTTGCAACATTCTCTCCACCTTGTCTACCCACATTGGGGCTAATAAAAATACCACCGTGTTAAAATACAAGAAGTAGTGTCATAGGTTTCAGCCCCACTCTGGACTTTAGAGTACCGATATGGGGACCTGCTTGTGAACCCCTAAACTGAATTACCAGTTTAGATCTGGTCTTGCTGCCACCACTCCCAAGTTCTAACTCCTTTCCCTGGGTGGCCTTGAGAAACTTCTTTACCAATTTCCTGGTGAACACCGATCCAAACCCTTGGATCTTAACACAAGGAGAATTTAAACATTCCTCCTTCTTTCCCCCACCAATTCCTGGTGAGTCCAGATCCAATCCCCTTGGATCTTAAAAACAAGGAAAAATCAATCAGATTGTTAAAAAGGAGGCTTTTAATAAAAAAAAAAGAAAGGTGAAAGACAAACCTCTGGGAGAGATTAGCATACCAGCTACACTCACAGACAACAGATTAAAAACACAGAGGATGTGCCCCTGGGCAAAACTTAGTTACACAAAAGAATACCCAATTTGATTATTCCCCTAATGCCAAGACAAGTTACAAAAAGAAAAGAAACAAAACCTATTTATTCCTTTTCTAATACTCACTACTCTGATAAGAAGCTGATTCCTTGATCTTTTCCACTCCGGACAAAACTGAAACTGACCCAGACAAAGGGAACTTCCCTCCTTCCTTTTGAAACATTTTGTCCCCCCATTGGTTCCTCTGGTCAGGTGTCAGCTAGGCTAGGTGAACTTCTTAACCCTTTACAGGTAAAAGAGGTATTAACCCTTAACTATCTGTTTATGACAAGTAGTATGGTAAAGATGTAGATTTTTTACTTTGCAGCATAAAGCTTTAAAGTAAAAGTTTTATTATTGTGAAAGTTTTTGAAATGTTAATAGGTGGACAAACGACTTGTAGTGAAGCAAAACATAAGATCGGGTTTGTGCTTTTTAGAAAAGCAAAAAAAGCAGTTGAAGAAAAGGATTTGTAGTCACTTTGGAGTATCTGGACATTTGTTAGAGAAAAAAACATACTGTTGTCCTGAAATTAGAGGAGATCAGTGGAAAGAACTCAGAAGCAATAAGACACTCCACAACAAAACAATGAAGCTCTTCAATCAGTGCGCACTCTTGCAACTTTATCACAAGACTTGTGATAACTGGTGTTTTTCTTAGAGCCCAAATCCTGGAGACATGAGATAATTTAAGAATCTTAGCTTAATTATTACTTTTTAAATTAAGCTTCTAGCCTAAATGATTGTGCAGAAAAGCTCAAAAATGTGACCAGAGAACACCCTGAAAGCTCAGAAACCAGAACAGAAATAAAATGAAATGCAAACTTTCTCACCTTTCAAAATCTCAAGCTTTTTTGAGAGCTGGCTTATGATTTCTGAATGATTTCGGTTGGTCCGCACCGCTTCCCGCAGCCCCCATTGGCCCGGAGCGGCGAACCGCGGTCAGTGGTAGCCGTGATCTGCCGAACCTGCGGATGCGGCAGGTAAACAAACCGGCCCTGCCCGCCAGGGTGCTTACCCTAGCGCACTGCATGCCAAAAGTTGCTGATCCCTGATATAGATAAATACTACTACTTGGGGGGAAAGTCAGCCCTTATTACAAATTAATGTAGTAATGTATAGTAATGTTCCATAACACTGTTTTATTGTTGTACAGTGTTCTGGGCAATTACGATAAGGGTTTTTTTAAAAAGAGAAATCCAAAATGCTCACTCTTTTGATTTTATATCACATAATGTGTAGTAGTTGGGCCAAATTCATCAACTTCATTGGAATTACACCAGGGTGAATTTTGCCTTTCACCGTTAGAGTATGGTTTTTCAGGGATGAAGAGTCAACCAACTACTGGTGAATGTTCTTATTTTTATATTATCTATTTAATAATAACATTAATAGAGGCACATCTTGTGGTCAAGGTAGCCATTATATACATTAAAATAATCCAGTGATTTCTGCATGTTGGTGAAAATCTTTGCAAATCCCAAAACTTTCATCAATTTCAATACAAACGTTTATTGATCCTGAAATTTATGCACAATGTTTGTTATTCATTATACTTTTGTCTAATAATTAGTTCTGGACATCCACAGCAGTAGATGCAATACCATATGACTTAAGTGACCAATCACATGATGAACAATGAATAAAAAATAGTTATAATGAACACTTTGTGAAGAACCCAAATGATTAATTTTAATTATTTTGGGAAAACTGGTAGACAACACATTTAGTCACAGATATCAGCACTGATTTGCAAATGATTTTCTAACCCAAAAAATAAAGTCTACAATTAATCACAAATCTTATTTTAAATGAAGAGCTTGACCAGTAGCCCTTCAAGATATTCCCCTCTCTCCTCTGCCAAGTAGACACTTTTCTGGAGTTTCCTACTGTCCTGTTGGGGAACATGATTGGCTTCCCCTATCCTGACCTATTCCATTATCTTCTGCAGAGCACCTGTGCAAGAGGAGGTGTATTCAAGTTGGCATTAACCCTTGATTGCCACTGACAGCTTCACACAGTAGAGTCTGTACATACATCTATGCTTGTTTATTTTCACACACTGGGATTCTCACTGCTGAAGGGGAGCATTGCCAGGCAGGAGGTAGAGGGTGTGTGTGTGTGGAGTGGGGGGGGGGATTGAAAGAATGCTGCTTGTTGCCATAGAAACAGTAGCTGCAGCACAGTAATGTGGAGGGGAGAAGGAAGGAGGAGAACTGGGAAAAAATCACTCTGAGCTTATTTTTAAAAGCCAAAGGAATAGTGATTCCCCCTTCCCCCCACCAGTGAATATTTGCAGATCTTCAGGATTACTGCTCCCAAACTGAGCCTTTTCTTATTACAAGAAAAAAACAGGCAGATGCCTTTCATGATTGCTGTTAGTTCCGTTGACAACCTGGCATTTTTAGATGTTCCTTTTCCTTTGTTGTTTCTCATGGACTTGATTTCATTAAAAAAAAAAAGTGTCTTTCCATTCTTACATATTTGTGATGGGTGAAGATAAACATCCCCCTATGATCTTGCAACCCAAACAGTGAAGAGACTCTAGAGAAGTGGATACAAAAGGATCAGCTGTCTGAGAAGGAATTTTGGAGATTCCCAGAATTCATAATGTACAGGTCTATCTGTCTAATAGCTTATCCACAACAAGAGCCCAGTCTTGCAATTCACTGAAAGCAGGTGCACCACTGTGCCCACGTGGACCCATCAACTGGGTCTTGCATCAGCATAGTGAGTTGCAAGATAAGGTGCCAAGTTCGGATAAACATCAAGGGAAATTTAGATTTGTCACCATCTGCATTGCCAGGAGATCCTTAATGATGCACTTGAATAAAGAATCACTGCCATGTGAAAGAGAATCTATTCATGGCTCGCACACATTCATAATTCTGGAAAATAGTCCATAAAATGAGATATTCACCCATGATTTTTGATGAATTAAATATATTCCTAATTTTGAATTGTTAATAATTAGGGTCATAATCCATATGAAAGATGACCCTCAAGCATTCAGGCTGAATTGTGGAATTAATCTGCATTTCCCATTTCTGGCAGAATCCTGATCATGGAATGTACTTGCACTTTAAATTCATGCTTTTTTTACATTCTCTGCAAGTCTATAAAAATGTACTATAAAGTAAATAAAGAATTTGACAGCTAATTTCTGAAGGATTGTGCAGCAAATGAACTAGATATCTGTGATCACTGTAAAATATATAACTTGATTTTTCCTGAAAGAAAAATGCAGATTACCTGAAATAGTGTAACATGGATACAATAATTATTCAGTTATTCGTGTTGGCTAAGTTTCTTCATTCTTCATCCATTAATATCTGTTCTTTCCTGTTTTCCATGTTTACAAGACACATGTGAGGACTGTCAGCTGAGATAGAGTTAAACATAAAATTCACTCTGATGCAGTGTATTTTCCATTCTTTAATACACATTACAGAATCGGCATTGAAATATCAAAGCGTCTGAATGCATTTTACATTTTCTTTGAGGTAGGCCTAGCAACAGAGTGTGGCTTGCAGTGATAAGCTAACTCTGCTGGAGCACATCAATCCAGTACAGTAAAACCACTGAAAGATTTAAACATTTAAGTCAGCGAGATGAAATGCAAGCCATCCAATATTAAGCATGTTAAATAATTTCCAGGAACATTGACCCTTGTCTCTGTTGTTAAGGAAGCACTTTGTTTTTCCTGCTCAAGAGCATTAAATTAGACATTTTGACATGGCCCTTAACTATCACAAAGGGTGATAGTTTTTGCATTGTGACTGTAAATAGGTAAATATTTTAGATTCAAAGCATTCAACATGTTATCATTTAAACTTTGGGAGTACATTTTTTTAAAAGAAGAAAATGTTAATAAGGCTAAAATGGGGTTAGATAGCAATAAAATAAAAGGTTACCACCCTCAGATAGGGAATTGATTTGGTATTATATTTTTCACAGTTCTCAATTATAAAGTGCGCACAGATTGCTCAAGAGAAATGCCCATGTAACCAGTCAGGTCTCCACAGACCATTAGCAAGTATGTTTGAAAACATGTATCAAAGTTTGTGGAAATAATAATATTACAAATGTTGTACTGTTAGTGCCAGGGTTCTGAACCATGTCTACAGTGTGTGTCACATCTTAATGAAGAAATGCTCTTTGTGCACCATCTCCTCTCCCATTAACAGTCACGTTCTCAGGGCTATGGCATGGGGTGCCTAGCCTAGGGGTTAACATCAGGCACAGGCCAAGGGTTCAGGAGCCAATTACCGGGGTCAGGCCAGGTTGGAACACCAGGAGATCAGAGTTGAAAAACAAGGGCAGGGATGAAGAGTCAATTAACAAGGGTCAGGCTGAGTGAGCATACCAGCAGGTCCGGATCAGAAGGGAGGAACAGGTAAACATCAGACCAGCAGTCCAAGCAGGATAAAGCCCAGTTATATGGACATCCTTTTTTCTTCCTTTGGCTTAAATGGGGACTGTGCCCAATCGGGAGCATTGGAGCTTGCCCAATCACAGCATGGGGTGGAGCTCATGCCCCAATTGGGCTTCATGGACCCAAGTCCCAGCTGGTCTGTCTATCAGCTGCTGGGCAGAGGATTGGAGCACAGACCTGCATTTGAGACCCACAGGCCCTGCTGCACATGCACATGCACCAACCTCCTGTTCATTCATGGTTTCAAGTAGGAAAACCAGCATCGTGTAACCAGCCAGCTTTCCACAGACCAGGAGCAAGTACTCTGCCACAGTCTGAGAATCTCTGTTCTTGAGCATGAGTGTTACTGTATATCCCAGAAATGTCTGTCTTCTGTGAAATTAGGCTATACCCAAGAATTCAAAATGCATGTAAGTACCAGTTTAGAGTCCAGATTAATCATTACTGATGTCTGCAAATGGATATATTTCTTTTGTCGTCACCACTCATGTATTTATAATTTACAAAAGTCCACGTTTATGTAGATCACCTTGATAGTGTCTTTGGCACCATTATTTCACTGATTATTCCTCTCATGACAACCATTCACATAATAACTACTGTGATTTTTTTTTGTAGGTGAGTTTTTATCCTCTCTCCATTTCTTGATCTTCATCATAAGACACCAGCTCTACTGAGGATTTAGACCAGTGGTTCTCAAACTTTTGTATTGGTGACCCCTTTCACATAGCATGTCTCTGAGTGTGACCCCCCTTATAAATTAAAAACACTTTTTTATATATTTAACACCATTATAAATGCTGGAGGCAAAGTGGGGTTTGGGGTGGAGGCTGACAACTCGTGACCCCCCATGTAATAACCTCGTGACTCCCAGAGGGGTCCGAAACACCAGTTTGAGAATTCCTGATTTAGACCTCTCCAATTGCAATATTACTTGATTGAAAGCCAGCCTTTTAGGCATTTTTTTAAACTAAGATTCAGAGATATTATTTATTCAACCACTAGTTTTATATTAATCTTATCTCTCTCCCAGATGGACAAAGATAGATTGAGATTTATTGTTGTTGTGGCACTAGTGAAGATATAAAAAGAAGTGCTATCATTACTAATACAGTACCATACTGAGGGAGAATTTGGGGGTACTGCCATGACAATACAAATGGTAGAACTTCCTTTTGTTGTGTGGTTATATAATCCTACTGTGCATCATGATAATAGCTCTGCTAGTTATGTAGAAATGTATAAACAAAAATTGGAGAAATGTTCTTCTCTTCATATTGTTTTGCTGAAGTTCATGAAATTCCGCATACATGTAAATCTTGGTATAAACTGGAGAACAAATAGGCAGCGTGGCAGGAAAGTCTTCATTTAAAGATTGAGTTGCATGAAGAGTAAATATAAATAATATACATAAATACCTACTTATGAAGGCTAATGAATAAATTAAAACATCAGAGAAGAAAAGGACTTGCACTAGCACCTTTTGAACTATCCATCCAACTTTAAAATTGAAGGACATAAATCCACACCGTGTAGAGGTCAAGCATAGGAGTTTATTACACAGCACTGGTGGAGTGTCACCTTGCTTATTAGGCTCAGAGACACTGTCAATCAATTGATTACGATAGAATATATGGATTTTCCATGGGTGGGGGAAAGTGATAGGGTAGGTAGTTCCACACCCCGGGATAGATTTTGCAGCAAGACAAGATAGCACATTGGCCAATGGTTAACAGGTTACATAATGTCTCTGCCCATGGTCTTGAGTTAGCAAGTTAACATTTAATTAATACTTTGATAAAATGTTATTAGTATAAAATATATATGTTGAATTCTGATTTGGGGTCCATAGGAATGGAGTAACTCTTCTGATTGTCCAGCAGATACATTCCTAGGGGTTAAAACAAAGAAACAGTGAAAGTATATGGCAATAAAGATTGTCTCCTGTGTGTTTTAAGGCAGGCATTGGTCCCTGGGAAAGGAAGGTGGGAGGAGGCCATATCTTACACTGACATGTGCCAGCCTTTCATAAACTCAAGGTTGGATCTGGGAAGAATGTCTCCCTAAAGAAGAAACTAACAACCGAAACAGGGCTTCTTTGTTCAATCTGCAACCCTGAACAAGACACAATTATTTAATTCTTAGCTCCAACACCTGGCAATTTGCTGACCAGGCCTATTTTAGCAAAACAAGATTATCTGTTTACCCTAGCTTCTCTTAGCTGATCACTATTTGCTAGGCCTCTGGTCCCTTGACCATACTCTGGACTTTGGGTCTGGAAAAGAGCCGGCACAATCCATATAACAGGTTGTTATATAAAATGCACATGGATTTTAACCCTTCAAAAATTAACATCATACTGAGATAAATTGGGATTGTTTGGAGCTTTGTTGCTACTATTGTTTAACTGAAGATAATATCTGAAAAAGAGGGGAACAAGAGAAGAAACTTATCATGAGGTCATGGACAAAGTATTGTCATAGAACAAAAATGGGTTAAGAGTCAGGAAACAATGAGTATAAATAAGTGAACAATTTTCATTGTGGCAAAAGATGAACAGCAGGGTACCCCTACAAGGATTCATTTGAGGGTTTGTATTGATTAATACATTTACTAATGATCAGGAAAGGGGAGCTGGTAGTGAGATAGCAAGATTTGCAGATAACATAAAGTGATATAGGTTAGTGAAGTTTAGAGAGCACTGTGCGGAACTTCAGAGAGACCTAACCATGCTAGTAGAATGGACAGCACAATGGCTGAACAAAATTCAGGACTGATAAATACAAATTAATACACACTGGAGGAAAATACAAATTAACTGTTCAAATACCTGGGCAGCTTGTGGGCCGCACACAGCCTGTCAGGGTAATCTGCTGGTGGGCCGCGAGACAGTTTGTTTACATTGACTGTCCGCAGGCACAATTGCCCGCCGCTCCCAGTGGCCGCAGTTCACTGTTCCTGGCCAACGGGAGCTGCAGGAAGCGGCGCGGGCTGCAGGGACGTGCTGGCCGCTGCTTCCCGCAGCTCCCATTGGCCGGGAATGGCAAACCATGGCCACTGGGAGCTGCGGGCGGCCATGCCAAGGTAAACAAACTGTCTCACGGCCCATCAGTGGATTACCCTGATGGGCCGTGCGTGGCCCGCGGGCTGCAGGTTGCCCACCACTGCCTTATAGGTTTCCAAAGAGTATCATTGTGGACAGCTCAGTGAATATCTCTGCTCAATGTGGAGCTGCAGTCAAAAAAGCTAACAAGATGCATAATGAATGGCATGAAGAAAATATGAGAATGTTATAATACCATTACATAAATCAATGGTGCAACCTCAGCTAGAAAACAGTGTGCCGTACTGGTCACCCAATCCTCAAAAATATATTGTAGAATATATGGAAGAGAAGGTTTAAAAAAAGGCCAACAAATATGACTAGGGACATGGAAAATCTCTCACGTTAAAGGAAAATGAAAATATGGGGATTGTTTACCTTACAAAGGATATGATAAGAAAGATAAAAGTCTGAAAAAAACTGAATGGTATAGAGAAAGTAGATCAGGAGTATCTATTTGCCCTATCTCAGAACACGAGAACAAGGTTATATTCAATTAATTTAAAAAGTAATAAATGAAAAAGCTGTTAAAAAGGGAAAAACACTTCTACATAACACTATTACACTGTGATTGGACCATGGAACTCATTGCCACAGGAAGTCACTGAGGCCAAGAAATTAGCAAATTCAAAAAATGATTGGATAGTTTTTTAGATATTAAGAATATCCAGGAATTAATGCTCACATAATTTTAGATGAGATACTAAACACATTTATGAAGATTTAAATCAATTTCTAACTACTAAGGATTAGGAGGAGACCTAATATGGGGGTCAGATTATTCCTTATCTGCCTGTTAAGAGTTATTTTGCACCTGCCTTTGAACATTTGTTGCTAGAGACAGAATCCTGGACCAGATGAACCACAGGTTTTATCCAGTATGGCAATTATTATGGTCCTATGTAAGAGGATAATAGTGCATTGGGCTATATTGAAAAAAAAAACCTGTCTTTTACTTTTTCAACCATTAGAAAATAGCTAAAATTGCAAGAAGATTCCAAAATTATGGGATGTTTGTTTGTTTTGCTGTCATATTTTGTGCCATTGCTCATAGCTGTCCTTATACTTATGTAGCATAATTTAATGATCTGTACTACAGGGAAAAGAAACATGTCAGTTAAGTAATCATCCCAGTTATCAAGTGTTTTAGGCATACCCTCTATTTTATTCACTTTTATCTTTAATAGGTTTAAAAATGAGACCTGCACATGGCATTGAAACATTGCAAAATCTATACTGAAATTAGTTATTTAATGGTAGTTCTAGAGCAGAAAAGAACAACCACCACCATGGACAATCATCACCATGGTTTCTGTTTGTTTCTTCTAGCAAATACCCATTCATAATGTACCTGTTATCTACTATGAATAGAGTCAAAATAATACCAAATGTATTATTTAAATAGACACTAAAACATCTGTGGTCATTGTTTATCTGATTCAGATTAACAGAGAACCACAGAAATGCTTCCAAACAGTTTTCAAACTACAAGGAGAAAGCACTATAAAAATGTAATTGGAAAAAAAACCCTACTTTTCAACTAATCAAATATAACGTAATACAAATGGCTGCCCCATCATGTCACTTATAATTTGGAGGAGCAGCACACATATTACTACTCCTACAGTAGCTTTTTATTAAAACAGCATATGAATCTCTGGGGTCCATTAATCCATAGAATGGCCATTTTTCTGCTAACCTCCAGCTCCTTACTTTACCTCTCCATTTGTTTTTCCTCTCTGCCAGGGAGTCTTTCTGTATTTTCCTCACTAGGGGAGGTCCTGCTCTTATGCTGCTACCTTTGAAAAGACAGACTGAAGCAGGAAGAGGGCAAGTCCAACGCTTAGCAGCAGAGGAAAGCACCTGTCCTTCAAGCTCCTAAGCCCTGAAAGAACAGCTCCCTGATCCCAGGATAATAGCTGCACACCTTTACACTCAATGAAGTCCTAATTCTAGCTGATGAGAAGTTTTGCTCCTGTGTAACCAGAAAGATGGCTGCTTTGTCTTGCCAGCACACCATGAACCTAAGACAGATGTTCCTGGTGTTGCTGCAACCGTCCTATTCCCAAATTCACTAAGGCCTCCCTTTTGTTAAGCTCCCAAGCTATACAGAATGGTATTCTTCTGCTGTATTGTAAATCAGCCATAGACACATGCTGTATCTTTTGACTGCTGGTCTAGGTGTAGAGAAATTGAGAAAATGCTAAAGTAACCATTTCTAGTGGCTCTTACTCCCCTTAACACTGTGTGGCCCTCTCCTTGGATTCCCTGAACTATCAGATAAGAGTTCTTCTTCCTTCTGACTGCTTTTCCTTCATTTTAGTGTATTGTGCTTTGCTGGGTCCCAACCATTGCTGAATCCTATTTCTTTCTCTTCTAAGATATACAGTACACTCTGGGGTGTGCCATTGCTTGAGTGAACAAAATTTAATTTCAGTGGTATCAGAATGTAAGGCCTAGTAGAAATGTCTCCCCAAATGTGTGGTCCATCCAGTGCTGTTAAAAAAGGATTGGGGAAGACTTTAGATTTCCCCCCTGAAGAATAACTACCTGCGTATACAGAAAGAAGGTGTCAAGCCTGGCTTTGAAAACATGCTATCCACAAGTGTACAAGTGGAGGGAATTGGGCTTCTTCCTTAAAATGTGCTCCACTGTGAAATACGAAGCCAGAGCTGATAGGCAAGCAAACATTATTGCTAGTTGGAGCTCTTTCACTCGGATAAAAAAATGATGCTATCACCTTGAGAGCTAAACACCAAGGCTGATATTGATATTATATTCAAGGTTGCTACTGATGCTCTGTATTTCTCTCTGGAAATTTGCCTACTAATTTGCTTTTTATTTCCTAATTTTATTCTAATATTATTTTTCTTCGGAAGGGTACATCTAGGGCTTAATTTTCAAAGCATTTCAGAAAAAGTTATGGACTAATATTCCATCAACAAGAACAAGGTTAGGGATTCCATTCTCCAGAAACTCTGCTGAAAATGTAGCTCTTATTGTGCATCTATAAAGATTTTCTAATTATGAAATTGAAAATGGAATGACTTCGTTTTACAAGGAGGCACTCGGAACAAGCTAAGTAAAAATACAGGAGTTTATACCACTACACTGATTATTTTCAAGATACCTGACTGATGGAAAATTGCATCTGCTAATGCTGTGACAATGAAAAGAATAAATTCAGAGACAGTAAGATATGCAGGCCAACCATACTGTAAATCTTTCTAAAGCTCTGAACAGATCAGAGAAAAACTGAAGCTCAACAATCAGGCCAGGTTTGATCTGGTCTTAGAATTTAATTGAAAGAGTACTACCTTGTAACTGTAGAGAAAATAACATAGAACTGGATACAGTATATACTTTTAATAACCCCCACAATGAGCATCTGAAATAACTGCCTGTCTTCACCTTAAGAGGAAAGGGGATTCTGTGGAAGATATTTGTACCTCGTTTCTCCTCTATCCAGATTACATATATCTTTTTTTTCGCTTATATCTATCATCATACTGACTGATGCTACTCCTACAGTCAGCAGGAGTTTCAACATTTTAACACCTAGCTACACCCAACTGGGAAATCATCGTTGTGACAGGTACGAGCAACCTGTTCAACTTTAATTTTACTGATATATTTATATTGGCCATTTCAAATTCTCTATTGTATTACAACACCAAAATTGCATTATATAAGTCTAATCTGAGAAAGTTGTTGGAGGTCATTTTAAATCAGCCAAGAGAATGCTCAATGAAAATATTTCAAGGACTTTTGGGTATCAGGAGAAAGATTTCAGTTCTGTACCAAAGTTTGCAGCACTTTTGATTACTTGAACTTTTTCTTGTCCAAATGGGCAAGGACAATGCAGAGACTTGGGAAGCTGAATATATGTTTATCCATACCAGGAAGGAATGGTTATAATTGTGGTCAGAGATGGGCTATTTTGCATTGTTAGTATCTGAATTTGGACCCAATTTTAACAAAAGTTGGAATTCAGTATTTAAATTGTCAACTGCACGTCAACTGGCCTAGATCCATTTTAGGATCCTGCAACTGAATCACATTCCCACATACTTTCTGCATCCATCTGTCACAGAATTTATTGTGTGCCCCCTCATGACTACTCACTATGATTGCTGTGAGGTGAATCCAAGCCTCTGTGTCCTTGGATCCCTGGGTGCTTTAAGCCTCCAGAGCCTGAACAAAATCCAGCCATTGCCCCAAACTCAGGGTCCAAAACCACATTCTCAGAGCATAGCCCTTCAGTTAAACACTCCCTCCTGAGAGCTGGAACCCTCTGACCAGCTGCCTAGCCCATCTGGGTGCAGTGCTGACCTTTCAGACTCCCCCAAACTGAAACACACTCTCTTGCACAACTCCCCCCAAAGATGTGACACTTCTAGTTTAGAGTGTAACTATCTCAGCAAGCACACAGTAGTTGAAGAGAGACATAGGTAGACACATTTTACAGAAGTCTAACACACTTGCTCTTTTACTTAATCACATAAAGCACAAGAGAGCATACAGATCATACAAAACACTAAACCCTATGCACAGTTCCTTGCTTCAATTTCCTCACCACTCCAGAGCATTCTTTGGGCTAGGGTCAGAGTCCCATATTCACATAGACATTAAGGCCAGAAGGGACCATCATGATCATCTAGTCTAATTTTAAAATTAATGGACATATCCTATCTCCTAGAGCTGGAAGGGACCTTGAAAAGTCACCAAGTCCAGCCCTCTGTCTTCACTAGCACGACCGAGTACTGATTTTGCCCCAGACCCCTAGGTGGCCCCCTCAAGGATTGAACTCACAACCCTGGGTTTAGTAGGCCAATGCTCAAACCACTGAGCTATCCCTCCCCCGTGACCGCTTGCACGTTGCAGGCCACAGAAACTCAGCTGCCCACCCCTGTATTAGACCCAGAACCCATGTCTGAGTTACTGAAATTCTCAAAATATGATTTAAAGACTTCAAGTTACAGAGGATCCATCATTTACACTAGTTTAAACCTAGGAAGGTTTAAACTGAGGAAGGGAAAAAACAAAAAAAAATAAACAAAAAAAACCCCAGGGTCTCTGCCAATGTGACCCAGGAAAAAATTCTTCCCAACTCCAGATATGGTGATCAGTTAAACCCTAAGCATGTGGGCAAGACCCACCAGGGACACGCCTGGGAAAGTATTTCCTGTAGTAACTCAGATCCCTCCCCATCTAGTGTCCCATCACCGGCCATTGGATATATTTGCTGCCAGTAGTCGCAGGTCAGCTGCATGCCATTGTAGGCAGTCTTTTCATACCATCCCCTCCAGAAACTTATCAAGCTCAGCCTTGAAGCCAGTTAGGATTTTTGCCCCCACTGCTCCCCTTAGAAGGCTGTTCCAGAACCTCACTCCTCTGATCGTTAGAAATCTTTGTCTAATTTCAAGAGTAAACTTGTTGATCGCTAGTTTATATCCATTTGTTTTTGTGTGCACACTGGCGCTTAATTTAAATAACTCCTCTCCATCCCTGGTATTTATCTCTCTGACATATTTATAGAAAGGATCATATCTCCCCTCAGACTTCTTTTGGCTAGGCTAAGCAAGCCAAGCTCTTTGAGTCTCCTCTCGTAAGGTATGTTTTCCATTCCTCGGATCATCCTCGTAGTCCTTCTCTGCACCTGTTCCAGTTTGAATTTATCTTTCTTAAACATGGGAGACCAGAATTGCACACAGTATTCCAGAAGAGGTCTCAGTAATACCTTGAACAATGGTACTAACACTTTCCTATCTCTACGGGAAATTCCTCGCCTGATGCATCCTTAGATTGCATTAGCCTTTTTCACAGCTGCACAACAGATTGGCGGCTCATAGACATCCTGTGATCAACCAATACACTCAGGTATTTCTCTTCTGCTGTCAATTCTAACTGATAAGTCCCTAATTTATAGCAAATATTCTTGTTGTTAATCTCCTGAGTGGCATGATCTTGGTCTTTGAACTATTAAATTTCATCCCATTTCTATTACTCCAGTTTTCAAGGTTATCCAGATCATCTTGTATATTCTGGTCCTCCTCCATATTGGCAATACCTCCCAACTTTGTGTCATCCACAAATTTTATTAGCACACTCCTACTTTTTGTGTCAATGTCATTAATAAAATTGTTAAATAAGATTGGTCCCAAGACTGATCCCTGAAAAACAGCACTAGTAATCTCCCTCAAGCCTGACAGTTCACCATTGAAAGACCCGTTATAATCTCCCATTTAACCAGCTCCTAATCCATCTTTCAATTCTCATATTAATCCCCATCTTCTCCAATTTAACTAATAATTTCCCATATAGAACTGTATCAAATGCCCTACTGAATTCCAGGTAGATTAGATGTTGTGCATTTCCTTTGTCTAAAAAAATCAGTTATCTTCTCAGAGAAGGGGAACGGGTCTGTCTGGCATGATCTACCTTTTGTAAAACCATATTGTATTTTAATCCTAATTACTGATTACCTCTCGGTCCTTAACTACTTTCTCTTTCAAAATTTGTTCCAAGACTTTGCATACAATTGAGGTCAACTAACAGGCCTGTAGTTTCCCGGATCACTTTTTGATTTCCTTTCTTAAAAAAATAGGAACTATATTAGCAATCCTCCAGTCATAGTGTATGACCCCCAAGTTTACAGATTCATTAAAAATCCTTACTATGCGACTTACAATTTCATGCTCTTGTTCCTTTAATATTCTAGGGTGGGGATTATCCAGGACTCCGATGTAGTCCCATTAAGATATTTGAGTTTGACTTCCACCTTAGATGTGGTACTTTTTACTTCCATATCCCCATTCCCATTAGCCACGCTGCTACTACCCCAAGCTATTCTTTAGCCTTATTAAAAACTGAGGCAAAATATTTGTTTAGGTGTTGGGCCCTACCTTGATTATCTTTAATCTCCACCCCATCCGCAGCGCTTTGCGGTCCCACTTCTTCTTTCCTTGCTTTCTTCTTATTTACATGACTATAGAACCTTTAACTATTGGTTTTAATTCTATTTGCAAGGTCCAACTCTGCTTCACTTTTGCTAGTTCTCACTTTATCCCTACACTTCCTGACATCCAAGAGGTAGCTATCCTTGCTGATCCATCCTATATTCCATTCTTTATAGGCTTTCTGCTTTATCTTAATCATCGGTTTGAAATGCTTGATCACCCAGCTTGGTCTGCAATGCTTCCCTACAATTTTCCCCCCTTGCTTGGGATGCAGGCTTCAGATAGCTTCTGCAACTTTGACAAAGTAATTCCAAGCATCCTCCACACTCAGATCCTTGAGTTCTTCAGTCCAGTCCACTTCCAAAACTATTTCCATTATTTTTTAATGTTTGCCCCTTTGAATTCAAGAACTCTCTTTGCAGATCTATTTTTGTTTATCTTTCCATTTAGTTTAAACTGAATTTGCTCATGATCATTCAAACCAAGGTTGTCCTCTGCAACCAGTCCCCTACAACCAGTTCTTCTATGAGGTCCTCACTACTCACCAGTACCAAATCTAAAATGATATCACATCTTGTTGGTTTGGTGACTATTTGGTGAAGAAATCTGTCATCCGTCCTTGTGTTGACCAGAATCCTTCTGATTCAGTGTGTGGATTGTAGAGTAGAATATGGAGCCTTCTGTGACAAGATCTCCAGGGTACAACCTGGAACTGGCTGTGCCCCCTTAACTCTCCAGCCTGCACTGTCTCTCAGAATGTTTTGCTAGTGATAAGCAGAAAATCCCTCCAGACACTGTTATCACTCAGGACTACAGCATGTGGAGCCCCACAACCAGGTAGAGAAAGGCACCACAGAGAAAGGCACCAGCCAATTCCCCACAATTCCCTAGCCTTGCAGCCAAAGCTATATTATCTTGCCCTGGTCAGAAGTCTGGCCAGTGTAAATTCACTACCCAGTCCACCCCTTCCTCATTGTGGAGGAGACATGCACAAGCCTCTGTAAACTGAGTTGAGATTTCCCAAACACTTCAACCAAAACACTGTTTTAGGTAAAACAGTGTTTCCCAAACTTGGGATGCTGCTTGTATAGGGAAAGCCCTTGGTGGTCCGGGCCGGTTTGTTTACTTGCCCCATCCGCAGGTCCGGCCGATCGCGGCTCCCACTGGCCGCAGTTCACTGCTCCAGGACAATGGGAGCTGCAGGAAGCGGCGGCCAGTACGTTCCTCGGCCCGTGCCTCTTCCAGCAGCTCCCATTGGCCTGGAGTGATGAACTGCGGCCAGTGGGAGCTGCGATTGGCTGGACCTGCGGATGGGGCAGGTAAATAAACTGGCCCGCCAGGGGCTTTCCCTACACAAGCGGCGTCCCAAGTTTGGGAAACATGGAGGTAAAATATAAAACAGGTTTCTTAACTACATAAAGATAGATTTTAAGTAATTATAAGTGGTAGGCATAAAAGGTCAGACATACTTACCAAAGAAAATGAAAGATAAGCACACAATCTAAATCTGAAACCTTATTTCACTAGGTATTTAGATCACAGAATTTTCTCACCCCAAAGGATGTTACAGTTATTTATACACAGGCTTCTCCCTTAATCCTGGACCAATGTCCTGAGTTGTAGTCTTTGTCTTCTCAGAATTCTTGTTGCTTCCAGTGTAGGTGGGGGAGGAAAAAGGCAAAGGTATGATGCCACTGTCCCTTATTTTGTACCCTCAGTCCATGTGCCTGGAAAATAGTAGCCCAGACGTGTGCTAGTATGCTTTTGCTGAGTCACAGGGTTGAGCAATCCCCTTGGTGTGGATTTGTGCAACTGTCATTGAATTGTAAATCCCTTGATTACAACTCCCCTGCTGATTAATGGTCGTTGAACACTCTCCTGGGTGGAGATCAACACCTTTGTATGTCACTAGCAAACTCACAGCGTTTTTCAGTAACAACCATACAGCAAAATCTCATAATTTGATACACACTAATGATATACTTCTTTTGAAAGAAGAATGGGTTTCAGCAGATCATGACCTTTCATAAGATATCTTACATGACATGCTTTGTATGAAATATATCATAATTCTATGACAGAGGTGAATATGGGGGTTTCAGGGTGCTGCTTGGAGGTACAGAGTGCCACACCTTCTTTCCCATAGGTCAGCTTGCTTCATTTGTCCTGGATAAGTCTTATACCTACCTTCTTCTTGCCTGTCTCCCCTGTTCCTGTGCATTCCCTTATTCAAACTCATTCTGGCCACCTGGTTGTATTAATTCTGCTCCTGATAAATTACCACTATTCCTATGACCCTCCTTCCATCCAGAAGAGTAAAAAAAAAAACACATTGGTTTTCCAAGGATGCAACTGCTTTTTAGCATAATTTTTGCCTAGTCAAAGTATAGTCATTAACTTTTAATATCCCCCATTGTCTCTGTCTGGTGTTTACCTGCTACAGATCCTGTCAGCAATAGTGGATCCACATATACATAAGCTTTCATAATACATCACTGTTCATAGTAACAATTTATGTTATTATCCAGAATTCATAAATTTGCACAGACAGATTCCCAGATCCTCACACCATCTCTCTTATTTCCTTCAAGAGTACCATTCAGCACAATTGTTTTCTGGGAGTAGCGCCAAAAGGTTTCCACTCCTTTGCTTCCTGGGATCAACGATGGGCATGCCATCTGGTCATTCTCCTCTGCACTACATTCAACAGGGCTTCCAGGTTAGTCTGCAACACCCCCAGTGAGCCCCAGTCAAGCGTGAGTGAGTGAAGCAGTGTCTAATTTCCATTTGTGAATCCTAGAAGAGAAAACTAATCCTTTTCCAGGACTGAGATCCAAAAGGCTTTGGAAGATGGATATAAATATAACACTTTAGATCTAAATACTGTCACACTTCATGGTATTTGAATCAGTTGTTCTAATGTGGGATCATCTCTAATTTGCTGTATTCCAAACTGCAAAGCTAAATGTATAGTAGCATTTTTAATAAACCTAAATAAATCAAGACAACGTGTAAACAGAAACATAATGGTAATAAATGATAAAACCTTTTCACATGGTCCCAACTGAAAAAGGAAAATGCTGATTGAAATGAATGTGTATTTATCTGTGATATTGTCAGGGGTCCCTCCCCACTCTGAACTCTGGGGTACAGATGTGAGAACCAACATGAAAACCCCCCTAAGCTTATATTCCACCAGCTTAGATTAACAACTTCCCGGAAGGCAAAAATGCCTTTCCTTGGACGGTATTGCTGCCACCACCAAGTAATTTAAACAAACATTCAGGGAGGGGCCACTTGGAGCCCTATCTCCCCCAAAATATCCCCCCAAACCCCTTCACCCCCTTTCCTGGGGAGGCTTGAGAATAATATACCAACCAAATAGGTTAACAAGGTGAGCACAGACCAGACCCTTGGATTTTTAGGACACTATAAACCAATCAGGTTCTTAAAAGAAGAACTTTATTATATATATATATATAGTGACAGACCCAGACCAGTGGGGTACAGGAGTCTGGTAGAGGGCAAATATACTGGTCACTGGATGAGTAGTTTTCTGTTCCCTGAGTGACCAGAGAAGGGGCTGCACTAGAGTAAACAGGAACCTGCTAGAACCAGTTAAGGCAGGCAGGCTAATTAGGACACCTGGAGCCAATTAAGAAGAAGCTGCTAGAATCAATTAAGGCAGGCTAATCAGGGCACCTGGGTTTTAAAAGGAGCTCACTTCAGTTTGTGGTGTGAGTGTGAGGAGCTGGGAGCAAGAGGCGCAAGGAGCTGAGAGTGAGAAGGTGTGCTGCTGGAGGACTGAGGAGCACAAGCATTATCAGACACCAGGAGGAAGGTCCTGTGGTGAGAATAAGGAAGGTGTTTGGAGGAGGCCATGGGGAAGTAGCCCAGGGAGTTGTAGCGGTCATGCAGCTGTTACAGGAGGCACTATAGACAGCTGCAGTTCACAGGGCCCTGGGCTGGAACCCGGAGTAGAGGGTGGGCCTGGGTTCCCCCTAAACCTCCCATTTGACCTGGACTGTGGGTTCTTCCAGAGGGGTAGGTCTCTGGGCTGTTCCCCAACCCACATGGTGAATCTCTGAGGCAAGAAAATCCGCCAATAAGCACAGGAACCCACCAAGATAGAGGAGGAACTTTGTCACAATATATATAAAAAGTAAAAGAAGCACCTCTGCAAAATCAGGATGGAAGGTAATTTTACATGGTAATAAAAATATTTAAAATACAGAGGATTCTCCTCTAGGCTCAACTTCAAAGTTACAAAACAGGAATAAACCTCCCTCTTGGCATAGGGAAAATTCACAAGCTAAAACAAAAGATATTCTAATGCATTTCCTTGCTATTACTTACAATTTCTGTAATTTTAGATGTATCATTTCAGTAGGAGCTGGATTAGCCTGCTTGGTCCCTCTCTCTTTTTCTCAAGAGGGAACACACACAAAAGAGCACAAACAACCCCCCCCCCCATTTGAAAGTATCTTCCTTCCCCATTGGTCCTTCTGGTCAGGTGCCAGCTAGGTTAATTGAACTGATTAACCCCTTACAGGTAAGTGATTCTGTACCTCTGGCCAAGAGGGATTTTATATTACTGCATACATAAAGGTTGTTATCCTTTCCTTTATATTTATGACAGATATACTTGGAAGAATCTGAAACATTGGATAATTTGTATCTCCTGGTAGGATCAAAGGAACAGAACACTGTGGGTTTACTCAACCTCAGTGGGTATATGGAAGCAATGGAGTCATTGTATCCCAGAAAGGATCCCTAGAGAGTGCATTTGGACCACCACCTTTCCTGGAGGTTTTCTGCCGAAAGAGGGTAGCTTCGAGTTGAGGTCAGGGACCCACATGATACCTGCAAACAGACTAAACAGAATATGCACTGAGAACATGTGCTTAACTTTATAATTGCTGAGAAACAAAGAGAAAACTTTAACCATGATATGTAACCTGGGTTTCTTTTAATTTGTTTCCAGTGTAATTAAAGTCTAGAGCCACTTGAGATAACTTCCCATAGTGCCTACTCTCATGTATTTAATATTGAACTGACTTTTATTTTCTGTTTTTCTCTCTAGTCTGTAAATAAATGCTGGTTTTGTTTAATCTATGATAAAACAGTCAAAATCATCTTTATCTTGAAATATACCTAACTTGGTTGTCAAGAAAGACAGGGGAAATTGAAATGTACAATGTAGACTTCATCTGAAGCAGTGCCACAGAAGGTACTGAGGGTATAAGTGTAGGCATAGGACAAGACAAATGAACTGAAGATACCATCGTAGCTTTCTGTGAAGCTGAGACCATTGCTGCTCTTTGAATCTGCTTGCAGAGGATGAAGATAATAAACCTGACAGCCCCTCCGGTTCTGTAATAATCCTTCCTGCAGTGAGTCTAGATTTGCTTCTTGCCAACAGCTCCACTGATCTATGATGAAGACATAGCTATGTGCAGGATTAATTGTTTAAAAGATCAATCTAATAGGAAAATAATAATAATAATTAATAATTAATAAAAACATGTATGCAACTGTTTTGTATTAGTATGTAGTAGAATTCCATAGTGTGGCTAAAAACAAAGCTAATGAGGTGGAAGAGCCAATGGTTATTGTCAATGCATTAGTCGTCTGTATCAAAGTGTCATAATGAAGGTTTTCTCTAGACAGCTATAGAGAAGGTTTTGTCTTAAATATAACTACATTTAATATATGTTAATGATATTGAGCCAAATTCATTCCTCCTGTAGGGTGGCTCTAGTCCCCTAGCAATCTCTGGGCAAAATTAAAAGGTGATTTAATGGTGGTTTACCTTACATGTTAAGAGTAAACTGACGAGTGTAAGTGGCAATAGACCACAGAGTAACTTGGATCAATATGCCATTTAGTGGGTGGGAAAAATCACTTAATTTAAATCCTGAGGGGATGGAAGAGGTAGAATAGTAGGAAAAGCAACAAGGAAGAAGGTGTGGAAGGGTGTAAAGTAATTCAGGGTACAACAATGTAACAATTTTAGATTGTGCATTTGAGTGGCTTGGAGGTGAAGTGAAGAAGGGAGATGGGGTGATAGCTAGAGAGGTAGGTGAAGTTAAACGATACCTTTTGGGGATAGGAGAGACTAGAACATTGTGAGGGGAGGGAGCCATTAATAGTCTGAGGGGCTTAAAATAGAAGCAAGGGATGTCAGGAGGCAAGAGATGATAGGGTCAGTGCTTTGAGAAGAGCAGGTAGTGTCTGTATTATTAGAGAAGGAGATGTTGAGAGCAGGGAAAACAGTGGGGAGGAGGTTGTCTGTAGTGGATATCACCAAGCTTCTCTATGAAGACATTGACAGTTCCTGTGATATGAAGGAAGAGGATGTAGGAACATCATCCTCCAGGGACTCCGGTTACGCACTTGGATTGCTAGCCTTGCTGAAGCTTGTGCCACTATGCGTACACTATTATTGTTACCCATGTTAGGTAGATTAAAGATAGCATGGGTGTGCCTACACATGCTGCAATCACACATTTCACTTGCAGTGTCGACGCACATACCCTACATGTGAAATGGGTCAGGAGTACAAAGAGGGTTAAAGACGCAGTTCACCTATGATTCATAGATTCATAGATTCATAGATTCTAGGACTGGAAGGGACCTCGAGAGGTCATCGAGTCCAGTCCCCTGCCCGCATGGCAGGACCAAATACTGTCTAGACCATCCCTGATAGACATTTATCTAACCTACTCTTAAATATCTCCAGAGATGGAGATTCCACAACCTCCCTAGGCAATTTATTCCAGTGTTTAACCACCCTGACAGTTAGGAACTTTTTCCTAATGTCCAACCTAGACCTCCCTTGCTGCAGTTTAAGCCCATTGCTTCTTGTTCTATCCTCAGAGGCTAAGGTGAACAAGTTTTCTCCCTCCTCCTTATGACACCCTTTTAGATACCTGAAAACTGCTATCATATCCCCTCTCAGTCTTCTCTTTTCCAAACTAAACAAACCCAATTCTTTCAGCCTTGCTTCATAGGTCATGTTCTCAAGACCTTTAATCATTCTTGTTGCTCTTCTCTGGACCCTTTCCAATTTCTCCACATCTTTCTTGAAATGCGGTGCCCAGAACTGGACACAATACTCCAGCTGAGGCCTAACCAGAGCAGAGTAGAGCGGAAGAATGACTTCTCGTGTCTTGCTCACAACAAGACATGCTAAGTTTGTTTGGAGACAATTTCCTGAAAGGCTCAGTTCAGAGGGAAATATTTCATCAGACATGAATCACAGGAAGCAAATGCAAATGTTCTTCTAAGTCTTTTGTTAAAAGTTGTACAGACTCTCTCCCCAATACTTCACATACAACAGAAGCATACACACATAGGGCATGATACTGATCTTGTTTACACCAGTGTAAGTCCACTGAGTTCTGCAGTTACCTTTGGGAGATAGATTCTCTAATCAGTTTCTGGCCCCTGTATGGAAGCACAAAGGGGCTGAACAATAGCCATAAGTAGTGGGGACTCCCTTTTGGCACAGATGTCTCTGACCCTGAACCTTCCTAGCTTCCATGGCATGTTGAGGAATAAAGATGTGGAAAAGGGCATAGTTAAGTAGAGAGAATCTAGGCCTTAATTTACACAGACATTAGTGAGATCAGACTCAAGTCTGATTGAGTAAAACTAGTGCAAAGCAAGCAGAGGTGAGATCCAACTCAGGCCTACACATGTGACTTGTGCATATTGGTACACAAATCTTTACAATTTAGCTGTGAATATCAGAGGAATTTTTATTCCATTTTCTTACCACATTGATTTTGTAAAAAGAAGCAGTGTTAAACAGAATACAATATTTTTATTCTATACAGAAACTGAAAAAAATGATTAATGTCTTTGTGATTTAAGGAATTTTCAACTGGAACTTGTTATGCATCTGCTATATTTCCACTTCAAGGCTTTCATGACAGATTGTGCATTAACAAACTAACCTAATAATAACCCTGGACCAATGTGCCTTTGAAATTAATCATAGCTACACAGCATTTCAATGACTAAAATTGGCATGAAACTACAGTACGTTTATGGAAGTTTAAAAATGAACAATCAGGAGGGAGATAAACTGCAAAAAATACTCACTCTGGATATCATACTATGCAAGTGCAATACATGTATTTTGTTGAAAATATTCACATGCCGTATCAGTTCTTTAATTTGTGATGGTGTTAAATATTTTATGCATTGTCTTTATATTTGGTCTGCTCAGCTGTGCATACATGTGTTTTGTTTATCAGTAATGATAATTTTCCAATGTGTAACACAGTTGTTCAAAAACAGCTTTCTTTAATAAATGTGTAATGTCCCACATTACATTCCCAGCACATTCTAATTAAATTCCTTTCCATTTCATTCTGTCTGTAGTCTCAAAGGGTTATAGCAGCTGAAGAATATTTGACCAAATTCAACCAAGCAAAGTATCTTAAAGTTGAGACATTCATCTTGGCACTGAATGCTATTTTATTCAGTTCAGGCATTCAAATGCCACCTTTACACAACGACAAAAAATATTGTATTCCACTCTAAGTAGAGAGGCTGTGAATCAATAATTATCATTCCCAACTCATTATATGAGGAAAGTTAATGTATTTGGTATGACCTATGGACAATGGAATGCAAAGAGAAAGAAACAACTGAATCACATTATTTTGTAACCCATAGTGGTGATTAATACATTATTGGTTTTAAATTTATTAGTGCTGCTGATAAGGCCAAAAAAGACAAATTACTGCATTTGATAATCAGGCTCAGCATAATGAGAAATGATGTGTAAAATCCAGAGGTTTCGGTTCACATGGGTTTGTTTGAGTCTCATCAACTTCCATTCATGTAAGTTTCTACCCAGTGAAGTTCATTCAGGGTTGAAAAGATGCCAAAATACAAAGTAATGCTCAGCTGGAAATTTTATTAGATGGTTTTGGATCAAACTAATCTCTCAATTTCAAATTATTTCCATCCAAACTCCAAAGTTTAGCCAAGTTTCATGAAATTTGGCAAATAAGATTTGAATTTTGAGTTTGTAATGAAACCCTTATCTGCACAAACTTTCCAGGTTTATTAATGAAATCTTTGTGTATCTTTCCTATTGAATACTTGGTAGCACAGCTAAAATTTAGCCTATGGCCATTTACAATATCAAATAAGCATATACTGTAAGCTACTGAAGTTAATGGGACTATCCACATGACCAATGTGAACAGGATTTGTCTTATTATCATCCTCCATGTGCATTCATTCTTTAGTTGGTTTCTAAACTAAACCAACTAAATAAATTAACTCTTCATAGTATTTGTTGGAGTAATATGGAAAGTCCCTCCCAAATAGGGGAAAACCAAGCTCCTCCTATCAGGGTATTTGAACAGTATCAGAGAAAAATGTACATTAATTTTATATTAATTTTAATTGAATGAGTGAGGGAGTATGAGGTGATGCCTCAGATCAATGGTGACCCCTCTGGCCAAGTGTGGCGCAGCCCCTGGGCTTACATAGCCTAGCAGGCTGTTAGCCGCCCCATTCCTCTGCCTCCCAACCCTTTTACCCTTCCAGCTTCTGTCCAACTGCCAATCAGCAGTGGCCGGCAGTGCCACTATTAACTCTTTGGTTGCTGGGTTAGTGTGAGATACATACACCCATGACAGGGTATTTAGCACTTGATCTGCAACATGATAACTGCACTCAATTTACAATGAAATCAATGGGAGTTAAAAGGGCACTAAACATGTTGCAGGTTTATGCCTATATAGTATTTACACAGCATAAAAAGCATACTCTTGAGCCCTATGTGTCCTTTCTTAATAAATTACTAGCTTTGTCTCTGTACCCCTCACAGCTAATTATTTTACCCAAATCTCTAATCAGACTGCAGATCCTTCAAGTCAAATCAGGCTGTTTTGCCCACTGGCATAGAGGAATCCTTGGTAGCAGAGTCACCATAGCTGCCTCTATACCATCTTTGCTCATAGCCTCTTGTTTAGGGAGTCCATTGTGGAGGAAAAGAGGCTCTGCAGTGGGTTGTAAGTCAGAGGAGCCCTAAGCCTCCAAAAGAACTGTGATTTTCCAGTGCAATATTTTACCCAGGTAGATTGTCTGGTGGCCTGATTTATATTTCCTAATATGTTGAGAAGGTCAGCACATTTATTTTAACAAAGAATTCAAAGCTACAGGAAGTTACAACCATATATCTTTTCTTGTGATCTGAAAGGCCTCCTGTTAAGTGAGACAGTGTGCTAATACTGCAGGACGATCATTCTCTCCATTGCTTAAGCTTTGTGTGGACGGTAAACTTTTTGGTTAGTTTTTGATCTTTTCCAAAATGTTGATACCTTATATGCATTATAATCTGTTTCTTTTGGACCTGGTCAACAAATTTCCAGTGGATCAGTTTTCCATTGTAAAATGCTGATTCAATGAAATTGAAGCACTTATGGGAATGTATCTATTTAGTCAATTTTTTATGGGAAATTATTGAAATGTTTCATTTTGATAAGGTTGAAAGATTTAGTTTCAATGTTATCATTTTGTTTAGACTATATTCTTTAACTTTGTTATAATTTTATAATATAAGTAAAAATATCAATTGTATATCATCTTGTAGTATAATATAAATGCAAGGTGTCAGCTTTATTAATTGTATTATATTCTATATTAGAAATGATAAAGTCAAAACAAAATGTTTTGACCTTGTAGAAATTAAACAACTATAGGTTATCTGCAATGTTTGTAGAACTAGGGCTATATGTGCATTTTAGTACCCTGTCATTTCCAGGACAAATGGAACTAAAGGAATATTATATCTGAAAGCCAGTAAAGTAGACATTTTGCATGGCCACTTGAAAATAACCCTGTCTTGTATATAAAAGATTGTTTCCAATGCATATAATATGTTTTTATGATAATCCATTGGATATATGTCCAGCCAAATCCTTGTATGTATGCAGATTTTTCATACTGAATTTTCTTTGTAAATTATGAGTGAAACAAACATACTATCTAACAATTACTCTATATTTATTTACATATGTATGGACTAGTAGAAGCCTTTTCTTTTCATGAAATGGGCCAGTAAAATTTTAATTGAGGCATTGTGCTAAATATTATTTCATAAGACTATAAATCTATTAACAATTATTGCTAAACTTCTTTTTGATATGCTTCCTTTATAAAGCTTTTAGGGATAGGGGTCTTCTTTTTGTTCTATGTTTTAACAGTGTCTAGCACGTTGGGTTCTGACCCATGACTAGGGCTCCTAAGTGCTACAGTGATACAAATAATACATAATCATAATATAAACGTCAAACTCATGCAATTATCTTGAGGAGAAAGTGAATAAGTCAAATTTAAGCCATTTGAGCTCTTCTGTGGTTAGCTTGAAAGTGATTCACACATTTTTATGAGAGGACTGGTTCATAGGATATGCAGACTCTGAAATTAAATTTAAAAAAAGACCAAGTCAGAGTCAAAGTAAACCTTGTTTTTTCATTGGAAAATCTCATTGTAGACTTTAAAGAAAGGTTTGGTTCAATGGACTCATGATATTTTATTGCTTTGCATCAGTTTGCTAGTTTGCCAGAATTGGAAGCCAGGGGCAGCTCCAGGCACCAGCTCACCAAGCGTGTGCCTGGGGCAGCAAGCCGTGGGGGGCAGCCTGCCGGTCGCTGTGGGGGCGGCAGTCAGGGAGCCTTCGGCAGCATGCCTGTGGGAGGTCCACTGGTCCCGCGGCTTCGGCGGCAATTCAGCGGTGGGTACGCCGAATCTGCGTTAGCAGCCAGACCTCCCGCAGGCGCGCCGCCGAAAGCCGCTTGACTGCGTGCTTGGGGTGGCAAAATACATAGAGCTGCCCCTTTGGAAGTAGGACTACACGTCATCTGTGATGCAGCAATAGAATTCTGATCTCAAGAAAATAATATTCCTTTTCTAAAACTTAGCTATAACTGTTATGCAAATCAAAGTATATAATAATATCTGCAGGGTAATAAGAAAAGTACTATATATGTACTAAGCCAGTGCCTCCAGGCACAAGGGTGGTTTTAATCTGACTTTTCTTGGTGGATCAGACTGCTAAACTAAAATCTATCCTCATTTACTAGGAAAACAAGTTCACGAATATGAAATAGGTTAACCAGTCACAGACACATAAGAAATACCACATGACTTGTTTTGTGCCATGATACCAACAAAATGGTCTCCAACTTGAAATACACTATCAATAGCAGTTTCTATATCTATATCGGACAAAAAAATCCAAAACCTTCCTACATTTAGTTCACAGAGAAGAACAAATTTTGAGCAAACCATTGTGGTCTTGTGGATTCAGCTTGAACTCTATCCAAGGTAATTTTGAATATTTTTGTGGTTTGAGTTATCTTACCTCTAGTGAAATTTCAAAAGGAAATGTTACTACAAGCTCGTACAGTAGAATAATATTAAAGGCCTCATTCTAGCTCTTAAAATCAAATGCTTACTGACTAAATAGTGAAAGTTCAACTTTCATTCTCCATTATGTGTCAATGTATCATCTATGACATATGCTCAGTTGTTCAAATACAACTGCTAGCTAGGTGAGCAGTGAACTGAACTCACTGCTTATTTTGCAACAACATGTTTGTTTTATTGCTTCCTCATTCTCCCTCAACCTTCTAAGTTGCCAGCTTCATCTTGTCACCAATATACATTGTAATGTTTCTGGGGAAGTTTTGCTATCAGAATGGGAGATTGCAAACATGTAGTTATTTGGCCTTGCCTCTCAGGGCCTAAGATTTTCCTAGCTATGTGATGTTTTGTTTTCAGCTGGCAGTGTTTGAACATACAAAATTGCTGACTGCAGTACAGTCAAATTCTGGGGTAACAGCCTCATATCCCCATTTTCCTCTGTTGGCTGGACTCTCTGACTGCCCGCCTAACTAGTGGGATGACTTAAAGTTAACGGCTAAAACAACACGAGTAAATGGGTCTTAGTTCCCTGTGTATCATCAAACTGTTCTTCGGTGGTGGAGTGGAAATTGAGCTACGAGAGGTTGCTAAAAATGTCAGTTGCTAAGCCAACATGGAAAAGGACAACCCTCGCTGTGTGTACTTACAATTGTAGATCGCTGGCGAGAGAGGAAACGTTAAACCATCTGATGGAGGAGAAGAAAAGGATAAGATGCGATATCCTCGGTATTTGCGAAACCCGACGAAAGAAGGAGTTGGAAGTCAACTGGAAGGATAGAAGCGCTGTGAGGCTCGGAAAGGGAGATGGGGCTAGAAACGTTGGAGGAGTCGGATTTATCATCAGTAAGGATTGTGTTTCGAAAGTCATATCATGCCAGCTAATATCATCACGTATTGGTGTGCTGCATCTTCAGATGGAGTCAAAAGCTATGCTCAAGGTCATCCAGGCCTACGCTCCCACAAGTGCAAGTGAGGATGAAGAAGTGGAAGAATTCTACGAAGAGCTTGAAAGAGTCCTCACTCAAAAGTCCACTTACACTGTCATGATGGGAGATTTCAATGCTAAGGTCGGGTGTGGGAAAGCTGGCGAAAAGTTCATAGGGAGATATGGCAGCGGTGAAAGAAATGAAAGAGAGAAAGACTGGTAACTATGTCAGAAACGAAAGAACTGTACGTGGCAAACACCTGGTACAAAAAGAAGATTGCAAAAAGGTGGACATGGATCGTGCCAAATGCAAAGAGTTAGAATGAAATCGACTATATTTTATTCAATAAAAGGCGCATCGTTCAAGACGTCTCTGTGGTGCAGCCCTTCAACACCGACTGTGACCATCGCCTGCTTAGAGCGAAGGTGATTTTCGATGAAGTAGTGGAAAAGAAAGCTTTACAGATGGCAAACAGGAAACAGCACCCAAAGACATTCAATGAAGCAAAGCTGAAGAAAGCGATTTCTGGGTTTGACTGGAGCCAGACAGAAAAGTATGATGAGGACTATAGTATCTTTGCTGACAAGCTGATACGTTGCATAAAAGCAGCTGAAATTGAAAAGATGAAGAAGGCAAAGGGAAGAATCTCGAACGAAACGAAAAGCTTGTTAGAGAAGGGGAGAAATATGAAAAGGAGCTTGGATAACAACCTTGAGTACTCCATTCTGTGCAAGCTTATACAGCAAAAACTGAAGGATGACTTTGAGAACTTCCAGAAAGAAAAGCTCCTTAAAACAGCTGAATCATGCAAGAGCCTCAGCACATGCAAGCTGGAATTGGCGCAGTATAGATTGAGTGTAACAGCATTGAAGAACAAGGATGGAGAGACAGTAATTGACAGAGCAGGGATGGAGGATGTCTGCAAGGACTTCTACACAGAACTGTTCAAATCAAGAATCAACGTCCCTCTCCCAATGCTCCAAGAGTCAGAAGAAGGTGTCCCCCCAATAATCATCAGTGAAGTCCGAAGCGCACTACTCCAGATGAAGAAGGGAAAATCTCCAGGCAAAGATGGAATAACATCAGAAATTATTTCCGCAGGAGGCGACATACTTTGGAAGGCCCTCGCTGTAAGATTCAGTCGATATCTTGAAGAAGGAAAAATACCATCAAGCTGGAAGGAGTCGAATACCATCTTGCTATACAAGAAGGGAGATCGAGAAAATCTTAAGAACTATTGCCCTATATACCTGCTCTCTCATATCTATAAACTCTTTACAAAGGTGATAACGAACCAACTCTCACAGAGTCTGGATGAACAGCAGCCGAGAGAGCAGGCAGGGTTTGGAAGAAATTTCAGCACGATCAACTATATTTACCCTTAGCCAGCTCCTAGAAAGAGCGAGGCAATACAAACTCCCACTGTGCATTGCTTTCATCAACTAGGGAAAGGCCTTCAATAGTGTCGAGTTCAATGCAATATTAAAGGCGCTCGCAGAGCAGGGCATTAATACGCAGTACATCAGTTTGTTGAAGGAAGCGAATACTGGATGTACAACAGACATTACTATCCTTGAAACTCCCCTCCGCATCCCAATCGAGAAAGGTGTAAAGCAAGGAGATACAATTTCACCGAAACTATTTACCACCGGCTTTGAAATGGTTATGAACAAGATAAATTGGAGGAGTGGTGTTAATATAAATGGAGAACGATTATCTCATCTCAGATTCATGGATGACATCGTACTAATTGCCGAAAGCACCAACCAACTGCAGAGCATGCTACGAAGACTCAACAAGAAAAGCAGTCAAGTCAGTCTGAAAATGAACCATTGCAAAACAAAATACATGCAATCAGACATCTTACAAAAAGCCTGAATAATGGTAACAGGAGAAGAAATTGAAGAAGTGGAACAGTATGTATATTTGGGCCAAGAAGTTAATATGTGCCAAAACATGAACGGAGAACTCTCCCGAAGAATTCGGGCAGGATAGTGTGCGTTTAATTCCATCAAGGACGTCCTCAAAGGAAAAATCGACAAGACCACATGTACAAATATCTTCAATTCAACAGTGCTGCCAGCCATTCTGTATGGCAGTGAAATGTGGGCACTGACAAAGAGAGAAGAACAGCAGCTGTCGGAAGCTGAAAGGGCAATGGAACGAGCTAGTTGGGAATTTCCCTTCTGGACCATATCCCAAACGAAATGATTAGAGAACGCAGCGGTGTGAAAGATATTGTCGTGGAAAGCAGATATAATAAGATACGATGGGCAGGCCACATAGCACGGTTCACGGACAATAGGCGGACTGCAATCATTACTGAGTGGTACCCGCGAGAATAGAAAAGACCACCTGGTCGGCCTCCAAGAAGATGAGAAGATGACATTGTTAAACATTTTGGACAAACATAGAGAAGAAAGGCAAGAATGAGAGAAGAATGGTAGACATTTTGTGATCGGCACAGTCTTAACGACAGCTGAAGACTGATCAATTCAGGTGATCCAGGCTGGACTCTCATGCTGGACCATATCTTCCATGTAAACCCTGGCCAGGAACATGTATGGTGCAACCACCTCCCCTCTCCATGAGGACAGACTAGGGAGCCTAACCCTTATAGGAGATTGGGAATCTGAAGTACCCAAACATCACCTCCAATGAAGCATCATGGCAGCATTTCCAAATCAAAATATTTCTGTTTTCAGCCCAGATAGATAGATAGATAACACACATACATTTATAAGCTGAAAACATATATATGGACCAATGCCAAAACCCATTTATATCATTTCAATGATATTTTCCACAGAAGAAAACACTGTGGCCAGTAGGAAAACACAGTCCCTCACTTGCCTTTGGGTTCCAGTCCAGGGACCCTGTGAGGAGGGTCCTGCTTCTTCAGACTCCTCACTATATCCCTGGACTACTTCTTACCTTGGCCTTCCTTCAGGCCCTTTCCCATAGCTCCAAGGGCTTTCTGTACATATGTCTCTCTAGGCCTTTCCACTACTCCAGGGATCGGCAACCTTTGGCATGCAGCCCACCAGGGTAAGCAACCTGGTGGGCCGGGCTGGTTTGTTTACCTGCCACATCCGCAGGTTCAGCCGATCGCGGCTCCCACTGGCTGCAGTTCACCGTCCCAGGCCAATGGGGGCTGCGGGAAGCGGCATGGGCTGAGGGATGTGCTGGCTGCCGCTTCTTGCCGCCCCCATTGGTCTGGAGCGGCGAACCGCGGCCAGTGGGAGCCGCGATTGGCCGAACCTGCGGATGCAGCAGTCAAACCAACCAGCCCGGCCCGCCAGGGTGCTTACCCCGGCAAGCCATGTGCCAAAGGTTGCCGATCCCTGCACTACTCTCTGACATCCAGAGAGGGACTGCAGAGTTCTTCACATCACTTCCTGCATCCCTTTCTTTTGTTTCTTTTCCTGTCATTTTATGGCACAGAAGCCTCAGCATGTGAGCCTATGACTGCAACTTACTGCAGTTTTTGCATAATCAAAATCTATAACCTTTCACCCTGTCCTGTATCCCAAAAGAAAGCACATTAATGCTTTTTTTAATGTTACCCTGCTTTCCCAGCACCTTCACCAATCTTTTCATACTATATTCTTTCACCTTGAGGCATCTCAATTCTTCATAAAGAATATTTCTTCTGTCTATTTCTCCCTACATTACCATAGCAGATGCTCAACTGTTTCTTAATTTTGCATATTTTGCACACTTTGTCTTTGTGTGTACTTACTAGATATAAATTGCCATTTAGGCCACAGTGACCTGTTAGCACTCTAAATATAATTACTTCGCTACTTCTATCATAACTGTGAAATATAACATTATCCTGAAGTTTAGGACATATTTCATAGAACCTTCATCCTTTTTTCTCTTTGTTCCATAATTCTTGCCAGTCCTTCTTAAGCGGCCTCTTAACAAAACTTGTGATGTCCTGTGTGTTCAGAGGGATCCTTATATCAGCCTCCTCCTTTTTATGACATATTTTGATGCTTTATCTGCCATTTCATTGCCATGTGCCATAATCCACGTTATTACTATATGTATATGTGGCGAAGTGAGACTCACTGGCATGGCGCCTCCTGCTGGTGCTCCAGGGAATTAGCTCAACTTCAGCCCGGAGTGCCCTCTGCAGGCCCTCAGGCCCTGTGTCCCTCCCGGACACTGGTGACCTTTACCTCAGGGTTCTGCCCCAGCAGTACCCCCACTCTCTGGGTCTCCCCTCCCAGAGAAACCCTCACCCTCTACACCCACTTTGCCTCAGTAGCTACTGCTGGTCATCATCTAGCCCTCGCTCACTGGGGCAGACTGCAGTCTGTAAAGTACTCATCACTGGCAAAGGGGATTTGGACCAGTTGCCTCTGCCTAACCCCAGTATCTTTCTTTAGGCTTTGTACAAGGGCTGCAGCCTGGGGGTTTACCAGACTGGAGCTCCCCCGCTCCCTTGCTCTATTCCCCAGCACTGTTCCAGTTCAGGTACCCTTTTCTCTCAGGCAGTCGGGTCCTTCTCTCTCTACAGCTAGAGAGAGACAGACTGAGCCCCTGGCTCACAGCCCTTTTATAGGGCCAGCCGTGGCCTGATTGGGGTATGGCCCCAGCTGTGGCTGCTTCCCCAATCAGCCTAGCCTTTTCTCTCAGGAGCCAGGTAACTACCCCACTACAGTATACCTAATTGTACTATCTCCATAGTTAAGAACAATTTTTCATGGATTAAATCATTCTTATTTCTGAGGCTCCCTTTCTAATTGCCTTTTTACTCGATAACACGTGAGGTAGGATAGCAGCAGTAGTTGGACATTCATCGCTTATTCAGGTCAGTGACATGAAGTGTGCCCACCAATCCAGACATCATAATGACCACAAAATTGGATAGTCTCATAGACTATCTGTTCATTCCAAATTCAGGGACACAAAAGGCCATTCCCACTGTACTCATGTTGCCATCTTTAGATCCATCAGTTTAGATTTGGCAATGCTGACTCATTTGCCATGTATAAACTCATATATTTTATTTGTCATCTTTGATGGTCCTGCTGTTCCCTTTGTTTTAGCATATAATTGCAAATCCATAACTGCAGAGGCAACCATCCAGCTATCATTTGATTTCCAATTACTAAAGATTTTAATCTCTTCCAGTCCTTCCTTTTCACTCAAGACTTTTACCCACCTTTTGTCTCTGTTAGCATGTGGAAGTTTCTGCCATCCAGTTACATCTTGCCTATTTAATTCCCAACAGTCCTCGTATATTGTTTATTACTTTTATCTCCACTGTTTCTATTAACCATATCCCAAAAGGTTAAGTCTAACAATTTCATCCTTAAATTGATACGCATTTCTCTGATAGATACTTATATCACACCCAGTGGTGTCATAATACTCGCACATGTGATTCACAGAGCTTAGCCTCCTTCTCATCAGGGTTTCCTCCCTTTATGCTCATCACCCAACTCCTCTCTCAGCTGGCTTTTATCTTCTGTGGGGCCTGCCCAATCTCCCGGTGCACTAACTGAGCTCGCCAGTTCTAGTTAACCCTTTTAGTGCCAGTGTGTGGTATATACTCCATGTTCCAAAAGCACAGTCTGTATAAGTGTGCTCTTTCCCACTGTGGTCTTTCTAAGGAGGAAATTCAATAAAGGTTTGCTATTCTAAAACTATAACTGTGCAGTTTATTATTCAATACAAAAGATTTTTTAGGTAATATGACAGCTAAATTCATATAGATTTCTACTCTAAAACAATGCAAGACTAATACTGTGTGTCATAGAATCAAATTATGCATTGTCTTGTTTTTTAAATGTAACTTTTTATTGTTTTTGATAAAATGCCAGGGAAAATAAATATATTGCACAGTTAGGATAGTATATGAATCCTGAGAAAAATCAATATACATATGTATTACAATTCTATAAATACATAAAACAGGAAGGGTAGTGTTATGTTTTCTGCTCTCCACACAATATTAAGAAAATAAGGAAACCACACAGACACAGGTGAATACCAAATAACTGTTTATAGTAACTATATACAGTAAAAGCTTTTTTAACCGGCATGCTGGGGGAACGGGAGTGCCAGTAAATTAAAAGTGCTGGTTAACTCAGAGAGAGTGGTTTGGAGTGGGAGACGGATGAGGGGCAGGGGCATGGGAGGGGCTGCCGGCACACTCTTGGAGGGAGTTTGGGTCCGGAAGGGGGCTTGGGACAGGGGATTTAGGCATGGGAGGAGGCTCAGGGTGCTGGATTGGGGGGGGGGAGCGCTCACCTCTGACGGCTCCCCGCAAGCGGCTCCCCGTCCCTGCTGCTCCTGGTGGAGGCGCGGCCGGGCGGCTCTGCAAGCAGGCATGCTGGACAGTTGCCAACTTTCACACAGTAAATAAGCACCCTGACTTTCACAATAAGCCAAAAATCAAGCTAATCCCATTTCTAAACAAGGCCAAAACAAGCCAATCCCTAAGAACCCCAATACTCTGTGTGACTAGATCCCCCCGGCGTGCAGTCTGAGACTGTGGTGAGCCTGCTGTGCACCTCTGACTCTCTCCCGCCTTGCCCCTGCTTGCCACTTGCCCCTGCTTGCCTCCCCTTGCCCCTGCTTGCCAAAAAAAAAGGAACAACAAGCTACAACAAGCAACAAGCTACAAGCCAAAAACTAGCCAACAAGGAACTCACAAACCAGTTAAGTCAAAAAAGCCCAATTTCTGTGTTTTTTTGGCTAGCATGTCTGGCATGCTGCTTCCGTCTGCAGGCACTGCCCCCTGCTGCTCCCATTGGGCACGGTTCCCAGCCAATGGGCTTGGAGTAGCAAAGTTAGCGCTCGGGGAGGAGGGACGGAGGCAGCGTGCCTGCAGAGCCACCTGGCCATATCTTCACCAGCAACAGCAGGGACAGCTAACTGCTTGTGGGGAGCTGCTGGAGGTGATCGCCCCTCCCCCATTTGGCAACCCGAGCCCCTCCCATGCCCCAACTTCCTGCCCCAAGACCCTCCCAGACCCTAACTTCCTCCCAGAGAGCACCCACAGATCCCCATGCCTCTGCCCCCTGCCGGTCCTGCACCAACCGCACTATAAACTGCACTTTCAGTACAGATCACAAATGATGGTCTATAGACCTTGCCGGTTGGTGAAATGTTGGATAAAAGAGCTTTTACTGTATAAGGATCAGATTTTGCACAGAAATTTTTAACAAAAATCATGGACAAGCCACAGGCAATAAACAAAAAATCACTGAAACCTGTAACTTTTCTGTGATTTTTACTAAAAAATTTCCCTGACAAAATGGGGAGGGAGGAGGGTCCAGCACCCACAGGGGCTAGGCAGATGCGCAGGGCTGGGCTGCTGTGGAGTGGGTCCCGCCACCCCCCTGGGCTGGACTGGACTGCTCTGGGGTCCCTGTGCCCTCCCCCTGCCACCTGCTGCATCTGGTCTGCTGCGGGGGGCGGGGGTCACCCTACTGCCCGCTGTGTCTGGGATGAGGCGGGGTCCCCCTGCCCACCCCCACCGCCAACCATGGGTGGGCGGCTGGGGCGGGGGGGGGTTCCTGCTGCCTGCCGCGACTGGGCTGCAGCAGGGAGCCCAGCTGCCCACGGTGAGTGGGAGCTCTGAGAGACCCTCAAGGAGCTCTGGAGTCCCCTTGCTGCCCAGTGGCTAGGAGCTGCTGGGGCCTCTGCCAGCGCTGGCTGACAGCTGTGGGGCTGCCTGCTGACAGAAGTCCAGCCCTGGGGCAGAAAATGTCACAGATTTCTCTGGAAGTCACGGATTCCGTGACTTCCATGACCTCCGTGACATAATCATAGCCCTAACTATATATAAACATAAACTGCTGCCAGTATAAGTGGCTTCTGAAATAGAAGACAGGGAGACTCCTTAGTGAGTTCCCAAACTATAAAAAGGACACCATAGAATTCCTATACTCTACATGTGGGATTTTCTAAAGCACTGAGTGCTGCCCTCACTTTAGTCCCATTGAAGTCAAGGGTAAAATGTCCATGTACTTCAATGGGAGCAAATTTAGGCCAATTCTAAGCATGTTTGAAAATCCCTCTCATATGTAAATCACTTTGCATGCAGTCTTAAATATGAAAACCTGGGATACAAAGGTGCATAACCAATGCACAGCATTTAGGACCTTTATCTGCTGTTCTCCATTGCTCCAAGGGATTTACACAAACCATTCTTCTTTTTTCCCCTCCTTTTTCTCCAAAGTACCTAGGACTGGGTCACCCGATCAGTCTTTTGTAGGCTTGCTGATCTTATGCTCACTCCGTATCCACTCTGTCCTTCTGTATACAAACTATCTACCATTTTCTTATGCTTCACCCACAAACTCTAGTCTCAAATGCAATCTTATTCCCTTCATCCATCCTTCGTATGTGCCCATACCTTGTCAGTTTCTTGTCTTGCAGCTTCTCTCTGATAACTCAGACCTTGGACTCACTCCTCATGAGATCATTCTGCATGTGGTACAGCAATGTTACCCTTCTCACTGCCCTCAAACATATCATTTCAATGGCTCAGTCCTTCTCAAGTGTATCTCTGAAGAGCTGGTTTCACCATGTTATTTTTTTATAGTTGTCCCTTAAGTAACCTGAGTATCTGTTTAAAATAAATTACTCTACTTATCTTGCACCAGAATTCCCATTGCTTAGCAGCCTTGTTTGCAGTTCTCTGTTGATTTCTCCTTTTGCCACTAACCAGGAACTTAAAAGCAGATACCTGATTTAGGCTCTGGCCCTCGATGTTAATATTCATGTGTTGGGTCGGTCTGAGTCCATCCCATGACTTTTTAATTTATTTTGTGGCCTTAATTTGTTAATTTCCTGTTCTAATTATGAGTCATCTGAACCAAATCTTCCTCACTATCAGCCATTAGAACAATATCATCTTCACAGATCCAACTTGGTACCACCTTCTATTTGGATTTGCTTTGTTATGAAGTCCATCACAATTATGAATAGTAATGGACTAAACGCTGATCTTTTGTGGAGCCCAACCTTCACCTCCAAACTCTCTGTTACACCAAAGAGTGTCCACACTTTTGTCATGGAACTGTTATACAAACCTGGACAAGATCCTCTGGGTACCCCATAGAATCAGAATGGAGTCACTAGCAGTCAATTTGATTCTTTGTCAAATGCTTTTTCAAAATCAAGGGAAAAAACATCCATGCTTGACATTTCCCTCCTGCTTCTTCTCCACTGTCTAGAAATGAACATACCATCTGACGTCTCTTCCTTTTCTAAAACCAGACTGCTCCTTTCCTAAAATGGGTGCCACTATTCAATTAATATGACTATCTATGATTCTCTCTAACACTTTCATGCAGTGGGACAGCAATTTAATTCTCCAATACTTGGACCTGTCATGTATGTCATCTTTTTGTTTGTATATGTGTACCAGTATGGACTTTCTCAATTCTCTTGAAATTTTCTTCTCTTTCTCTTCTTTACATCAACCATTACCATTCTTTTTTAAACAAAAAGCATTGCTCATAACTCAAACAGTGTGTTTCTCCACAGCCCCTGGCCCTCCCTTCTTTTCCCCTTGTGAATGTAATTCTGCCAAGTAACAGTAGTTTGGTGGGACATGTTGTTGCTTGTTCTTCATTATCACTTGTCCTTTATATATTGACTCAAGGTATGTAATTGATTTTAAAAGATTTACATTCACCTCAGTGGATACTAATGCAAATATTTGTAACTCCTCCATACCATTACTTAAATGGTCTATCTATGAACATAACTAACAGACACAATATCTTAATCATTTGTAACATTAGACCTTTGATTGTTTCAATAATGTGTTTAATTATGCCTTATTTCCCCCTAAACACTGTTCTATTTGGCTGAATCTTACATAGAGTGATCAGACAGCAAATGTGAAAAATCGGGATAGGGAATGCGGAGTAATAGGAGTCTATATAAGAAAAAGACCCAAAAATCGGGACTGTCCCTATAAAGTCAGGACATCTGGTCACCCTAATATTATGTGCAAAATCCTTTTGGTTTTGATTTACTTGGTTGCTGTCTCATTCCACAGCAAACTCCCCTCTCCACTGGTCTCTCACAGTTTTAAATCATTTTTTGCTGCTCTTTTCTGAACTCCTTCCAATTTGTTGACATCTTTCTGGTAGTGAGATGCATAAAGTTGTATCCTAGGTGCTATCTTTCTCAGTGCTGCATACACAAGGACTATCAGCTTCCTTGGTTTGTGAAATGATGCCTTTGCATACTGTAAGCAACCAGCATCATAGACTGGTGTGCCTTTGTGCATCTCTGCTGCCATATCATATTGCAACCTCATGTCTGCTTTGCTGTAGAACTTCCATTTTATTGGTTTACATGTTAACATTTTCTCATATTTCTTCCAATAAACAGTATCTGATATTTAAACAGGATTCTAACTAGGAACTACTTTGCTCCAGAGACAGTCCAGCTCTAAATTATTTATTCACATAAATATTATTTGTTGTTTGTGTAAGTCTGTTTTCTCTCAATACTGTAAATAAATTAATAGACACAGATATTCTGCATATGTTCAGAAGTGTATTTTTAATGCGTGTATGAAAAAATAATTAAAGAGCATTATAAAACTGTTTTCTATAATAAATTATCTTACTGCTATCACTATTAAATTTAAGGTCTGATTAATTAAGGTATTAAATGCCTAATGAAAGAAATAATATCAATTTGTCACACACATAAATTATTTTACAAACTATTAATACCAGGCTCTGGTATTTATTTTTAAATGTAAAAATAAGACAAAAAATAAATGTATATCTCTTGAACATAAAAGATATTCAAGATAATTGGCAGCATATTTTTTTGCCCAGACCATTAAATTTTAGTCAATTGGAAGTCACATAATAGACTGCATCTTGTGGAAGTTAAGAGAGCAAATTATCTGCTGCATTTTAACATATAACCCCATTAAACCTAATTATCTCAAAGTTTCATTTAGCTTGCTTTGGAAAGTATTATATATTCCTTGTTGTCAAAGAGGAAACTGTCTTTATGGACATGATGCAGACCACAATGATTGCATTTCTATCTTCAGTGAGACAATTTTCTCCCTGTCAAAGCACAATTGTTATTATTTGATACACCATATCTGTTAATTTCACCAATAAATACAGAAGTCAACTCCATGCCATAACATACATGTCAATTTGATAGGATATGACTTTCATAATGTGTATAAAACATATGCCCATTTTGGGTCTGATTGACTAAAGCTTTACTCAATAAAATTACATCCATATAAACCTTAAGTATAATAAAATGATAAATTAACCATTATCTTTAAAATGCTCTTTTAATCTGTTTCAGAAAGGTACATAAGCACATGACTAACTTTGATGGGCTTACTCAGATGTTTAAATTATGTATGTGCTTGCAGAATTAGGGTACTGTTCTTCATCTGTTTGACTAGTCTATGTATAATGGTCTTGGTTTCATGCCTTGATTTATATTATTTTCTTTTTTGGGACCAAGCTAAGAACATTTTGTGTTCATTTATATTTCCCAGTAATTGAATTGAAGAAAGAAAAGTTAGAATATAATAGCAGCTCCATAATTAAAACTGTAATCACATTTGCAAGACTAAAATTTATTTCTTTAACATGTTCAAACGTCATACACACTCTCTTCATGGGTCACTTGACCTTTCTATCATGCTCTCTTGGTCAAAGGTCTGATAACTTTGATATAGAAAATATTTTAAAATTAGCTCTTTTTAAGTTGTTTCCTGACAGTCTAAGGTGTGGAGGATTTTGATATTATTTAATATTACTACTTAATATAAAATTAATGAAACATTTTAAAGGAGGCTCCTATGGTATCAAACCATGGACAAGATCACTTAGGCCAGAATTTAGCAAATTGTTCAGAACCACAGGCACAGCTAGTTGGAAAACAGAAAATCTGGTTCTTATTGAGGTACTTGGCTGAAAGTTGATCTTTCTGGAAAATCTGGCCCCATATATGAGTGACGAACATTTGAAAATCTGTCCCTAAACTTCAATTCTGATCAGGTAAACTAGTGTGCTTCAACACCCAGTGCTCAATTTTCCTCATGTTTTTGAAGGAACTCGCATTAATTCCCTTGGAAAATATTGTCCCAAGTGATGGACTTGAGTTACTTGGCTTGGGAATGTGGTTCTCCATGACAGAAAGGGGTGATAAACTACAATGTGGTAGCAAAGCTAGTCTACAGAGGCAACTCTAATCTAATGAAGGGAGTAGCTTCCACAGTCTAATGGCAACTCTCCAAAGGGACAAAAATAATGACTCCATTTTATGTCATCACTGTTGACTTGCTCATCAGTTATATAGTGTAGAGTTTTCAAAGTGGTTTGTTCTTGTATAATTCTAAAGATCTTGTATTTAAGTATTTTTTCCCATAATACAATGCATTGAAAAGAAGGAAAGATAAAAAGGAGCAGTGAGCTGGCATGAAAAAAATGGCATCCCAAGAAGTAAGCATAGTATATAAATGAGCTAGAAATCTTAGACTGCATTCTTTCTTCAATACACATGAGTAATTTTCATTGATCCTAACAGGAATTATGTATTCCCATTACAGGGAAAAAGGATCCATTTCCTTAAGATTTCTGTCTCTCTCATCTCAGGTTTATTAAGTGAAACTGAACATAAAAGATACTGTTAAAATAAACAGAAAGACTGCATACTTGAAAAAAGAGAATAGCATATATTTACAAAAATTGAAAATGGATCACAAGACACACCAGAAAATACTTGGAGCAAAAAAGAAGCCTACCAAAGAAATTCCCCCTTTACAGCTCTATAAAAAATTACATCTTTGAAAGAATGCAAATAGGATAAGCAGAAATCAATCTCCCAGCAACACTGGAGGAAATAAGTAAATAAATTATGTGCATGTTTGTATGGGGAAAACAATAGCTTCACTGCCTTACCAGACAGAGAAGTTGCTGGAAAAACAGAGATTCCTGAAAACCCACCATCTGAACCCTTTAGCCATGCTGAAAGGAACAAGATGTGACAGGAATCTTCTCCCTTTTCCAGGTTATGTACCTAATATTGCATTTCTGTGTACTCAAACTTGAATGGGAGTGTTTTGGTGCAGAAGGACCAAGATATTGACCAGTTGATGTATTTCAGGAACCAAAAACTCATCTCTTGAAAAAGGGCCTTCAAAATAATATCATAAAAATTAATTTGATAAAGCAGATAATGCTGAAACACTGACAAATGTTTGCATGGGGGAGAAAAAGAACAAGAGAAAACTTGCTCCGGGAGTCATCTCAGAAGTCCTCTACATTTTCCAAAAAAATATTGGTGATCCAGAATCATTTGTCCATAAGCCTGCCTCTTCCACACAGATTACCAAAGAACCAGAAGAATCCATCCAGGTACTAGGATAAAATAAAGTAGTTCAAGGTTGTGAAAAGGTATATGTATTGTGACAGGGCAAGGCCAGATGATTATAGGAAAGTAGTGAGAAACAGGTATGTTAGCCCCAGGCTAAATAAATCCCTGTTACCATGGTAACCAAATGGCATTTGCTCCAGGTTAATCAATACACCTGGGGACAATTAAGTTCCTTCTAGAAAGCAGTGGAGACATCTAGGTGGACTGGTACAACTGAAGCCAATCAAGGGCTGGGTGGAACTAGTTAAAAGCCTCCCAGTTAGTCAGTTAGGTGTGTGTTTCAGGAGCTGTTGGAGAATGTATGTTGCTGGAGAAACTGGGCAGGACAAACCCTGTCAGGCACAAGGAAGGAAGTCCTGAGGTAAAGGTGAAGTAGATGTTGAGGAAGTGGAGGCTGCTGTGGGGAAGTGGTCCAGGGAATTGTACTCATCCTGTTTCAAAAAGTCAGCTACCAATAGCTGTTACTATTAGGGTCCCTGGGCTGGAGATTGGAGTAGAGGGTGGGCCTAGGCTCTCCTGCCCACCACTCTCCCTGATTAATCACAGAGACTGTGTGAGGGAGCATTGCTTCTTCCCACCTCCCTTGCTGGCTTATGATGAAAATGGCTCAGTAGGCTGTGACCCTTGCCTCTAGAGCAGTGCTTCTCAAAGCCGGTCTGCCGCTTGTTCAGGGTAAGCACACTGGTGGTCCGTGCCGGTTTGTTTACCTGCCGCATCTGCAGGTTTGGCCGATCGCGGCTCCCACTGGCCGTGGTTCGCCGCTCCAGGCCAATGGAGGCTGCGGGAAGCGGCGCGGGCCGAGGATTGTGCTGGTTCTCCTTCCCGCAGCCCCCATTGGCCTGGAGCGGCGAACTGCGGCCAGTGGGAGCCGCGACCGACCAAACCAGTGGATGCGGCAGGTAAACAAACTAGCCCAGACCGCCAGTGTGCTTACCCTGAACAAGCGGCAGACCGGCTTTGAGAAGCACTGCTCTTGAGAGAGAAGGGCTATGTGGAGGGTCACAGTGAGCCTCGGAGGCTAGTGTAATCTGCCTGGAAGCGTGGGACCCACTGAGACAAGGTTGGAGCTTTGTCACTGTATGTTCCTTTGCTATATTACATAAAGTTTTGTCTAGATAATGCCTAGTTTATAGTATTTTTAATACTTTTTCTTATTCAATTCTTAGGAAAAGCTACTGATTGTGGGGATATTTAAAAGATAAACCTTACTTCTGAGAGTGCTGTGGTGAGGATTAATGTATACATGCTAGAAGATAAAAAGCACTATATAACTATTGAATATTTTTATTTTTCTCTGTTGCCCTATTCCTGATTTCTAGAACTTCATGACCAGCAAACCTCCACATACATGCAGTCCTAATTACCATAAGTCAATATTACTATTAAAAAAACAAGACCAAAATAGTTGCATATATTTACCAGGGAGTATTGGAGAATTATTTGACAGAATTGTTTCATACAAAAAGCTGTTTCAAACTGTTGAGTGGCAAATCATTTAATCCCCCAAATTACTAAAATATATAGTCTATAAAAACAAGGTAGGGTGGGCAAAATCTTAATAAACTGTGGGTCACATCCCTGAATTAACAAACTATTAACTCCCATCAGGTTCTATACCCATCTTAGAAGATTTCATAATTAAAAACAACTGAAGTAACCACAATTATTAACTATGACTGTTTTATGATTAAAAAGAAGAAAAAAAATAAGAAACCAAACAATGTGTAATATTAACTCAAGTAACCATGTTTTATGTTTCTTTGTGGAGAATTTTTAACAGATTACACCTTTGAGAGTGGGCCAACTTCAGGTGGGTATTTAAATTCAATTACCTAATAGAAACTATGCAAGGAGCTATTTTATTAAAGGCAAATTAATGAATGCTAAGACTATTATTTTCAATGTTAATATTTTATCTCTGTTTACCAAGGAATACATTGCCTATATCAGGGATCGGCAACATCTGGTATGCGGCCCATCAGGGAAAGCCGCTGGTGGGTTTGTTTACCTGCATCGTCCGCAGGTTCCACTGGCCGCGGTTCACCATTCCAGGCCAATAGGGCTGAGGAAAGCGGCAGCCAGCAGATCCCTCAAGCTCATGCTGCTTCCCGCAGCCCCCATTGGCCTGGAACTGTGACCCGTGGCCAGTGGGAGCTGCGATCAGCCAAACCTATGGACGCTGTAGGTAAACAAACTGGCCCGGCCCGCCAGCAGATTTCCCTGATGGGCCACATGCCAAAGGTTGCTGATCCCTGCTCTATATCATTTTTGCATTTAACAGGAGAAGCTGTTACTATCTTAAATTACAATAGCATTTGAATATCTCATTACATTACTATAAGAAAAAAAATAAATCTAATTCCTCAGCAGTGCTTTGGCAAACTTCCTCTCACTCATGATGTTGAAGTCTCGATGGTGTCATTATGTACAGAAGTAGTGCTATACTGGTTCTTCTTGATGCCATACATTGGCACCTTGGTCTCGTTGCTGTAATTTACTTGGTTTGGAAGGGTTGAGATGCACAGACTGAGATGAGAATGTGGAGGTAGGAATGCTGTTGAAATTGAGAGATGAGAGAGTGATGCATATGCAATTCGGAGAAATTTACACTCTTCTTTCAGAGATTCATTAAAGGAATAAAACACACCTCTTTTAGGGCTTGGCTGAATTTAAATATTAGTTGCTGTTACCCTTTCGCTCACTCAACACACACCTAGCATCTATGATAGGTACGTACTCAGGGTGTCTAACCCTTCCCGCTGCTCAAACCACTGTGGCTTCATATTATTTTTAATGTGACACTTCAGTCAGAAATAGTTCAGATATGTCTCCTCAAGCTGAGAATCACACCTCTGCTCAAAATGTTAGATCTACCCTTAGTGGGGGGAAAAAGCAGAAATGTTCCAGGAATTTATTTAATTAGCCTGCACATTATTTAATAAAATAGCAACCAAAAATATAAATAAATAAGCTATTATTATTCAAGCACCATATATAAAAGTCTTTTATTTTTACAGTTAGTGAAGGTGCAGGCACATGTGTAACAACCTAGCATAAGAATAAATTATCATATTTTTTTATTAATAACCATTTTTGCATCAATATTAAAACTTACCTCCTAAAGAATAATACATTTTTCTGTACAAACATACCATTACTTTTTTGTGGTCTGATTCCTTCACCATTGCTCATGTTGAGTAACACCTTAAACTACACCTCTGACCTGTTTTGATGCTGCCCAGCAGGCTGCCAGCTCAAACGGAGGCAGCAGGGGCTAATTTACTGGCATGTTAATTGCAACCAAAGAAATGTTAAAAGATCAGTGTGTTCAAGCCAATTCACTTGATAGAATAGAACAAAGGGGCATGTTATCACATTACATGTACATGTCATATGCCCGATAATTACATTTGCCCTAAAGGCTTAAAAACTAGTGAAATGCTAATGTTGTTTTCTTCGCTCATCTGAAATTTGTTGATTTACACTGTTCTGAGTTAGCCCTAGATCAAACAGATGTATTAGCATTTAGATGTGATATGTAAAACTTCCTGAATATGTAAAACTTCCTGAAAACTAATGAAGGACTGTTTTTGGCTATCACATTGTTCCTGTAAACTAATGAAAGATTGTCTTGATGGCTATAACTAAATATATTATCTCTAAATTCCCAATAAATTGGATGGGAACCTCAGAACTATGAATGAAGGAGCATGTTAACTTCGAAGCATGAGTCTTTGTGTTCAACAATGGAAAATCCACAAACTTTGTCTACAATTAGTCAACAAATCAAGAGCCCATGCTGTGCTCAAAACACTTGCCAGGCTTTTCTCAACTATAAGAAGGAACTCTGGGAGTGATTCTTTATCGCTGCATTCTGACAGGGAATCCTGAGCAACTGGACAGATCTCCAAAGCCATTTTGGGTAACCTTGAGAGACTTATGGAAATTAATAGAAATTACATTTCTGCCATCATTCAAACTACAAACTTAGACTCACCTGTAATGTATTTTACCTACTTTACTCTCATTTCTTTTTCTTAGCTAATAAATCTTTAGTTTATTAGAGAAATTGGTACAGTATTGACTTTGGTGAGATCAAGAGTATCCATTGACTGTGGCCCTTGGGGTTGGGATTAACCTAATTTGTGGTGAATTTTGGTTTTAATAACCTTTCATCATAAAGTCAAGTTTGTTTGGATGGTGAAGTGGAACTGGAGAGCTTAAGGGGTAGCCTGCCTGTCCATGGCTCCATGTTAAGACTAATATAGTAGTCCAAGAGTGCTCATTTGTTACTGGCTTGGTGAAGTCTAATTATAGGGCATACCACTAGCTTGTAGTGTCTGCCCTGTTTTCTGAGATTTCTGTTGACCCGAGATTGGGACTCTCAGCTGTAAGCCATACCAAACAGTGTGACACCTGTGTTCTGTCTCTTGATGGCAAGATAAAGGGAACAAATTACCTCCTTAATGCTCTATGCGGGCTACCTGCATAGTTGATCACACTGCAGGGAAGAGTGCAGAGCCACTTCTCCCTATTGCACTCAATTGGTTGGGGAGTTCATGAGAAGGGTCCTGGAGCAGTTAGAGCCATGATTTCCCTCTCCTGACAATGGAGTGGCCAAGGCACCTGAAGCACAACATGGTCTCTGGTCTGCTCCTGGGGGCAGGGGGAGTGCAAGAACATGCTGCCTCCTTACTCAGAGCTTGTTTTAAAATCCCAATATAGCTTTTAATTTGCAAGTAGTTTCCTTCATTTCAACAGGACTACTTGCAGAGTAAGATACTATTCAATGTGAGTTAAGATGGTGGAATTGGGTCTTTGAGTAGAGTTTTATAAAGCTTTTCTATATATAACTTAGAAACAGCTTGTAACAAAACAGTGTTAGACTATGCTTAGGGCTTGGGTGTATCACTAATGTAGAAATTGCTCAGTGTCTGTCAGCAAGGAAAAAGGAATGTGCTAGCTAATTTACCAGACTTGGAGGCAGGTCATAAGACCTACTCCAGCGGTTGGCAACCTTCAGCACGCAGCCCATCAGGGTAATCTGCTGGTGGGCCGCGAGACATTTTGTTTACATTGACCGTCCACAGGCCTGGTCCCCTGCAGCTCCCAGTGGCGCGGTTCACAGTTCCTCGGCCAACGTGAGCTGCAGGAAGTGGCAGCCAGCACATCCCTGCGGCCCACACCACTTCCCGCAGCTCCCATTTGCTGGGAATAGTGAACCACAGCCACTGGGAGCTGTGGGGGGCCGTGCCTGCGGACGGTCAACATAAACAAAATGTCTCGCGGCCTGCCAGCAGATTACCCTGATGGGCCACGTTCTGAAGGTTGCCGACCCCTGACCTACTCTATAAACAGTGAAGTCCTGATAGATCATTTGCAGAGTAAGTCTACAATGAGATCTTTGTGCAGTTTTTATCCCTGATCTTCTGGTGTGCACCACTCTCCCCTACAACAGGTTTATCAGCTGGAGGAGTGATGTGGCCTAAAATTAATTTCGCTGCAGAGACAAGTAAAATGCCTAAAGGAACGCAATAAGTAACATAGGGGCTCCATGAGACATTGGGCCTTTCTTTCTTATGGATATGCTTGAGACAACATTAGACTGTTACTTTCCAAAAAAATACTGTTGGCTTAAAGAAGAAAAGAGAGAAATAAAAAATAAGTCATGGGTAGAGATCCCTCAGTTGCTTAACAACATGACCAGGAACTGGAGAACCAACTTGAAGCTCAGTTGGTTATTACACAGCTGAAAATGGAAACAGGAGGTAAATGTGTCTGTTATAATAGAGATGTTGGGTAAGAATCTATTGTAAGGGAACAATGACCGTTTTATTACAAGCTATATTTAGACATCCCAACCATCTTAAATTTGGCAAGAAGGAGCTATCCGTAGGAAAGTCTGCAAGAAATGACACTCATGAGGAAAAAAATAGCTTTTAGTTTTCAGATGTGTATCTATCTTTGGAACTTGTAAATCCTGAATCATGATCCCTTATTACCTCTTCTGGAAAATTTTATGTCAAAACTGTTTTTCAATGCAAAATTGGCTTTTTGACAAACATTTTTGCAGAGTTTCTAAGTTCCACAGAAAATTTCATTTTTCTTTGGTTGGAAAAAATGCCCCTCCCCAAAAAACATTTTTTGGCTTTCAGCTGATGACCAAAATATCTGACTGCAAACCTAATATTTTGATTTGGATATATTGCCATAGTATCTCACAGGAGTTGTAGTTCTGTTTACTCATACCCCCTGTAATGACCCTTGCTTGGGGTTGGTTGGTAGGGAAGTGCCACATAGTGGTCTGGGCTTAGGCCTATAACATGCAAGGGGGTTCTTGATAGGGAACCCTGTGCCCTCCCACTCCACTGGGCTCTAACAGCCAGGGATGCTTAAGGCAGCCCTCACCAGGCCACTTACTATCACCTCCCTGCAATTGTCTCAAAGTCCCTGTCTGGGCTAAGGCAACATGAAGGTTGTCTACTCAACCCAAGGCACCCTCTGGTGGCTGTTTGTTGCAGTCATTCTCCTTTCCTCTTGGGTGGCAACTGCCTCCTGCTGTGGTATGACCCATCCTCCTGGGGCCAGATCAGTCCAAGGGCTTTCCCCTGCTGGGGTAGTCCAAACAAAATAAAAGGGGATCAGTCAAGTCCAGAATTCATATGAGAGGGAGTGGTTCCCTCTCAGGCTGCCTCGCAGCAGGCCCTGCCTTCCTTCAGAGAGGGACCTTTGGGGAGAGATTCTACCTTTGTCTCTCTTGGAGCTGCCCATAACAGTTCTGCTCTCTTCTCTAGTCTGCCACCAAATGAACTGCTCCCCTGACTTTTAACTCCTCCTACAGGTGCAGCAGGGTAGGACTGGCTGAGCTAAGAGTATATCCTTAACTCCTTCTTGCTCAGTGTGGGGTTTGTATAATCCCTCACACTCCCATTCTTCTGTATAAGCTAGGCTCCCCAATCATGTTTCCTCTCCAATGATAAACCATGTCCATGGGTCTGCCATAGTGTGTACCACCTCCTCTCACAAGAAAGGAGCACTACAATGCATCATAGCAGATATAGTCCAACCAAAGAACCCATCCTATAGAGAATGGGCGCATGAGGCACATGAACTACAAGTCCCATGAGGCCCCATGGCAGCTTTCCAATTCAAATATTTTGGTTTTGTGATGAAATATTAACTTTTTTTTACCAAAGTTTCCACCAAAAAGGAAAAGAGAAATCTCTGAGATAGCACCCTGAAAATAGAAGTGTAACCACAGAAACATGAGCAGCAGGAGGAACTAATCACCCTGAATACTGACCTTCTTGGACAGATAGTATTCAGGCTGGCAATCAGGGGTCAGCAACCTTTGGCATGTGGCCCATCAGGGTAATCTGCTGGTAGGCCGCAAGACATTTTGTTTGTTGACCAGCCCCAGGCACAGCTCCCAGAAGCCGCGGTTCGCAGTTCCTGGTCAATGGGAGCTTTGGGGGGCCATGCCTTCAGACAGTCAATGTAAACAAAATGTCTTGCAGCCCACCAGTGGATTACCATGATGGGCTTCATGCTGAAAGTTGCTGACCCCTGGGCTAGTCCCTCCTAACGCTCATACCATGGCTAAACTTTTATTTTTAGCACACTAGCTTGATCAGACCAAGCATAGGAATGTCTCCTTGAACTGGAATTTATAATTTTTAAACTTCAGTAAAGACATACCCTAAGTCACTTTTGAAAATGGGGCTTATGTGCCTACGTCTTTCCCCTGGTCCTATAATGAGAGATAGCAAGTGCCAATCATAATCCTAGGGTTTGAATCCCATAGCTTACGTGTCAGGACAATCTAGCATGGGCAGTGGTGCTCAAAACTCAGAAGATGGAGTGGAGGGGCTGAGCCTTCATACCAACCAATAATGCTGAGTTGGCATAGCAATGGAGGGCACTCTGGATCCCGTTAAAGCATTTAACAGTGGACATTGCTGAGTAGTGTTGCACAAACAATCAATTTTTTTTGGTTCAGTAGCTAGAAAAAATCAGAAGAAACCATCATTTTGTGTTGACCACATTTTCATTGACCTGAAATTAAATGTTTCATCTCCTTTTTGTTTTTTTAAAACCATTTCAAAAATTAAATAAACAAATTTCACACAAATTTGCAAATAGTTTTGTTCCAACTCAAAACTGCATTTTTGACAAATAAAATATTCATCCTCAACATGCTTAGGTTGGTTATTGAATGGGCTCCCTATCACTCCCAGATGCATTGAAACTGTCTGATGTACAGTGCAACTAAGGTAATGCATTCTTCTTTAAAGTAAACATACTTTGAGTAAAAACATGAGATACCTTTTAGTAACAGAGCTGACTTTTCACCCAGCTAAAATGATAAAGTTTCCCAATAGTGCCAGTAAGACTCAGAATAGTGTGTGTGTATATATAAAGTCCAAGTGAAGAACAGTAATAGTCACTGATTACGAACAGACTGAGTAGGGGTCTAAAGGAATAAGATCAGCTATCTCCTTAGCTGGCATGTCAGAGGAGGTGTGCCGCAAACTGCAGCTGTGGCATCATCTCTTGTTGATTTCATATCCACAGGGCACCTGTCTTTGTGGTTGATTTTTAGTATCAAAGAACTGCCAGTAAGGAGATGATGCTTTCTGGACTATCAAAGGTCAATCTGCCCATCTCTTGGCTCTGATTAGTCTATGTAATTGAGGTAAGAGGCCTGTAATCCTCTAATTTGCTCCTGGAATCTCTGGAGTGATGCCTTAGGGTGGAGCAAACCAGAACTTGCAACCTTAACACTCCAAGGAAACACTGAGGATGTGGTAATTCTTACACCACCATGACACCAAGAAGACCCCTTCTGTCCTGAAGCTGGATGAAGGAAAGAGTCCAAGACTCCACATGTATTACCAGCCTATCTAGCTGAGAGCCCAAGACAATTGGGCTGGCTTAAAGACAATTCTTGTTCTTTGAACTGCTGTCCTGCCCTTGAAGCTAAAATCCAAGGAGCCAACATTGTTCTCGGAGTAGTTTTTTTTAATGTTTTTCCTCTTTAGTGGAGGCATCCATGATATTATTGTGGACACTGCACATTTTAAGGTGTGAATGCAAGTGTGAGTATCAAAATAAATAGCATGTGCAAATTTTAGATTTTAAATAAATCCTATTCAAATTATCTTGTGTTAATCTGCAAGGCCGTAGCAACAAAGAACGTGGCCCCCTCCGAACATATGTCCGGGCGGGGCCCCTTACAATGCAGAAACTGGAATGCGGTATTTATTTTGCCACTTTTAGGGGCCCCCTTCCTTGCGGGGCCCCCTCCGGTCGGAGGGTACGGAGCGTGCTCGCTACGCCTCTGTTAATCTGGGTCATAGAAGAGTGTTGCAGGAACGGCTTTGCAAGTTAAGGGGAAGTTAGAAATGGTCAGCCACCCTGTAGAACGTGAACAACCACTAAAAGTGCTGCCTAGTGGCCAGACATGGGGTTGGAAGTTCATCTCCCCATTGAAAACACAGTGCTGTCCTTCAGCACCCCTGCCCCTCAAGGGTTTTCAGTCCTTCCCTTTTATGCATGGGGACTTTGGGTCGTGTGCTTTTGAATGGTCAAATTTTTTTCCAGCTGCATTCTCACCCAAAGTGAATGCTTTTGTTGTTGTTATGTCCTCCTGCAGTGTGTAGGGAAGCTCAGGCTCCAGGCAGGGGCCCAACAGTGGGAGCTACATTCTGCACCTTGGGATGCTAAGCAGCTGCCACAGACCACATCTTTCCCAAGTTTCCTTTACCATCATAGAATCGTCAGTCTAGTCTCTGACCTGCACACTCAGTCACCTGTGTCTCCTTTGTAGGTTTGCGCAGGTCTGCGTTGTCAGGTCTCATGCAATGAGCTCCTGAGCAGCACTTTGCCCCTTAGAGCAGCCATCTGCTTCTTTCTGCTGCCTGCCTGCCTCTGAGCTGCTCTGCTTCCCTTTTTAAACGCCACCTTCAGCTTGTGCAGACCCTGCAGGTGGGGCTGCCTGGGCCCAGAGCTCTTCCTTTATGCTTTCTTTCTGGTTTGGAGTTTGTATACTCCATTATACACCATGTATCACAGTGAATAAATTAGGCATAGAAAGAGCAAAGGTGAAAGTCACCTGGTAATGTAACAACTTTGAAGGGCTTCAGTACTATTTCCAAGAGCTGGGAAGTAGATGATGCCCCTATGTTTCCAGGGATATTTTGTATAAGATTTGATCACATGTCATGCTAATATTGTGGTGATTTGATTGTTTGTTTAATGATTTTGTTCCATTATTAAAGCCATCCACTTTATTGTGTATTTGTTGATTTCTAAACTTAGTTCTAGTTGAAACTCTGATTTGATAATTCTATTGCTAATTCATAGATAATAATATTTGTAATAGCTATTTCTAAGGCAAAAAACATACTTTATAAAAAAAATATAAAAGTCAAAAAGCTGGTCCTTCTGCCAAAACTAATAGGGTCATAATATCCTCAACTAGAGTTAAAAGTTAAGGATGAAAAGGTCATTTCCAAAGGTAACACAAAGTCACTTAGCTTTGTCCCTAAATTAATAGCTTTATCTCTCACACCTCATTACTCACGTTAGGCGTGGGGCATGGTTTAACAAATGAGAGCTCCGAATATGATTGTAATGATGTGTTAGGTTAAACAGGACATTAGGATTTTTAAAGGAATTGTAGAATAAATTTAATTCCTGCTTCAAATGTATTAAATATTAAAAAAAAAAAAAATCAAGCTAATGAAAAACATCACGAATTTTTGAGGAACTGTAAATTCAGACTATTTTTTCCTTCTGTTACAAAAGAAGAGAAATGAACCCATCAATACTGAAGTGTTACAGCTTTTTTTTAAATAAATCACTTTAAATGAAGACTTGATTGTATGAATGGAGGGGTATATTTCAAAGAGAAGCATAATTTGCCAATTTTCTTTTTGTAATTAAATATTCTCTTCTCTTCTAATTTGTGTCCTGAGAGGAAATCTTGTTTTCCTATGGTGAGTCACACTGTTTTGTTTATCTAACTCCTCCTCGCATTAGTATAGTTAATCATTATAAAGTCAATATTAATCATGATAAAAAGTGATAAATAGTACCTAGAACAGGAAATACCATGTGGTAACTGAGTAAATGGTGACATTTTATATGGTGACTACTCTAAATGTCTCACTTCTTTGACAAAATTAACAGCAGATGTTTGGTACTGATGTCAGCGCTTGTAAATCTCATGTTTCTAACAACATCTGAGGGCAAAAATATAGTATCTTAAAATAAGAGGGCACAAGCATACTGGGATATAAGATTTTTTTCCTATTTATATTTTTATGTAATTCAACTAAACAATCCAATTAATAATCGGAAAAATATATTTCATGCTAATATAGCATTGTCTTACTCATTTTTTGCCTGTGCTCTATACCACATAAATACTACAGTTTTATAAAAATCTACTTGATCACTTACCAGGGGCATACTTTCTGTATGTTTATTTCTTCAGGTTTTTTATACCTGTCATAATCCAGCTTTTTCCACTGACTGGCTCTACACTTCACATATTTACCAGGACTCTCACCACAGAGGGGAAATATCTTATCCCCGCCTCATTTTTTTGCAAACTCTGGACCAGAAGAGTGGCCCAAAGTTACAACAGAAGTTTGTGGCAGAGATGTGACTAGAACCCTAGCCTGATATAGCAAATCCAAATCTCATCAACTAAGTGACTTTCTCTCTCTCAGGAATGTGCATGATCTAATAAGAAAGAGAGAAAATTAGAACAACATGTTTTGCAAGGTGGCGCTACTCACTAGAAATTAAAGTGTTATATGCGTTCATAGTAAATGAGGCAAGTTGTACTTTACAAGATATGCATGTAAGTTTGGGCAAGTCTGTGTCTTCAAGTGATTAGTCTGTGATTAGCAAACTCCCTGTCAACTGCACAGTGTGGAGAGGAGCAAAACACCATTGGCAGGTCATGTATAGATATGACTCCTTAAGGCCTCCTTTTGCCATTTGCAAAAACACCTTGCAGCTGTATTGCTGGCTGAAACAGGAATCCTGGCTAGGGGTGCATGGGAGGAGTTGGACTGACTGGTTCCCTTCACAAGAGTAAAAATTGTGAAAAATTGATATTTGCTTGGAGAAGCATTATCTCTGATCCACCATTAGAGAGCTTAGTCCTGAGCTAAAAAAACTATATCAACATAGCTGCTAACTTTTCAGCCCTGCCACATCTGGGGGAAAAGATCATCCAGATGACTGGTTGGACAGCCCTGAGAATGGGGGCCACTCCAGCCTCCTTAATTTTTGCTGATTCCAGTTCTCTCCATTTCATACCAGTGGTCATGCCAGTACTTTTGGAGGTGGAGGGAATACTTTGACTCTTTATGAATTTGAGAATTTGTGTGTGTTCCCATGGACATTTTTGTGCCATAAAGGGACATATTTTAAGCATGTCATAAAATCTGATTATGGTGCATTACTGGTGAAGGAAATTTTGTTATTTACTTTACAGGATTCTACTAATCTTTTCTTTTTGAAAAAAAAAAAACAACAACAACCCAGAAGTTTATCATTTACACAGGGTGAGTATGGTGTCAACAGTGTAGCTAAATAATCTCTTAAAGCTCTCAAATTTTCTCAGTTTCTTCTTAAACATAATATGGTGATGAGTGATAGATATCTATCACTGTAAATGAGACTATAGGTCTGCATAGAGCAGATGTGCTGTTTAAGTATAATTTAAGGTACATTTAGCATCTTCCCATATCAGCTGTAGTGGCATTAATTAAAAAAAAAATCAATATTTTGGCCTGTACTAGCAAGTATAACTTTGACGTGGACACAGCAGCAAAATGAGGACAGACATATGCATGGAATTAAGTGGCGGGCACAATTGTTATTAAATTTTAGCCCAGGGGAGAGGAGCTACCTACCCATCACCCACACTTTCCTATACCAGGCATTTAAATGATTCCAGTGCAGGGGTTACCAGGCTCCTTACCTATAACCTGTAATTTGGGGTAGGCTCTCCTCAGCCTATGCCCCAGAACTCAGCTCTCTCTGAATCTTAACACCCTCCCCTCCATGAGGGAGACAGAGGGTGCAGAAGGGTAAGGACCTCAGCCCACAAAGCTCAAATAGCCCCACCCATGAGCCCAAGGCCCACCACCAAAATCCCAGGTCCTTTACATGTGGGGCTGTACATTTTATCTTTTTAACGCACTGGAAAGTGGCCACAAGTGGCCACAAATAAACAACTCAACCTAAGTTCCTCCCTACTTAATCCACTGTGGCTTGAAGTTGTGTGAGGAAGGCAAAAAACTCCCTGGCCTGCCAATTGGCTGATGGGAGAAAATATTCCATCCTGACCCCCAAATGGGTGATCAGCTAGACCTGCAGCATCTATCAGGCCTGGCTCCCATTCCTAGTACGGCATGTAGGGTGGGGCTACTAGATCAGAGCCGAAAGAGTCTTCACATAGCCCCCACTCCAAGTTAAATTCTGTGAGCTGGGGAATGTTAGCCAATCAGACCTCTCCCCATCTCGCCAAAGAATGCCAGAGATTCCCAAGGGAAAGAACTACCTGGTGTCCTTTGTGTCTATCCCTCCCTTGCAGCTGGGACTGTCCACCTTCACCACTGGCCCCATCAAGTCCCCCCAAGCTGTTGAGGCAGATGGGTGGCACTTATCTAATTTTTTTCAAGCTACATATATTTCTGGTAGTGTGGCTAGTATGGTGGTTTATTATAACAGAGGTGTGTTGCATGCATTTGAACAAAAATTTGTCCATATCAGAATAAACCTTGAAAGGTTTTAGAAATAATGTTTCTAGGGAGTTAAAGAGACAGGCTTAGATGTCTTTGAGGCAGAAATAGACTTAAAAATCCCTTAATCAATATTCATTCTTTGCAGAATATATGACTCAGGAGATAGATGAAGAGATATGTAGACTGTAACCTCAAAGTTCAATGCAACTCAAGGCGGGGCATAACCAAGAGTTATTACCTAATCATGTTGGGTGTCATGTCTGGGATGAGAAGAGCTGGTAAAAGTAAAAAAAAACAAATAAACATAAAATAAAAGCAGCACTGCTGTTCTGATTTTTCTTTTTTTTTTTTTTTAATTGAAAAAGTCCATATTTAATTAATTTTTGATAATCAAAAACTCTTGAGCACCTCTATAGCTGGTCAACCCTCCAAGAATTATCCTCAAATATTTTGTTTTATATCAAAAATCAAATATTTGAGAAAATCATCAAATTCAAAAAACAAGAATTTTTGACTAATTCTAGAAGTGAGTTGGTGGTCTCATTCCAATCTCTAAGGAACAATTTCTGCATCACAAAAACAACCACCATCATGGTCATCACTAATTTGTAGCCCAGTTGGACCTCTCACAAAGTTATCAAGGAAGACAGAACATGGAGTTTGAACTACCTTCTAACTCCTAAATGCAATCACTCCAGTCCAGTTTTAAGATATGCTGTGATGTATTTGTTCTGTGGATACATGATTTCAATTCTAGGCTATCAATACTACTACAAACACTTGTAAAAATGCAATTAAAGAAAAAGTAACCAACATTCATTCCATATATATGTATATATAAGCACAGAAGTACAATTGACTTGTGGTAATAGGATTTTATTTTTTTTTAGCATTTTGTTTTTTACCATTTTATGTCTCATAGTGGAAGGAATTAGCTCTTATACAGTAACACAGAGAGCTACAGAACCCATATCCGAAAATTTCCAACTTCTTACCCACCAAAGTAAATGGATTTTGCTGACTCAATTTTTATAGTGCCTTTGGGAAACAGTTCATTCTGTCAGCAAATCATTTACATTGCATTAAGAGCATCCCTGTGCAGTTTAGTTGCAATCATTTTCAGTGTTATTGAAATAAAATTATCTTTTGTTCATGTTTGCAAAGTGCCTACAATGAATCTGTTCATGAAGTTATCCTGATGGTCTCTTCTGAAGCTCAGATAAACTTGATGACTTTCTAAGTCAATATCTTTTCAAAACTATAAGAAGTTTTCTTAGCAATGCCAAGCCAGTAATATATTTTATATGGTTTTCTGCACATTTCCTGGCTCAATGTGTTGCAGTTAGCTGGTAACAAAATCTTTAGGGGCCTATTTATGAAATATCTATCTCTAAGAGTTGTGTGGAATGTCTTAAGATGAAACAGGGCATAATTAAGCTGCTAAACTGCCTATTGCTGTACCAGATGAAATGTAAGTTTCTGTAATTTCATAAAATTGTATTGTCACTTATAACAGGAAAAAAGAAACAAAGAAAATAAAGAACAATAAAGCAAATACTATAGGCAACAGTAACAGCATAAATAGCATAAAAAGCACCATTAAAAAGAGCACATAGTATGGACTAAACATTCAAAGGGGCAGGCTTCCTTTTGAGGTTGAAACTTGTAGACTAATTTGCCATTTGTTTGAATTGGGAGTAGAAAGCTGGGTACCTGAAACTCTCACTAATTGATATCAAGTGCAAAGTGTTACAATGTACGCCTATAAACTAATATCTTTTTGAGACTGATAGGTAATTGTTCAAGTGATTTAATTTCTTTCTTGTCAATTTAAAAAATGGACAGCTTAGGGTAGAAATAAACAGTGTATTGCTACTACTTTATATGTTCAAAGCACAGATCTCATTGACCTCAGTAGCAGCTGTGATTGCTACAAATCAGATCCCAAAGTCTCAAGCCAGGTACGCAAAAATGAGGAATATGTAATTAGTGATCACCTATGAAAAGCCTGGCTTAAGTGACTTGACTGACATCATATAGATACTACGTGGCAGAGACAGAGATAGAAGCCAATTATCCAGAGTGGCATTCAACTGCCTTAATTATGAGATTACCCTTTCTCTTCCTGCAATTCCCATTATTATTCTCTATACACCTTCTAACTCTACTCTGGTTCCATGGTCCACTGGAAATATTAGTTGGTGGTTTCTCCATGGAGCCATGAGCATGGGCGTCTACCTGGCACAATTCACAATCTCCCCAAATACCAGTCCCTTGGTCCCTTTTGAGGTGAGAGGGAGACCCTGGCATACATCTATCTAGAGTGTGTCAGATCACAGCCTCTCGTACAGCTCCTCCAGAATGAGGTTCTAGCTGCACTTCTCCCAGCACCTCTTAATTCTTGCACAGGCCATATGCAGCCCCATAAATTTGTGTGACCCTGTCAACAACCTCTTCTTCCTGGCCCTGCACAAGATGACCATCTGGCATACCAGAAGGAGGAAGCTGGACAGGGAGGGGACATTCTGGGAATGTGGAGCCTATTTCCACTCCTTTATGCAATCATGTCTCTGAAGAGAGTTCCTTTGTGCAATGTCCACTAAATCCTTAGGTATTGCTGATGGGAGGTGAGCACTGTCCAGTGTTCTCTGCTTAGTGTCACCCTCTGTTTCCCTGATTTTCAACCTTTGACTTCACTCCCATTCCTGTTTTCTTCTTCCCTGTCCCACATACTCACTCATGGCCTGGGCCTAGTAGTTCCCCATCTCTTTAGTTGAGGGTCCGGGCCTTCAGTTTTGGGTGGGCCTAGACTCGTTTGTCCCTGTACCCCCAAATAGTACACACCTTCCAATTTCTGCAACAAATAAAACAGGAGTCCTACAGACAACAGTATCCTTCATTACAAAACTTTGATTTATACACATAGAAGGTTCATCCTGTGTACTGAATGAAGCAGAGCTGTGGAAAAAATATTTGATCTTTTACTTAAATACTTTCTTAATGCTTACCCACAATGGAGGCAAATTAATGTTGTGCACAGGCAACCTTAATTCTGTTGTTTTAAACTTTTCAGTGCTTGACTTTGCAACTTTAATAATGTTTTCTTATGATTCTTGTGATTTTTAAGTGTGTTAATGTAAAAAAAAATAAACTGAGAAAATCAGAAATTCCATCATGTGACACCATATTGAAACCCACATAGATCATCAGCAGGGTTGGAAACTTCAGAGACCACACACAAACCTTTGACACTTGAATTAATGGAATAACCATTAGCAATGGTAGGTAGTCATTCTCTGTGTTTACCAGCACTAGAGGGGGATGAGACCCACACTCCCAGGGGATTTCACAGACATTTGCTGATAGCAGAGGAAAGCAGAGACTTGGTTTCTATTCCAGGCTCTGGAGGGGAGTGTTCTGTAATGTGCACAGATTCCTGTGCCTATTTCTCCAAAACCTGACCCCTACTTTAAACCTGTTCCTGTATCAGTCCTGTCTCTTCCCCACCTATGGCTCCTCATCCCAGTCACACTTTCCTCACATGCCCAGTTCCAGTCTTCTTGTTCAGCAAGCAGTAGTCTTCTCAATCCCTGGTCTCAGTCTTGTCTCAATCTACTCCTCTCACTGCCCATAGGTCCAGCTCTTGTCCTCCTGATGTTTGCATCAAGCAGCAGTTGAAGGGGTTCAGCAGGGAGGTCAAAACCACAGGAGAGACAGTCTCCCTGCTCTTAGTTCCAGTGACTGTTCCCACCCACAGCAAATCAGAGTGACATTCACAGGGAAAGTCTGTTCAAGCCCTGGGTTGGAGCATGCCCAATATGCATGGAATCTCCAGGGATTTTAGCTGCAAAGCTCTAGCAAGTCTCTACTGAGCATATGTGATTATTCAAAAGTTGATAACTTGACCTAATTCAATTGGATTTTCACAGTGACTGCAAAAGGCATATCTCTGATAAAAAATCCATCTCCATCCAAATGCCTTCTGCTCATGGAGTCACTAGAGCTTCTCAAAAAGGTCACCAGAATTAAACATGGAAAAAACAATAATTTTCCCTAACTTCCTCAGAAATGGCTGAACCATTTTGGCCGAACGTTTCCCAAAATATTCAGCCTCAGGCAGGCGTCTAGCCTGGAAAATTTAAGCCCAAATGGTTAAAGTTTGTCAATAATTGAAAATGGTCTCATAACAGCAAGTGTGGAGCTGTGCAACATACAAACATCTCTAATAATTAAAGAGCTCAGTTTCAAGATAGATTTCATAATTTCATAAAATAATTAGCATTGTTTTTATTTGAAATTTTATCATCAGGGATGATTATCTTCATTTACACCACTTTATCACTTTTTCTAATCACTAAACTTTTTCTCCCCTCAAACACAGAGTACTTTTTAGCAGTATACAAACTCTGAATCTTATTTTTTCTTTCTGATAACTCGTATCATTGGTGTAATATATTGCTTTTTCTTGTCCCTTTCCCCATAATTATCTTTTCCTAAGCAATCTCAGAACTTATTATTTATTGCCCTTGGGCTCCTCCATCTTATATTTTTACATAATCATGTCAGGACTCTCCTTTATCATTGTTTGCCCAATCATTTACAGGAAGAGTTGTCTTTAAATTATCTTTGCATATTGCCCCTTCCTCCTCCACTAAAGTCAACTGTCCATATTCAGATCATAAATGACTCAAAAATAGACACTGGAGAAAATATTTCATTGCACAGCTACCCAAGTTATCATATAGTTTCTAATGGTTGCACATACAAACCATTAAATCAAGTTAAATCTTACAGCAATACTATTCCTGGGATATTATGGTTTACGATGAAAAAATAACAGAATCACATGAAGAATGCTAGCACTCACTTGACAGATATGTCACTGACTAATGGAGGGGACGTTGTTTCTACCAAGTTGAGCTACTTTTTCCAATAATATCACTTTAGGCAAGGGAGATTCTGGTTACCTCTTTATAATTATTAAATATATTATGTAGCATTTGAACATGAGGAGCAGCTCTTAGTACCTGCTTTGCTTCCATGGCAAAAGCAATGAGTTACTGGGCTTTTTATGAATATGTATAATAATTAGCAAATGGGGGCAATTGAAAAAGGAGCAGAATAAGTTATACCTAAGATCATTTCAATTTCAAAATAACAAAAGTATAGTTCTACTAAATGTCAGTCTTTTATTGTGAGCCCCTGGCAAATCTGTTGATAGATTATCCTGATATGTTCTAAATTTGTGCCCAAAACACTAGTTCAAACACTTATCAATTTTACCATGATATATGTTATTAAAATCTGCAAATCTTCCAATCAATTTATATGACGATGTTGACATACTTCTTCTCAGAAAGTAATAGCATACCTCAGGAAAGTGTTTTTCATATCAAATCATCAACAATACGAATATTATTTTCTTTAAGTGTCGCATAGGATGTTGTTGATCAACTCTCAGGATCCCAGCCTAAGTTCACAAAGAGAAACCATGTTAAAAACAGAGGCTCAGATTCACAAAGTTACTTAGACACTTAAGTCCCAGTTTTAGACACCACTGCAAGCCACAAAATCCCAGTCATCTACTAGTTAACCATGTAGGTGCCTAAGACCACATGGCACCTAAAATTCAGCTATATAAGCTCCCCACAAGCCTAAGTTTCTATTTCTGGGTGTGTGCTGCTCCCTCACTCTAGGCATTTGCATGCCTATCTTCCACATAAACCTCACTATGATCCACAAAAAGGGAAAGATAGGTGGACCTATCTCATTTATGGGGCCCAATTTAGATGAAATGTATGGTTTGAAAGATATTAAAGGTGTTGACATAGCCCAATCACTGCTCAATATTAAACAGTATTAAAAAAGGTTCAGTGTTTGATATATAGAGACATCAGCTGACTTATTACCATGGAAAACACACCATTAAAAAAGATTTAAACCTTTTGTTAAAGTGCGAAAAAGAAGGGAAAGCATTCAAAATATAAATTTAGTAAGGCTTTCATTTTTACAACATTTCTTGTTCCTTTCCCTTTCACTGGAAAGAGTTTTAGAAGGAATATCCCCACCCACCCGTGGTTGACAGTCTCTTAGATGTCATCAAAGATGGTAATAACTGTCCTTTCAGGGAAAAGAAAAGAAGCCGGTCAAGACGGGCTGGAGCTGTTGCAGTTACTGCTGCTGTTAAAATCTGACCCGGTTTCATCTCAGAAGGTGTTTGGGATTCAGCTGGAGCTGGTAGGGGTGACAATGCCATCTGGATTCCTCTCTCTGGCCTGGTTTGGGCAGGATCAAGATGATGAAGACTCCCCATTCATTGTATAGGGAACTTAATCATCTGACTCAGACTTTGTGGATCATAGCATTGTTCCTCTGATTTTTCTAGGTGCCTAAAAGTTAGATGTTTTGATGCTCAGCATCACAACACCTAAGTCCCTTTGTGGATCTGGGTCTGACTGCATATGCATCCTTAGGAAATTCATTTTGGTGAAATGGGTCATCATGTCAGATCAGTTCACTTTAAAGTATAGCTCAGCATTTTGAAAAAGTACGCTTCAGAATGAGTAAATGGAAGTCCAGGCCTATATTTAGTATGTAGTGTAATGCTCATTTTAGATGTTTGGGGGCCTTGATTCTTTTTTATTTGCTTGCTTTCATTTTTGTAAGTAGAAGCCCTATGCTATACTTAGCTAGTGTCCTACATCATTAGCAGAGGCAGGCCACCTATTGCACCATCGGATGCAGAATTAGCCTCAAAGACAACTTATTGCCAAGAGCATTCCCACAGTTTCCTGCAGTCCAGAACTGGACTTTTCTACAGAATGTAGTAGATAGTAATAATAATGCCTAGCTCTTATATTCGGTTATTCTTCAGTAGATCTCAAAGCACCTTACAAAGATGATCAGTATCATTATTCCATTTTTCAGATGCAGCTTTTGAGTGTGCTTTCAGAGATATTCTACTCACACCTTTTCAAAAGATGTCCTTTTGCTACTTACCTTTTATGTATATAGTAATAAAGCAACAATCTGCCCTTATCTGAAATACTGTATCATTTTCCAAACATGTGCAAATCAATTACCTTGCTACTGTTAGAATTGGCAGGTCTGCTGAATTCTAAAATTTGATTGTGTAATATCTTACTTGCAAATAAGTTGTGTGTCTCTTTGTTTTTACACACTCACACAAGCGTATTAAGGGTTGATCTTGTGGGATTCTGAGCATCTTCTGTACTGTACTGACTCCTTTCAATTCCAGCATTCAGTAATAGCATCTCACTATATTAGGCCTTTAAAATGTCCATGAAATATGTTCATCCAATGGATAATATTAAACATTGTATTTTCCATTCATGTTTTACATAGTTCATTTTCTGTCTGAAATAGCTTCTTTTGATACCAGAATTGTTCTGTGCAACTTTTTAGGTGACAAGTAATTATGAATTCAGAGGAAAATATAACTGTCATTTTTTCTATGATTCTGAGATAATGATAGGAAAAGGAGGGAACTAAACACTGATTGCTTTGACTACCAATATGTATAGTCCTTTGTTTCCTTCAACTCTCAGGAGTTATTGCAGTTCCACCAGAAGTGTGTAAATTAAAATCCATTTTACTGAATGTTGTCAGCTAACTCCATTTTAAAACATTTACAATGGGGAAATGAGATTTGAAATATATGCTTCCATACAGCAGGATAGAAGTGGCAAGCGGTTTTCCCCCATCACTTTACCTGCAGTAATATTACAGATTTGAAATTCTGTACTTCTAAAGCATAATTGTGGTTATACATGGAGATCAGTCATATGGTTAGAATATAAAACACGAATAACTCTATTATAAATACATCAAAGACAACAGTGAAATATAATAGTTACTTTTTTCCTGGCATACTCAAGAAATGAACAGTATGTCACTACCAATGCTACTGGTTTCAATAATTTTGTAAGGATGGACCTCAAAAATTGGCAAAATATTTATATTTATCCTCTTGATCTCTCTCTGTTGAAACCTGGTAAGAAGAGCTAGCTTACTTTTAGCTTTTAAGCCTGAAATGTACATTAATGAAGTAGTTCTATAGAGAATGTCTCATGTTTTAATATTTATTTGGAATAAAATGACAAAAAATCATAACAATTTGGAATGTGAAGAAACTCAGTTACTTTCAACAACAAAAGTGATTTTTTATACTCAAAACTCTCTTCAGTAACTACTTCCAAACTGGATGTTGCTACTGAATATTCAGTGTGATAATTTATTTTACTTGATAATAACAGTATAATTAAGTTAAATCCTATACAGTGGTAAACTTTGTATATGTTATTGATTTACTTAGACTTGTCTGATACTGGTTAATAAATGTAAGTTAAATTGGGGAGGGTATTTTGTTTGGTTTGTTTTCTTTTAATTATAAATATGCTATGTGTTTTAAAATATTAAAAAAAATATTATTGAAAAAGTAAGTGTGTGAGTAGGTTGGTAAAAAGAGCTTACATAAGCACCATTTTAGCCATACTAAAGCAAGTGTTTGAATTTAATCAGGAGATTGTTATGTAGTCTTTAAACATGTAGGATCATATGTTATTTCTGCATTTTCTGTTTACCTATTTTCTCCTAATGAGAAAAGAGTGCGGTTATTAGGTATGCATTACAAGCTGACAGTTACTGATTAAATAGAAGTCGTTGTCACTGGAGTAACATGTCAAAGGGCTAAATTTAACTCCAATGCAATTCTGTTGAATCTCGCTAATGCATCTATTTGCCCTTTTTTCACTCCTTTATCTAGTGGATCTAATATATCACAGCTGAAATCATCTTCCTCTTTCACTTCTCAGGCCATTTCATTTTCTTCCCCAAAATTCCTTCATTGCCTTCCATATGAACTACAAAGTTCTCATTCTCAACACCAAGGTTCTCCACAATTCATTGTCTGGCTATGCCGAAAGAAGGACAGGAGACATGTGACATGCATTTTAATCAGGCCACAATTTTATTATTAGATGTCTGGGACTACCCGGCAGATAACAGTGTATAGTGCAGGTAACCCCATGTTAATTCCATAATTACCCAGGGGGCTTTTACCAGCTCCCCCTGTTTTTCCATCCAGGTCCCTCCAGAAAATCCACTGTCAGGACCTTACCATACCCAGGGTGGGAGGCTTCCACCAGCTCCCCCTCTTTTTCCCTCTAGGTTCCTCCAACAAATCCATCTCCAGGACTTTATCCTCCACCCCCCTTCCCCTCATAAGAGGGTTAAGGTGGGCTATAAGAATGGGGGTTTAGCTCCGTACCATACCAATCATAGGAGTCCCCAACCACCCCCATTCATTCCTTTAATGAACACCTCTTTTTAAATCCATTTATCTGGTCACTGTATACCTTTTCTATGGAGTACCTGCACTGGACATCTGCTACAAGGGCGCACCAGAAATTAGCTTGGCTTCCTCCTCCTCACACCCAGTGGGCTTCCCAGACATCTCCTAATGCAGTCTTTTATATCAGTTAAAAACATGACAACACCTAAGTCGGTCAGGTGAACCCCATCCTCCTGAAACAACTCTGCTGCCCCATATATTATGCCAGGATGTGAAATTACTGCCCCTCCTATGGTCCCAAGGTAGTTGGCCTCCTCCCTGTTCACATACCTCCTTTCCTTGTCCACCCTGCAGGGGGAGGGGGAAAGGGAGGTGCTCACAGCTCCCCACCAGACCCTGTGCTGAAGCATGTCTGACCAAATAATGTTAACTCCTGGAAAAGGTTCAAGGATCAGCCATAAGTTCAGCCCCATGTTCTGAGCATTAGTTCCACCCCCTTAAACATTCCAAAATTGTTTTCCCCAAGATGCACCACAATTATATCTGGGGGCTGCTGGCAAGCCTGCACAGCATACAGCAGTGGTATTAATGGATCCCATTACATGCCCCTCCTTCCCTGCGAACTGCATATTGCTTCATCACTGAAGCCCAGCTGCAAACCCTCGGGCAACCTGAATGCGTGCCTATGCACCTAAAAGACAATACTGTGCCCGCAGATAACAGATTCACTCTGACCGACTTGATCTGTCTTTGACTGTCACAAGTGTAATATCACTGAAGGCTCATGCCATTGTATATCATGCAGTTGCACAGCCCTTCCCGTAGAGTTCCTACCAGACCCAGGTACTAGCTCACTGATCCTAAAAGCACCACAAAATGCTGTTAAGAATGCTGCCCTGAACAAGGCTGCTTCCTGTCCACTATGTCATACAGCACCAAGGATCTGCCCAAGATGCCTGAATATGTAAACCATGATGGGACAATGGGAATCCACCCTGGAGCAACCGGTATGTGACCACCCAGCCAAAAACCTTCAAACTAAAAAGCCACTGCAAGGATCAGGGTAACCATTTAGTCTGCTGACAATTGTAATGGCAGAACGGCGATTCAAGATTGTGGAGGATGCCAGTTGATGGGTTGCCAATAACAGCATGTATCAGAGCACCTGTTCCTCTGTAATGGGCCATATTGTTGACCGGCCTTCCTGATCCTGAAATTGCATGAAATCATTAAAACTTCTCTCATAGCTCTGCCGTGTGCACAGATCAACTGATCTCCGCACCACAATGACCACCATTAAATGCCAAGATTGCATAGCGCTAGTGCCATCTGCCTGGGTTCCTGGTTGGCTCCTGGTGCGAACTCCAGAAATTTGTGGTCCTGAAAATGAGACAAGGTGTGGGCTATGCCATTATCAATCCCAGAGAGGTTATGAAGCAATGAAATTCCCTGGAGCCTTTCCAGGGGCCAAGCCTCGGGGTGGAGGGGACCCTCAAGTTGTCCACAGGCAATTGGTTGGATGGCCCTGCCACTGTACCCAGAATTCATTCTTGTGGAATTATTGTCTTAAAAACATGGCCAACCCCCACCCCAAGTTTAATTATTATTATTTTACATAAAGGGGATAAGAACCCACATTAAACCCAGCCCCAAAAATCTGATCCATCAGCTTTGCTGTGGTAGTCCCACAGGAGGCCATAGCCCATTCCACTTTGACCACACAGCCCCTTTTTGCAGCAGTTTTCATCTCTCTCTCTCTCTCCCCCCGCTCGCCAAAAAGCACTGTTCCCTTCATTTGGCCAGCCAGCCCAACACCCCTGACTCGCCACTTAAAGGTGCAGGGCGGTCATTCCACAGCCACTCCTATTTCCTCCTACTCCCATTACTGCTTCCTCCCAGCCTTTCTTCTGTTTATATCTCCATTGTCAATACTGGCATCTTCTATGCTCCTGCCTATGCATAGAATTCCCTTTCTGTCCTTTTCTTCCTAGTGACCACGATCTTTTCATTCAAATCCTTTCTTAAAACACACTTCTTCCAATACTTCTCAATGACAATCCACACAGAATTAATATTTACTTTAAACCAACATAACAATCAAACATAAAGAACCGCTACTTCTTTGTATATCTGACTTCTATTGTATGCTTGATTTATCATTATCATTTTGTAAGCAAACAAAAGAAACACATACAACAGACTTTTACCTTCCAGTGCTATCTAGGACTTCAGAAGATATTTGAACTCCCAAATATTTCCTGCAACACAAAATAGCCAGCATTGCAGATACTACTCTCTGATAATTTTGTAAATGTTGAACTTTTATTTTAAATAAGAAAGTTTCTTAATATGAGTGCAATAACTAGCCAGTGATAAGGAGGAAAACCCCCAAATAGCAATGTGTTTAAACAAATTGTTTCAGCTGTGTTTTTGAATATAACAGTTAGCATACAAATGCCATGGAGTGATGTGGCCCAGGAGTAGAAATATGTGATAAAGTCATAAATGTTTTAACAGAAGTACAAAAAGGGATTAAATTTACACAGAATCTACTGCATCTGCTGCCACATGAGTCTTTTACTTATGAACATGACAAAATGTAACTAACAGTCAGTATATTTGCGACCTTTGCTAAACTACTGTCTCTTCTCTACACTTCCTGTTAGTCCCTGATTTTGTAATGGGATCTATGTGCTTGTGTAGAGCCCCATTGAAGTCCAGAGGGTTCACCCATGCTGGTACCGCTGTATGAAGTGTGGTTAGTGATAATATGATAGGCAGGGGCTAAAGAGAATTCCCCTTACCCAATTCTAACTACTGGTTTCCACACATGCTAGGAATGGTTTTGTGTGCAGCCTTTTTATACCGCACATTGCACTTCTTCTAACTGTCCTGTCCTGCCAGGTCCACAACCTTCCCTGCAACTTATGCTTGCAGGGACTTGGTATTGCCAGCCCTGCAGCAGTGCAGGTAGCCCTCTCTAGCTGTGTTGTCAGAGCCACACTTACTCACTTATGTGACAGTGGGGCTGCAGAGGACTCCATGGGATGCCACAGGAGCCATTCATCAGCATGGCAGCTTCCTCCTCAGCTGGGGGCTCGTCCTCCTCTCCTCACAGTGCTTGCTCGGGAAGGTCTCTGTTATCCAAACCTCCACATTATCTGAATATCTTCCTTGTCCCCCCAGCATGAGATATGTGAGGGACAAGGAAAGGATTTGGTTAATGTGGAGGTTGGGATAATAGGGTTTTGGATAAACATGAGTATATTGTATATGTTTTTGTTGTTGTTGTTGTTTTCAAAAGAAACGTAGGCACAGAGAGGTGAGCCGGCTTGCCCAAGGTAACATAACAACTAGGAATAGTATACAGGTTGCCTGTCTCCTAGGTCCAGAGTGCTGTCCAATCCATCTTACTACGCCCTCTATGATCAGATGCACACAGGAAAATATGATGGGACCATTGAAATGGTTAGAATACATTGCATCACACATACACATGGGAGTTATGCTTTCTCCCATGGTGCCCTTCGTGCCTGGAACAACCTCCCTGTAAACTCACACAAAACTCACTCATTTTCCTTAAAACTCTCCTCTGTCATGAGGCCAAAAAACCCCATTGAGAATGGGTTGGCTATTTGTGTGCAGAAATCACAGCCACCTCTGCTAACCATATTGTTTTTTTTGTTTCCTTGTACTCCCCCTTTTCTTATGCTTGGATTGTAAACTCTTTGGGGCAGGCACTCTCTTTTGGTTCCATGTTTGCACAGTGCTTAGCACAAGGGGTCCTGGTCCATGACTTGGACTACTAAGCACTATAATAAATTATGCAAAAAATATTGGATTGTAATATGCATTATGGAGAGAGAGAGAAGTTCAATAATAATAAAAAACCATCTTCTAGATCTCTTCAGGAGCCTAGAGGAAAAGGGGGATCTCTGATTGAGAGGCAGACTGTGGTTGACCTATTCATGTTGTCTGATCATGAATCTAAGCCTGTCTGAACTTTGGGGACATTATATACACATTTTTAAATAAAGAAAAAAATGGTATTTCAGTTAGATTGACTCTACCACAAATGTCATAAAAAATTATCAGCCCAGGCACAAAATTTACATTCCCATTGTTTCTCATGATGATTTATGATAATGGAAAAAAAAAATCAAACATCTAGTATATTTTATTTGCCTGCCAAAACATTACTTGTCCAGAGTGATTAGAAATTTGCATAACCAGTTAAAATTAAAATTAATGTGAAATTCTGAATTTTGGATGATGCCAACATCAACGTAATTTGATGAAGCTTGTCTTAACGTAAGATGCTTTTAAACAGTTACAAAAATACTATTAAAATGGAGATCTCACTATATTCTGCAGAATTGCTTTTTTAAAAAAAAATTAGTGAAGGCCCATTTCTGTTTATAGCATGGTTCCATTTTGACAAGTGACAGTGAAGAAATGGTACATTCTTATTTAACAGACCTGCTTGTTGTGTGAATTCAGAGTATTTTAGTAAGTGTAAGGTGTAAAAAACAGTAAGAAAACCTATTTATTACCCCTGCAGAGCCAATGTAGCTAAAACAACTGGATTTTATTTCTCTTTGTGCATCATCAGCAGAATTGTTTACTACATTCCAACCAGTTAAATCTGTATTAGTTCCCTAAAAGCAATTAGTTTATGCAGGTGTCACTTTTAGCAGCATATGGTCTGCAGAGCCTTTATTAGTGGGGGTGATGAGCAAAGAGGAAAATAATAGCGTCTACCTCTCAGACCCTGGGTTAAAAATTAGAGGCTTATGGGTTGAAATTTGGAAAATCACCATAAATAAACCTGATACCCATCAATGCTACATATATAGTCACTTGTTCAGGATAAAACCACATTTAGATAAGGATTTTCTAGAGCTGAAATGAATTTCTTGCTGTAGATTTGAATATTTTTAAACTTGGATGCATAGCAACAGATTAAAATCACTAACAAGCTCTATAGCAAACATTTTCAGAGGTAGAGGAAATTCACCTTAAGTATACCCTTGTGGTTTAGCATGGTTAAACAAAACTGAAGTCACTGGTTTCTAACACATGGCTGTCAATGTAGCACATCTTTATTTGCTTCTTTTTGTTGAAAACATCAGTGAGCACAGGCTACTTCTGTCATTTCATGTCTGTATGAATAGTCTGCTAAATCTGCTTTATGAAAAGCATGGCCACCTCTCCTATACAAAAAGCTATAAAACTTTCTAAATGTTCTACAAATTGTTTCAGTTCTTTTTCATGTTGGATGAACACTTTCTTTCAATTGTGGTGTTGTATTACTCCTGTTACAGTGATTCCAGCCCATGCTATGAATTAGGTTTTGTGGTAGCACTTTAACTTACACCACATTCTATTATGCTGTCAGATCTATTATGCTAGGGGGACAGTCTCACAAAAGAAGTGCAGGAAACCCCATTGAATTGAATGTTTAAAACTAAATTGGGCAAAGCACTTGAAAATGCACTGTGGGGAACAGTCCTTCATTTGCAGAGAGATGGACTGGATGATCTTTTAATAGTTATCATCTATCTATTACCTCTCTTCATCCAGGATGAATTCATATCATATAAGTACTCATTATGCACTTGATTCTGCTCCTGCTGACATCTTTGGGTATGTGAGTTGGGCCTATATATAGGAATATAGGGTGAACTCCTGTCTCCACTAAAGTCAAAGTCAAGTTGACTATGGAGATAGGATTTCACACATAATATATACATAAGTTTCACATGGAATATGTCATGATTTAAATTAGTTAATTAAATTAGTGCACTCACACGATTAACTACAAAAATAATCGTGATTAAAAAAATTAAATTAAATTAAAACTCAAGTGATGGATCTTATGCCAGATGCACAACAGGACAGTCACTTTTCACCAGTTGCACTGCTTGTTCACTCTTTTCCTTTTGTGATGCTGACAGACCAGTTCAGACCAGAGCCATAGGCCAATTCTCTTGTGTGTCAATATCAAAGGAGTGAAATATATTAGTATATGTTCAGGCCAATTTACTTGTGTGTTAATAAAAATCAAAGGAGATGTTAATATTATTGTTTTCACCTATCTATAATCTGTTGTTTACTATTACACTATATTAGCATTATGCACGTCCGGTAATTAAATAACCCTAGATCAAATTATGTGTTAATGTAAGAGTGTGTTCAGATGTTAAAACTTCATGAAAACTAGTGGAATGTTACTTTTTATTGTTTTCACTTCTCTATTCATATTATAATGTAATGGCATGCATTTACAGTATATCCCTAAATAACTCATCAAATGCAAATGAAAAAAAGGGCTAAATTCAAAGCAATTGGCCTTTATGTGTGGATACAATCATTTGATAGATTGTTGTCTCTGAAAAGAAGTTATAAGTACTGATTCAAAGATAGATCCTTTATCTCTGGACTGTTTGGTTTCTAACAGCATAGAATAACTGAACAAGAAGACAGGATCCCCAGAGTTATTCCAAGTAGCCCTGAAAAGACTTTTTAGAAACTGGCAAATTACTACATCTCCACTATCATTCTGGATTTACAAATTTGACTCATCTGTTATATTTTTCCTGTTTTAACCTCTTAATAACTCTCATTCTTTTTTTCTTAGCTAATAAACCAATAGTTAGTTTACTATAAAATTGGATTCCAGCATCATCTTTGGCGTAAGATCTGGAAAGCCAATTGATTTGGGGTAAGTGATTGGTCTCTTGGGACTGAGAGAAATTGGATGTGGTGTGGTTTTTGGTTTTAATAACCTTTTATCACAAAATCCAGTTTTGTGACTGGAGAGGTCTGTGACTCCATGGTAAGACTGATATAGTGATCCAGGAGTTCACATTTGTTACTGGCTTGGTGAAATCTAACAAAAGAAGATAGCACTAGTTTGGGGTGTTTGCCCTTGTTTTCTGACAGTCTGCCCTGAGATAGGTGCTCACAGCGGTGAGTCACTCCAAACCACGTGACACCCTTCATTTAACTTGAACCTGCTGGAATTGTGTCTTCAATTTTCTTTTTAATATTTGTATATTTTGCATTGATGCCAAAACATTATTTTATAAACATGTCACTTATTCTGCAAGTTACAGAATGTAATAGCCATATTTGAAGGAAGAAAATTAGTGCAGCTGTGTCCCTTCAAGTTTTCAAACCAAATCTGAATTTATTCCAGAAATATTGGTCAGCATCTCCTTCCTGGTAGAATCTGGCTTAAGAATGCACTATTGGAACTTCTTATTGGCTTCCTGTAATAATTTAGTGAAACAGGGCTATTTTAATATAATGAGATAAATAATCAGAGACTGAGATTAACATTATATTGAAAAGGGCTACTAATGATGACATAATATAATTCTAATATATTTCTATAAACATTACCATAGAATTGATTTCCATAAGATTGTAACATAATTACTACAGGTTTTTAGTGACAAAATAACATAAATGGATATAACTTCAACATTTGAACTCTGGGGCTCATTTCCATTGGGATTTTATCACCTGTTGCTGGAAGTTTGGATAATTTGGACAATTTTTACTTTCTGAAGCTAAAATCAAGAAAAGTCCTATGAACAGTAAAGGAGAGAGAGTACAACAAATTTGTTCTAATGTCATTGTTAACCTTTTAATGTTCATGTTTACTACAAGTCTACCTCTATCATGCCATCCCTCTCAATCTTCTTCAATGTGCTAATTTTCTTTTAGGTATAGAGACACAACAGAATACAGTGAACCTCTAAAATCATGCTATTAAAAAATCTATATAAATGTAAATGCTGATCATGTATATCTTGGGCTGTATGTTTGATATAAACAGAACTGTCATCGCTGACTTTGTAGTCACCTCTTCTACAGTGCATGGATTATGCTTGTTAATTTATAAATGGCATCCTTCATCTCAGTACCAGGATGCTTTACATGAATTTAAAAATACAAAATTCAGAATATACATGGTTAAAACATTCTGTCTGCAAACCTTTGCAAACTCTTTTCCAAAAATGGTCTAGATGCTAAATTTGACCAAACAGATACAGCTTACACCACATACTTCAACTCACCAATCAAAAGCTTTGTTGGACTGCCAGATGGAGTATATTCCAAAAATACAGATTCACTACTGAGAATGACTTCCTACCAGTTCTGGAGTCTTGAACTCCCATATGCTAACATTAAAAGTATCCCATATATCCTAATTTCCCCAACATGGCATGAGGAAAGAGGCAATCTTTTCAATAATTGACTCTCAGACCAGGCGCAGTTTTGTAGATCAAACACATTGAATCATAATTGGAAGACAATTAGCCTGTACAGAATATGGAGCTCTTGTATTATATGCTTGTAACAACACACCCACTTGATCTAGGTCAGGGATCGGCAACCTTTGGCACGCGGCTCGCCAGGGTAAGCCCCCTGGCAGGCTGGGCCGGTTTGTTTACCTGCCGCGTCCGCAGGTTAGGCTGATCATGGCTCCCACTGGCCGCGGTTTGCAGCTCCAGGCCAATGGGGGCTGCGGGAAGTGGCAGCCAGCATATCCCTCGGCCCACGCCGCTTCCCGCAGCCACCATTGGCCTGGGATGGTGAACCTTTGGCCAGTGGGAGCAGTGATCGGCCGAACCTGCGGATGTGGCAGGTAAACAAACCGGCCCGCCCCGCCGGGGGCTTACCCTGGCGAGGTGCGTGCCAAAGGTTGCCGATCTCTGATCTAGATTTTCTTACTCTTGCCTTGAGTGCAGGGGACTGGACTAGATGACCTACTGAGGTCCCTTCCAGTTCTACACACCTAAGATTCTATAATTTAGTGGAGGCAGGGACTCAGTGTGTTTTTTGTTGCACCTCTGAGTTTTCATTCAGTATGTGCTCTTTAGTAGTTTAAAACCTATTATTAAAATTATATAAAAATAATTAACTCAGACCTGGAGAAAACAAGAAGCCTGCCCAACTTAAGCAATCCACAATATCTACTTCTTTTTTAATTCCCTTTCCCATCCCTTTACACATTCTTGAGCTTGATCCTGAAATATCTACATTCAAGAAACTTTGACAGATAGGGCTCATTGATTCTCCTTACACTTTCCTTATACATTTATGCAATTCCATACACACGCAAATAGATTTGCTGATAGAATGAACATGCAGCAAATGGTCTAATCAAGAAGCAGAAGAAATAAGCTTTTGTTACCTAACATTAGTGTCTGTAAGTCATTCCTCGAAGTGATGTGGTAGTCTAGATTTGGTCAAAAAATAAATTGGATTACTTTCCAAGGGTTTCAGATGAGAAGACTATGTGGAATCTTATAGCTTGACACCTCCAGAGTCCACTCCTGGCTGAGAAGAAAAGATACTTTTATATTCTTAACAGTAGCACTTCTAATTCACTCAGTTCACTCCCAAATCTATATCCTCCTTATGATGGACATACATTGAATATATCTATTAATGCCCATTTCAGATGTAGACTTCTGACATCAATCAGCAAATGTTGGTTGAGAAGAACATACATAAAAGATTGACTGTCTTCTACAATCATTTGTGAAATTTCAATTCCATTGTAGACTTCCTGGTGAATCATCTAACTGAAAACTTCATTTAATAGAGTATCCTGAGTTGAAACACTGGCTCTGAGGCTGTACAAGCTTTTTTTGGGGGGTGAGGGAGGGGCAAGGGAAGACCCATCTCCAGATCTAAACCCTATGGCTCAGGTTCAACTTTCCTTTCTGTGAACTTCTGTGATTTCTAGGTACTTATGCAGTATGGTGAACAGAGCTCCACAGATATAGATGGGCAAATTTTTTTGGACAAATTGTTTATTTGCCAAAAATGCCATTCCAGTCAACCTGCAACTATTTGCAAATTTGACATGAATTTTCTAAATAGTTTTGAACATTTTTTTTATGACTTAGCTGCCAGGTAGCAGCCTTCTGTGTAGTCTTTAGCCCAGTGGTTAGAGCATCCACCCAAGCTGTAGGAAACCCAGGTTCAATTCCCCCCTCTACCTGAAATACACAAGGTATTTGAACTTGGGTCTCCTGTATGATGTGGCCTAGCCACTGGGCTGAGGGATATCCTGGAGCATATTTCCTTTGGTCTCTCCTGGTGAAGCTGTTCCACTTTTTAGAAATAATTAAATAGCTGTTAGCATAGGGACTTGAACTGTGGCCTCACACCTTTGGGAAGAATACTCAAGCCATCAGGCTATAAAGGCATTCTTACACACATTCCCTGGCCCAGTGACTTCATCGCCATTCATAGTGTCAATTCATGGACATTCATGAGACAAAAGTTATAGGGAGGCCATTTCCTCCTCTTCCCCCATCACCTTATGTCATTCCCCCATCACCTTATATCAAAGAAAACATGTTTCATCGTACCCAAAAACAGATTTTTTTGAGTTGCTGACATTTTTGGATAGTGACAGGTTTTAGAGTGATAGCCGTGTTAGCCTGTATCAGCAAAAACAACGAGGAGTCCTTGTCGCACCTTAGAGACTAACAAATTTATTTGGGTGTAAGCTTTTGTGGGCTAAAACCCACTTTATCAGATGCATGGAGTGGAAAATACAGAGAGGTATAAATACACAGCATATGAAAAGATGGGAGTTGCCTTATCAAGTGGGGGGGGGTCAGTGCTAATGAGCCAATTCAATTAAGGTGGAAGTGGGCTATTCTCAACAGTTGGCAAGAAGGGAGGAAAAATCACTTTTGTATGCTAATGAGTTCAATGGCACTGGGGTTTGTTGCAGGGTTTCGTTCCTGGGTTAGTGTTTTTGTTGTGTGGTGTGTAGTTGCTGGTGAGTATTTGCTTCAGGCTGGGGGGCTGTCTGTAAGCGAGGACTGGCCAACTCTGTCTACATATCTATTCAAGGGACAACATCATAGGACCTAACCACATCATTCACACCATCAGGGGCTCGTTCACCTTCACATCTACGAATGTGATATATGCTACCATGTGCTAGCAATGCCCCTCTGCCATGTACATTGGCCAAACCGGACAGTCTCTATGCAAAAGAATAAATGGACACAAATCTGACATCAAGAATTATAACATTCAAAAACCAGTAGGAGAACACTTCAATCTCCCTGGACACTCAATAACAGACTTAAAAGTGGCCATTCTTCAACAACAACAAAAGTCAAAAAAAGACTTCAATGAGAAACTGCAGAATTGGAATTAATTTACAAACTGGACACCATCAAATTAGGCCTGACTGAAGAGTGGGAGTGATGGGTCACTACAAAAACTAATTTAGAACTAATTTCCCCCTGCCAATACTCACACCTTCTTGTCAACTCTTTGAAATGGGCCACCTTGATTACATTGAACTCATTATCATCTGATGAAGTGGGATTTAGCCCACGAAAGCTTATGCCCAAATAAATGTGTTAGTCTCTAAGGTGTCACAAGGACTCCTCGTTATTTTTGCTGAAATTTTTGGATTTGTTTTGACCAGAACTACTTTTCTCTCTCTCTCCCCACCCCATTTGCTAGATCCATCTACAAGATAAATATATCAATAAAAGTAAAATTTCATTACCAATAAGAACAAGATGTGAGGCATATTCCATTTAAGAAAAAAATCTAAGCCTAATATGTTTACAAGTTTATCTCCAGGAATATCCTAAATCCTACTCCTGGTTCCAGTATTGACTCCCCATGTGTCTCTGAGCAAATCTCTGCCACATCCCCCGCACCCTCCAACTGTAAAATGAAGCTATGATATTTACACTGCACATGGATATTTAATACCCTGAAAAGCTCTGAAAACCATTACATAATTTAGGTATTATTATACATTTTTTCAATCAATTTTCTTCTTTGACAAGTGCTAGCTGGCAGGAGGAAAAATGTTGTCAAAGATTTTTTAAACTGAATCACTGAAAGCTAAATGAATAAAATGCCTTATTACAGAACAACAGTGATATCCTATAAGATAATAATAAAGATGAAATACACTGTGAAAACTGTAGCCTCTTTCTTGAGAATGGCATAGCCAAGTACTTTATAATATCTCTTTCTCTGGCATTTATTCTAAACATACAAAGCCAGATAGAACAGAATCCCTGTGACTCAGGGGTTCTGTGATACCATCACTAAAGACATTCATTATTAACTCATCATATTAGTCTTACGTTTTTAATATTGGAATTTCTATGCTTTACGTTTCAGCAAAAACAAAGTCACATCTTTTTTTGATTGCACTAATATAAAATTAAGATAGCATTAGAAATGCATTTAAGTGGACTCATCTGAAACTTGCTGAAGAGGAAAATCTCACTAAAGAATAGAAGTGAATGCAAGTTCTTCTAATGTTGGATATTATTGAATAGCACCATCCATCACTCTATTTGGTGGATAGTGTCTAAAATACTTGGTAGTTTAGAGTAACTTGAAGCAAGTCAGTCATACTTACAGTAACTAGGAAAATTAATGAATTAATGAATTCTGAGCCTGATTCATCATTTTGTATTACTGCAGTTTTCTATGCGGCATAGAACAGGAACAATGTGGTGGTAGATTGGAGAAAGATCTAACGAATGCTGGTCAAATAATTCATTGTAAATAATTTAGCTGATGAATTTTGGCTATTTAATTCAAATAGGAACTGATTTTTATCTAAGGCACCTTTATATTGTCCTGGCAATGATAGCACTTTAAATGATACTACTTAAATTTTAGTCAATGTAATTTGCTTCCAATAAAACATCCTACTATATGGTCAGAAAAGTGGAAATGTGCTTCCTTCTAAATGAGAATCAGACCCACATTAATTTCTTTCATTATCTGATCAGTTTTAATCCTAATTTGTATTTTCCATACAAGAAAAAGAGTCAATGCTTTGATTAAATATTAGGAAATTTTTAGCTATGATACAACAATTATGTTTAATCACCTTGTCAACACCTGTGTCAATTTTGGTTGACCATCTGATGGAAAAATAAATTTGGGTAAAGGATTGTTTGAGAGGTAGCCGTATGTTAGGGGAATCCTTTTTCCTTGGCACATTGCAATGCATTTTGCATTTACAGGACTCTCTTTGTAGCAGAGACTGTCAAATTTGATAAATTCTCTTGTAGCGTATAAAAACTAGACTTCCAAAAACAGAAGATAAAAAGTATATTTGGCAATACACTGTTTGAATTATATTTTTGTATTGCACTTTTAGTTTTCTATTAAACTTTACTGTTACATTAAAAATAAAACCATAGCAAAAGGGCAGAATACTTAGTGCCCATAACAGGAGTGATACACTGAAAAAGGGCTAAGGTACTGGATTTCTCAGCCAGAAAAAGAAAATGTCACAAAATATTGGAAATAAAGGGTTTAGTTAGAAAAACAAAAGAAAACTACATGTTTGTGATATCATTAGAGTTGTGCCAAATCAGAAGCCATTTTATGAACTCATTTTAGGGCTGCTGGGATTTAAACTGAACTGAGAGATTTTGGGTTCTAATCTGAACAGATCCATTAGACCCTCCCTGTCAAGTCTGATTCCCCACTCTGGCACTTCGAGTGCAGAAGTTGGGGGCCCGCAAGGATTCTAACAGTTAATACTGGCTACTCCAGGCTTGTATTAAACTCCCAAGGTTACAGCTTCACTCTGATCTTGGATGGGTAGATGCTGCCACCACCCAAATGCAAAAAAACCCCTTTGAATTCAGGAAGGCGCACTTGGGAATTCCTCCACGTGGGATACCCTCAAGCCCTTTAACCCTCCCACCCCCTCCGGGGAAGAGCTGAGAAAGAAAAGAAAGAAAATCACCTGTTGCCACCAGCTAATTACGCAACATATGCACAAACCTCTTAGGGCACAAAAACCTATTCCTGTTCTTAAAAAAGGTAAATTTTATTAAAAACAAAAAGAAAGAAAATGCATCTGGAACTTAGGCTATTGCTAGATTTAAAAAGAGCAAATATAATAATTAAGCATCAAGAATGGTTTTCTTGAGATCTAGCTTAATGGTTACAAGCAAAACAAAAGCATTTGTGGGTTAGCACACAGGAGTTCACAAGCCATAAAGAAATACAAGAAATAAACCTAATTGTGTCTTTCTAGACATTTCCTGATCTATTACATACCTGGGGGTTTCAAATAAGTAATTTCTAGGTATGATCTGGTGATTTTCATATCTGGCCCACAGCTTTTACAGCATAGCTCCAGACCTGTCTCTGCTCTGTCCCCTCTCTCTGGAGAACAACAACAGACAAAGGGAAAGTTTCCCCCCCCCAATTTTAAAAATGTCTAGCCCTCCCATTGGCTCTGATGGTCGGGTGCCCACTCCCTTCTTTTATCTATGGGCTTTTTAACCCTTTACAGGTAAAGCAAGTAGAGAACAGCTACTAAGAGGGATTTTATAGCTAACTGACTGGCTAGGTGTCCATAAAAGGGAGCTATCCCTTGCCCCCCTTTATTTATCACACTCCCAAACAACCTAACACTCCTCCACTGGGTACCTGGAAACCATCTTTTACCCATACATCACAAGGCCTGCTCCCCTTTATCAGGACTTTACTGAGGGATGGTTTGCTAGCCTTTAATATCTGCCCCTTCTGTCAACAACTGGAGGTTGCAAGCAATTAAGAAATTTGGAGGGGACCATTTGGTTAGTCCAATAACCCTTTAACAGAACCAAAATCTTCAGGAAAAATGCAGCAGAGAAGCTTCAAAGGCAGTAGATGAACATGCCATCTGATGCCACCTCTGTTCTCTCTGCAGTGAAGTGGTGGCCCTGTCTCATATGAAAGGAATTGCAAGTCTTAGTAGATCAGCCAGCCCCATTTAGGCTCTTGGAGAATCAAGGACTTTATGAAGTTAAAGTACTAGCTCATGAGCAAGAGCTTTCATTCCCTGTCCCTGCTATTTGGCCACTCTATGTGCATTGAGGTTGCAAGGAGAGAATCAGTATAAAGGTAATTAGGACTTCCCTTTCAAGAGATGAAAGGTAAATTAGAAGCCCTGGGGCTGTGGAGGGGTGTTTAGGGGATATTGTGGGCTGAGTGTGAGGCATCTTGAGGGCCTGTAGATGGATCCCAGTGGTGTGGGATTAAGGTTGTAAGGGACATGTGTTTAGATAAGGGTAAAGAGTGGATGTGTGTTGTTGACCCACCCAGAAAACTTGTGCCTGGCTAGTTCTGGTATTGATGTCTCAAAGAACTATTAACTACTCTGAATTAATTACTCTGACTTTGATAAGGAGCAGAAAAAGCAGGTAGTGTCTTGATGAAACTATGCAGACTGCATTTCCTCACCACTAGAACATCTTCACTTTTCTGTTTAATAGCTTGAGGTGGTGTATGTTTTTTTTTTTTTTTTAAGAATCTTTGCAATAATATTGGTGTTCCTGGAACCAGATTTGGTTGTCCTGGTGCATGGAGAAGTGAAATGCATTTCCTTTGCATAAACTAATTGTCCAGTGCTGTAGAAGAATTCATCACAAAGGAGGGAAGAAGGCAGTAATAGATTAGATGACACCTCTGAGATACCAGATATTGGGCAGACAAACATGTGGTTTATTTGATAGTCTTCAGACACATCCCTTGTTTATGAGTGGTGGTGTGGATTTCTAAGCCTGTTGTCCCCATCTTACCTTTTCTATAACTATCTTTTATGAAAATAATAATGAAGTAACAGAATAAAAAAGGAATGATACACTGAATTATGTTTTCAGTAGAAAGGGAACATTATGTATGCTGAGTTTTAAATTAAATGCAATATGCATGCATTGTGATGATGGGGTTACCACTGCAAATAGAATGGTCATTCTTTTCTCAATATATAATATAAATTGCTGTTGGACCAGAGCATGCCACTTTTCCATTTGACTGTGACCTTCTTTTAGCTTGTGCAACTCTTGAGTATTATATTCAGAGGTTATCACTTATGCATAGGGAGAAGGAAAACAGAGTTTAATGGAGTCAAACTCTTTACTTGGAAAAATGTAGAACTTACCCGAAAACTCTTCTAACGATGCATATGAATGAGGTCAAATGAATTGGTGTAGGGTTAGATAACGATTACTGTTATTCTTTGGATGTACAGTAGTAAAGTAAAAAGTTCAATGTTAATAGCTTTTCATCTTTAGAAGCAGCAGAGCATAAGAACCTATTTATCATTAAGCTTTATCTGCAAGTACAATTTACGGCTGGCTGTTTTTGTTTCTGTTAAACTGATGGAACAAATAAAATGTGTGAAAAATTAATTTTAAAGCAGGTAAACAATGAAGACATGTAGCAAGACAAGATAAAAACAAAGGAGGAACACTATTCACTGGTTAGGTAGGCTGCAAAAGATTTTGTTTAATTTTCAAGTTCTGGAATAATTCTATATTAAAACTTATAAGAAATGAGGACCTGAAATGTAAAATAATCTTAAAAAGTTTACAAATAGAATAATAATGTGTAAAACACACAGTACGGACTTCATTTAAAGTAGACTGCTATGCTTGAATGTATTACCACAAGCAACAAAGGTAACTGAAAATCAAAACATTAAATGTGTTAGTATGTGTTAGTAAATATCAACACCTTTAGTTCTTTCTGTATATTTGGTTCATTTATATATTAACTATTCCTTAGAATCTGTATCTTCAACAACAGTATGTCTGTATTCTAAGGCCCAGAACACTCATCCTTGACGGATAAGTAACCCTATTCAAGAATTTTATCCATTATGCCATATTTAATAATTCTTAAGTACCCTCATGTCTATAAAACTCCAGATAGTCTTGGAAATGCTCTCCTTAACACACACACACACACACACACACACACACACACACACACACACTCACACATAGCATATATAGACTTGGGAAACTAATAAGGGATAATAGTTACAGTAGATGTTTTCTGTTGGAGAATCAATAGGGAAGAATGTGTGAGGTAAGAAGGACCACTGATAGATGTTATCTTGAATAATTGTTAGTCCTCTCAGCTGTAAATAATCATGCCTTTACACATAAACTGGTAAAGTGAACATATAGAAATGACATCAGAAGATGTGTGTCTGGGAGAATATTCTTGGTAAAGAGGTTTTCTTTGTTTCAAAACCCTATATAATGATACTGGTATATCAACTTTGTTGGGGGAATGAAAACTGCACTTACCTCCAGATACACTAAAGGATAGATAGTGCTGATCTGACAACAAAGGGTCGCAATGTATCTATTTTTTCTGTATTCTGTATAGTGCTGTACTAATTTCTAACTGATAACTTTTGATTAAATGATTCTAATTGGGCCTGTTATTTGACAATCTTGAGTCAATAACTCAGACATACAACAAATGGTTATACTATCTTTTAAGATGTAAAAGTGGTTCAATATTTATCAGCCCTCATTCACTGAATAGAGAATAAAACAACAGCATAATATACTTTTGTTTTAGCAATTGTAGAACTCACTTAAACATAGGGGTCAGCCAAAAGGGAAAAGAAATTAAAGGAAAAAATAAAAAGTAAAAACAAAATCAATATTTTGTGCCTAAAACAGAAGATTTATCCTGGCCCTTTATACTACAAGGTAGCTAAATTAAATTGTGCTGCATAAGATTGTTTCAATTAATTGACTAAGGGCCTGATCTAGGGTCCATTGAATTCAATGGAGAGACTACCATTAGTTTTATGATATTGCTCCCTAAATACTCAACAAATTGACTAAAGGTGAATAAGCGGAAATGAAAGAATGCCAAGTGCCACTGATGAATGAGCTGCATCCAGATAATTCTCCTTTAGGTCCCAGTCCTGGAAAGCAAGGAAAGGGCACTGGATACCACAGGCGTCGGCTTCCTCTGGGCCTCAGGGGCGCTCAACCCCCCGTTTTGCCTTCAGCCCCACCCCCAGTAACCACCAATCCCCTCCCCACCTCTTCCCGCCCCTGCTCTGCCCCAGGCCCCGCCCCACCCTACCCCTTCCACAAAGCCCCCACCCCCACCTGCCTCTTCCTGCCCCCACTCCACCCCTGCTCCACCTCTTCCCACCCAGTTCCACTCTCTCCTCCGAGCACGCCCCATCTCCGCTCCTCGGCACCTCCCCCCAGAACCTTTTCACGCTGCAAAACAGCTGATCTCGGTGGACAGGAGGAGCTGGGGGGGGGGGGCGAGCTGCCTGCCGGTGGGGGCTAAGCACCCACTAATTTTTTTCTGTGGCTGCTCCAGCCCTGGAGTATCCACAGAGTCGGTGCCTATGCTGGTCACATCAATAGTCTAATTAATATTGTCCCTTGAATCAGGAAGTGACAGAGACATTGAAGTAAATGAGCAGTTCTCTAACACCACTCTGTGAGAGATCTTGGAAAGACAGGATGGGGCCATTGTAGAACAACCTTACTAGCCCACCAGATAATCTAAGTGTGTGTCAGTAACACCTGCTGGTCAGACATATCAAAGACTTCTAACAGAACTAATAAAGCAAATAGGGAGAAGTGTTATTAGACCAAGGATACTAAAGCTGTTTCTATATCATACCCAGACATGAAACAAGATTAATATAGATTCAGGATGTCAGTAGAATCGAGCACGATCTTTACAAGTGCAATATGCATGCATTGTGATGATGGGGTTACCACTGCAAATAGAATGGTCATTCTTTTCTGAATATATAAAACTCCCAAGGTTACAGGACTGGCCTCACAATGGCACAGGGAGAACAAATAGCGCAGCTCATAAAGGATTTCCCCGATGTGCTATCAACCCACCCGGGACGAACCAACCTTATGAGCCATCATATCGCAACGACGCCTGGCCAGAAGGTGAGGGACAACCATCGACCACTGCCCCGGAAGATGTGGGCCAAGGCACGACAGGAATTGGACCAATGCTTGAGATGAGCGTGGTTGAGGAGTCGAAGAGTGAATGGCACAGCCCAATTGTCCTGGTCCCAAAACCCGATGGGACCCCCCGATTCTGTATAGATTTCCAGAAGGTTAACACTATCTCTTGGTTCGACGCGTACCCAATGCCACGGGTGGAAGAACTCCTAGAACGGCTCGGGGGAGCGAGGTATTTGTCAACCCTAGATTTAATCAAAGGGTACTGGCAAATCCCCCTTACACCAAATTCCCGGGAAAAAACTGCCTTCCCAACACCATTCAGCCTCTTCCACTTTGTAACCATGCCATTCGGATTACACGGGGCTGCAGCGACTTTTCAGCGGCTGATGAATAAGCTCTTGCTACCTCATGACAGATAGGCAGCGGCGTATATAGACGACATTGTGATCTACAGTAGCAAGTGGAAGGACCACCTCTGACACCTCACGTGGGTCCTCCAGACCCTCAGAGCTGCTGGACTCACGGCCAACCCGGTGAAATGCCATCTCGGACAGGAAGAGGTGACCTACCTCGGGTACGTCGTAGGGGGAGGGAAATTGCGCCCCCAAATCAATAAGGTGCAAGCCCTTATGGATACACCCACACCCAAAACAAAGAAGCAGGTGTGCTGCTTTGTACCAGACTTCGTGTCCATAGCTGCCCCCTTGTCAGACCTGACGAAAAATTCTCAGTCGTGACAGGTACAGTGGTCCAATCCATGTGACAAGGCCTTCAGGATTCTGAAAGAATGGTTCACGCAGAAACCGGTCCTGCGGCACCCCGATTTTACAAAGGAGTTCATACTCCAAACGGACGCTTCAGAGGTAGGCTTAGGAGCTGTGATCTCCCAAGAACACCCAGTACTGTATCTGAGTCGCAAATTATTTCCTTGAGAACAACACTACTCAACGATGGAGAAAGAGGCCCTGCCCGTGAAATGGGCTATTGATGCCCTGTGCTATTATTTACTGGGAAACACCTTCAAATTGATCACTGACCATGCCCCCCTCAGGTGGATAAACAGCATGAAGGACGCAAACCCCCGAATCATGCACTGGTACCTGTCACTCCAACCGTAAGACTTTAGCGTGTTTCATCGTCCGAGTAAGGCTCATGCTAACACGGATTTCTTTTCTAGACAGGGAGAGCAGGACGGGGAGATGGACCACCCCTGGGGGTCCTTCTTAAGATGGGGTGTGTGTGTTGGGGTTGGCTTGCCCCGCACTAGCCCAGACAGGGTTAAGCCCCAGTTGTTGACAGCGGAAGTCCCGCCTCCCTGGCAAGACTGGGCATGCTCCAAGTGCTCTAGTAGTATAAAGGGAAGGAGACTGGCTCATTCTGGGCTGGAGGCTGCAGGGGAAGGACCTGCCTGGGAAGCTCCTGCGGAGGGCCAGCCACAGCCTCTGACTACGCCGGGAATCGCAGTCGTCTGCGGCTCGCCTGCACCCCGGCAACTGGAGACGACAGGACCTGCTGAACACAGGGGAATCGACGTCTCATGGGAAACCCCATCACAGACTCAGGTAGGAAGTGACCCAGGGAGGGTGTTGGAGTGGTACCTCCCACCCATGGAAACTCAGCGTGTTTCGGTAGGACCCCCCCGCTGAGTCAGTGGCAAACCGCTATGCCACTGTTAGGGCCCTGGGTCGGGGCCCAGTGGAGTCGGATGGGCCCAGGCCCCCCTACCGGGGCAGCCACACCCCAATGCTATAGACTCTGGCCACTAGGCCACGCTACCCTGTGCTAACGGGTCACTTTATGGACTCTGGCCGTTAGGCCCCACTGCCCTGTAGCAAAGGGTGGCGCTATAGACTCTGACTGCTAGGCCACGCTGCCCTGCACTGAAGGGTGGTGCTATAAACTCTGGCCGCTAGGCCACACTGCCCTGCATCAAAGGGTGGCACTATAGACTCTGGCTGTTAGGCCACGCTGCCCTGCACTGAAGGGTTGCTCTATAGATTCTGGCCGCTAGGCCACACTGCCCGGCACCAAAGGGGGCGTTATAGACTCCGGTTGCTAGGCCACGCTGCCCTGCACGGAAAGGCTGCTTTACGGACTGTGACTGATAGTCCATGCTGCCCTGACCCCAGGAGCGTGGGCCATCACACGATCCTTCAATGAGGTTTCCCTGAGCAGAGGGGTCTTTCTATGCAGAGTTTATTGTGGGATTAGGGTTTAAGGTAGTATTTTTGTAATTTTTTTCTTATTTTATGTTTGTGCAATGCTTAGTCATTAGATATGACTATGCTGAATTCATCAAATTGATTGATAATAATGGCTATCCCTTAAAATTTACCAGAAAATATGTAAGTGTGACTGCAATCCCTCCCACAGACATTACCAGATTGTTTTGCCCTTGTGACAACTGGTAAATATTTAAGAATTGTATACATTCTAAAAAGTGGGATTTACAGCTTTAAAGCAGCACTGAATTAAGCCAGCAGTCTTTTCTGATGTTTCCTCAACTCTATGGTAACTAGCTGGCTGTCAGTCAAGTTAGCCTGCTGAAGTTTTCTAATGTAAAACACACAGAAAGGCAGCTGCAAACTAAAAAGAAGCTCTGAGCAAGTCAGTAAGGAGAGCACTTCTACATTTGGGCCTAAATTTTCAATGATATGCATCTACTCTAAGTTGCATTACTAAGGACCTGATCCTGCAAACATTTATGGAAGCGTGTAACTTTACACACGTGAGATGTCCCATTAAACTGGAGCTACTCAAGTTAGCAATAATCTACATCTGCGTGTCTCCAGATAGTGCCTAAACAAGAAGAAATTGCAAACTACATGTCTAGTAACCCCCCTTTTTTACATTCTCAGCTGTGTATTCTAAATATTTTTGAAAAAGTTGGGTCTTGATACCTAAAGCAAAAGGGCCACATTTTCATCTCTCTGGACTGGAGTGTTATTTTGCTACTTTAACAGTGAAAAATCATGGTTTTAAAAAATGTGAAGAAGCAAGGACAATTTAAAAAAATTGAAAAAAGTTCAGTAAATAGGTACTCATAAAATTATAAAATGTATTTAACAATAGAAAATAGGCAAGAGTAAAAAATAAACAATATGTTCTCAAAATAAAAAAAATCTAAAAAAACCCAAAAAACTTCCATCACATTTTTCATGGGCATTTTTTGAATGGTGATTGTTTACAGTTTTTGACTTCTAACAATTTTTTATTTATTCAGTTGAATAACTGAAAAAAAATAAAAGGATTTTTTTTTCATTAATGTTTGTTTTTAAAGTGGGTATTTTTCATTAAAAAAAGTTGACTTGCTTAAGAAATCCTTCAAAAACCAGATACAGTAAAATCTGTGTTAGCTGACACTTTACCCACCGGAAAGCTCTAGAAATGGGTATTTCAGTAGTGGGTGCAGGACATGGGCTGTGGGATAGAGTTTGGATGTGTGAAGGGGCTCGGGGCACGGGGATGGGGCGTGGGAGAGGTTTTGTGGTTCTGGATCCAGCTGGCATTCACCTCAGGTGGCTCCACAGAAGCGGAAACATGTCCCTGATGCTCCGAGGCAGAGGAACAGCCACAGGGGCTCCGTGCTCTGCCCCTGTCCCGCCCCAAGCGCTGGATCCGCAGCTCCCATTGGCCAGGGACCAATGCCTTACGAGGTTTCTGGCAAATTCCCTGAGCCAAAGAAATTGCTTCATTCTTTACACCATCTGAGAAACTTTGCTTTCAAACATTACATTTCGGGATTGCCAGCACCTATAAAATGTTCCAAAGAAAGATGGTAGAGCTGCTTAAGAAAATAAACAGCGTTCTCCTTTTTAATGACAATATTTTAGTACATGGGTTGTCAGTGGAAGAACACCCTCAGTGAAGTTCTGAGCTTAATCAGCGAGCCCTGACTTAAGCTAAAAAAAAAAAAAAAAGTTGTTCTTTGACAACACCAAATTGAATTTTTGGAACAGATAATTAACAAAGGTGGAACTAGGCCTTGCTCTCAGAAAGCAACAGCAATTAGAGAACTGAATGCACCGACAAATGTACCAGAACTGAGATGCACATTAGGGATGGTAAATTATTTTGGTTGATGCCTGCAAGATCTTACTACAGTGACTAAACCACTGAGTGGACTATTAAGGTCCAGTATATTCTGGCTATGGGGGCCAAATCAGAAGACTGCTTTCAAAACAGTAGAAGAAATGGTTGCAACTGATCCAGTTTAAAAGCTCTACAATGTAAATAAACTCACAATGGTCAATGCTGATGACAGTAGTTATGGCCTTGGTGCTGCATTGTTGAAGCTACATGGATCTGAGTGGAAGCCAACTGCTTTCATACACTTTATAGAACCAGAAAAACAATATGTGCACATTGAAAAGGAGTATCTAACAAATGTATGGACATGTGAGAACTTCTACAAATATCTCTGTGGGTTGGGCTCCTTTAAACTGATAACCAACCATAGATCTCTTGTTACCCTTCTCAACGGAAAAGACTTGGTCAATCATTGAATATATTCATTGGAACTAGCAAACAGAAGCAGCAAACAGGAGTTTTGAAATCTTTTTAAGAGGAAGCATGAGAACCAGAATAGCTAACATTCTCTAAACTTGGGCCAACCAACACCCACTGCCAAACTAAACTAAAAAAAAAAAAAAACCCAACCCTACAAGAAAAAAAAAAAAAAAAACCAACAACCAAAAAAAAAAAAAAAAAAAAAAAAACCCAACCCTACAGGAATAAAAATAATGCAGGCAGAAGTCCAGCAGCAGAATAGGGGCTATCCAGTTTGTTGCACTGAATGCAGCATGTATAATTACCAGCCTCGTGGTCAGGTGGCATATGTGTGCACTCAGTGCAAGCAGCTCATGGTCCTCAGAGACTGAGTACAGGCCCTTGAGGCTGAGTGGCTGAACTGGAGGAGCTAAGGGAGACAGCGAGGTACATAGATGAGACTTTCCGGGACACAGTAGAGCAGTCCCACCCCTAGTCTCACAGTCTCTGTGCTGTTGAGGAGGATGAAAGTTTCAGGGAAGCAGAACATCAAACTGGAGTGGAGGAAATGATCCCATAGTTGGGACTCTCCTTCCAGTTGATCTTCTCACACTGAGGATACCCCTACCAGTTGGTAGGAAGAGACAGGGTAGTAATGATGGGGGATTCAATTATTAGAAATATAGATAGTTGGGTTTGTGATGACTGGGAGTACCTCATGGTAAATTGACTGCCTAGCATGAAGGTTGTGGATCTCTTGAGACATCTAGACAGATTTATGTGCAGTGCTGGAGAGGAGCTGGTGGTCATGGTACATGTAAGAACCAGTGACATAAGTAAAGGTAGAAGAGCGGCCCTGGAAGCCAAATTTTGGCTTCTAGATAAGAGATTAAAGGATCTCCATGGTAGCATTCTCTCAAATGCTTGCAGTTCCACATTCAGGGCCAGTTGGATAGGCAGAATTGCAGGGTCTCAATGTGTGGATGAGACAATGCTGAAGGGAGGAGGGATTTAAGTTTATTAGAAACTGGGGAACCTTTTGGGGAAGAAGGAGCCAATACAAGAAGGGTGGGCTCCACATGAAACAAAATGGAACCAAATTCCTGGCATGTAAAATTAAAAAGGCCATAGAGGAATTTTTAAGCTAAGGGCTGGGGGAAAGCTGACAATGGTGGAAGAGCACAAAGTTTGGATGGAGACATTCCTTAGAGAAAGATTGATTATTGGAGATTCTCTGTAACTTAGTAAATAGGAGAGGCTAGAAGTTGATAAAATCCACACAGCAGCTGAAGAGAAACAGTCAAATGAAAAAGAGTCCTATTCAATTACATCACATGAAGGCAGACAAGTAAATATTGGCAAATTTTATAAGTGCTTGTATACAAACACAAGAAGACTAAATACTAAGATGGGTGAATATCAGTTACTGGTATTAACTGAGGATATTGATATAATAAGCATCATGACAACTCACTTAACAATGATAATCACTGGGACATGGTAATACCAGGATACAAAATATATAGGAATGACAGAGTAAGTCATGGTGGTGGGGGAGTTGCACTATATTCAAATGAAAGCATTGAATCAAATATAGTAAAAAACTTAAATGAATCAAACTGTACCATAGAATCTTTATGGATAGAAAGTCCATGTTTGAATAATAAGAGTATAGCAGTAGGAATATAATACTGACCACTTGACCAAGATGATGTTGATGATTATGAAAAAACTCAGGGAGATTAGAGAAGCTATAAAATAGAATGGGGGGTTTCAAGTATCCCCATATTGACTAGGTACATGTCACCTCAGGGTGGGATACAGACATAAAATTCCTAGACACAATTATTGACTGCTTCTTAGAACAGCTAGTCCTGGAAATCACAAGAGAGAAGTCAATACTCAATAGAGTCCTAAGTGACACACCGGATCTGGTTCAAGAGATATAGATAGCTGAATCACCAGGGATGGAAATAGCAATCATAATGTAATTAAATTTAACATTCTTCTAGGTGAGGGGACTACCAAAGAAGCCCACCCAGTAGAAATTAACTTTAAAAAAGGGAAACTACACAAAAATGAAGAAACTAGTTATATAAAAATTTAAGGGAACCATCACAAGAGTGACCACATTGCACCTTTAAGCAGGGGGGATGTTCCAGCTGGCCAAGGGAAAGGGAACAGTGTTCTACAGGGGGTGGGAGGGAGAGAGGTCAGAAGATGCTACAAAAAGCAGGGAATTGGTCAGTGTGGCAATGGCAACTCATCCCTCAGGACCGAAAGGGTTGAAAAGGGGAAAGCATGGGTGGGAGAAGTCTTTTTCCAGGGAGCAGGTGAGGCAATTACCACCCTCCCCTTTAGGTGGAAAAATACCAGGTTTGGTAAGGACCTGCTGTAGGCATTGCACTAGCCACCCCTTTTCAGAGGACCTGGGAAGGAATTTTCCCCTCACCATCTGATTAGCCTAGGTAGAGTTGTTTTTTTTTCACCTTCCCCACAGCGGGTTCAGGGAAGATTTTTGTTGATGTGAGTCATCAAGAGAATGAGGCTATACGTCACAACTCATTATGAAAGTGTGGGGCGGCTGTCCAGTGCAGGTTCTCTGTGGGGAAGGTATACAATGACTGGATTAATGGCTTGGTAAGGGACTTAAAAAGGAGGTGTTGGTTAAAGGAATGGAATGGGGGGGTGAAATTTGGGGCTCCTATGAATGGCATGGTGGGGAGCTAACCCTCCATTTCTTATAGCCCCACCTTACCCCTCCAACTAGTGTGTGTGTGGGGGGGTGTAGCAATGCGCTGACTCATTGGCAGGCGCCTCCTGCTGGTCGTCTGGTAATTAGCTCTTTTCCAGCCCTCAGAGTGTCTCCTGTTGTCTGGTGGCTTGCCTGCCTCAGGCCCTGTGTCCCTCCCGGACCCCGGTGCCCCTTTACCTCAGAGTTCTGCCCCATCAGTATCCCCACACTCTGGATCTCCGCTCCCCAGGGAACCCCCAACCCTCTATACCCACCTTGCCTCAGTGGCTACTGCCAGTCATCATCTATCCCCCTTTCTCTGGGTCAGACTACAGTCTGTAATGGCCACTCATCATTGGCAAGGGGGGTTGGACCAGCTGCCTCTGCCTAACCCTGGGCTGCACCTCTGCAACCCCAGTACCTGCTTTGGCTTTTAACAAGGCCAGCAGCCGGGGGTTTACCAAGCCGAAGTTCCCCAGCTCCTCTTGCCTTTCTCCAGCCCTGCTCTGCTCCTGGTACCCTGAACTCCCAGGTAGCCAGATTCTTCTCCGTCCAAGGCTGGAGAAAGAGAGTGTAGCTCCTGGCCAGCTGGGCCCTGACTGAGCTGGCCACATCCAGTAGCTGTTCTCACTCCTCTTATTTCAGGAGAGAGGTAACCACTTCACTACAGGGGGTGATGGTAAGGAACAAGCAATGTGTTGGGTAGGAGACCAAGACGGGCTGCCACTGTGCCACTCGAGAGCCACATTCAGCTTTGGTAATTATCAAGGGTTGGGGGTGTTTTACTAAACTTGTTGTGGACGTGTGTAAGTGCTTGAGTCTAAGTAAAGTTTAGCTTTAAGTAAAAGCACTCTTGTGTTGTCCTGTTTGTGCCAGCCATCTATTGGTCGGATGGCCATGTCTTCCCTGATTTATTTCCTGACACCTCCTCGCACAGAGTAAAAGTTACCAAGAGCTTTGGGTTGAAAGAACCCCGGGTAACAGAATAACTTTAGTACCAGGCAAACTGGTTGAAACTATAGTAAAGGACAGAATTATCAGACCATATAGATGTTGTTTTGTAAAGGAAAATCATGCCTCACCGATCTATTAGAATTCATTGAGGGTGTCAACAAGCTCATGGACAAGGGTGATCCAATGGATATAGTGTACTTGGACTTTTAGAAAGCTTTTGACAATGTCCCTCATCAAAGGTTCTTAAGCCAAGTAAGCACTCATGGGATAAGAGAAAAGGTCCTCTGATGGATCAGTAACTGGATAGAGACAGAAAACAAAGGTAGGAATAAATGGTCAGTTTTCAGAATGGAGATAGGTAAATAATAGGGTCCCCAGGGATCTTTACTGGGACCAGATCTGTTCAACATATTCATAATTTATCTTGAAAAAGGGGTAAATAGTAAAGGTCTGAGGCGGTAATTCGCCGGTGGGTCCCTCAGTCCTTCTCTTCCTCTTCAGCGGCACTTCAGTGGCAGCTCAATCGGGCTTTTCTCTCTCTTTTTTAAATTTTTTTTCCTGCTGCTTGGGGCGGCAAAAAAGCTGGAGCCGGCTCTGTTTGTGATATGCAGGAAGTCAGATTATAGGATCTGGTGATCCCTTTGTTTGGCCTTAAACTCTAGGACCATATAAAGAGCTAAAATTATTAGTATACCATACAGAAAACTGTAGCAAATATATCAGTAATTGTTTGTGGAATTCAGTAGAAATTAAAACTATTTTTCCTGCATTTGTTTTTGGTCCCTGGTGTATTTATGTATCCTCTACTATACTGAGTAGCAAAAATAGAAGAGTTCCAAAGCTGTAACCTTTTGCAAAAAAGGCTGTTTACGTGGCCAAACCATTATTTTTCCAAGTCAACTTTAAAAAATATATATTATATTTGAACTATTTTGGATCAAGTACCCTTTCTCTTTTTCTTTTTAAAGGTAAGAATTAATGTATCTATAATCTCAAAGATGGAAGCAAAGTTAATAGAAATTTTAATAAAAGTACAACCTTACAACAGGATTTGAACTTAATCTCTTTGAATTACTAAACAGGCGCTTTATCTACTAGGCTCAAAGGTCTTTAGATAATAATAGCCATAGGAATATAGATATTTTATTTTGGCCATTGTAGATCTGTATTTTTCCATTAATGTAATAGAAATAGGATATAAAGATCAATCAAAGTATGCTCCCCAGTTCATACTAAGAGAAACATACATAAAAGCCAGATGTAATTTTCCATATAGTTTGCTTCTGATGAAGATAAAACGGCTTTTCCTACATTTTAAAACTCATAAATAGAGCAAATGTTGAAAAAGTATCTTCAGTCTTCACCAAGGCAAAATTCCATTTGAATTCAGTTTTGCCTTGTGAAAGGTCTGCAGGATTAGGCCCATGGAAATTGCATGTTACTTTTGGACAGTATCTCAGATTCCCTAGAAGCATGATCTTGTATCAGTGACAATAGTGATGTAGAGTTCTTTTTCTAGTGATTCTGGAAGAAAACTCAGGGCCCAAGCTTGCAGTCTTTATTGAGACAAGATGTCCTATGTGGGTTGTAGCCCACGAAAGCTTATGCTCTAATAAATTTGTTAGTCTCTAAGGTGCCACAAGTACTCCTGTTCTTTTTGCGGATACAGACTAACACGGCTGCTACTCTGAAACCTATACAATCAAATGTGAGTTTTGTCTATATAAGGACTGCAGGGTTGGGTCCACACTGAGAATCTCAGGAAGTGTTAATTCAACTTAGTTCCATCTTGTCATCCTCTGTAGTGTGTAGAGTGGCTATTAGGAAAGCTAATGAAGAGACACCTGTTATGGTGTTTCTACTATGCGGATGACACCCAGCTCTATGTCTCCATTTTACCTTGCCCAGTACATGTAACTGAATACTTTACACAGAAGAAATGACAAAAGTTATTTATATCTACTTCTTTAGTTGAAGGCATCTGTCAAAGTTTGCAATACCTTAGATGACTTGGGTCCTGAATACACGAGAGACCAACTCCTGCCTGTCTATATTGCCACAGTTGTGATCAGGGTAGTTGCATGAGGTGGAGTTCTTTTGGTTTAAAAGAAAGGAGGCTGCCGTTAGGGAGTTTCCCATGAGAAGCCCTGCAATTTGTTACTTGTCCTCTGTCCCTTCTTCGTTTGAAATAACTGGATAGCCTAGCCATAAGAGAATACTGCAAAAATCCATCTGCAGAGAGATGAATGCAGGCTGATGTTTTTGGAAAGGGGGCAGTCTTTGTTATATGTTGAATATTTTTGCCTTTTGTCCATTATAATTGGGTGATGTTTCTCAGGAAAACATTTTTCTGGTGACACCAAAACATTTTGCAAATTCATGCTAGTTTTTCCTGAAATGCTCGTAAAAAAAACAAAACAAAAACAAAACAGCATTTCATTTCATTTCAACATTTTCAAAATGAAACTTTTAATTTTTTTGAGTCAAATGACTTTGTACTGGACTTTCCTTCAATTGTATTTAAAAAAAAAATGGAGAAAAAAAAGTAAAAAAAAAAAAAATGCTTGAAATCAAAGTTTCACTTTGATTTCAACCCAAAATATTTTTTTAACTTTGCAGAACTGCCAGCAAACTGAAAGAAAAAAATCCATTAGCAGCATAGCACTATTGCTCATAGCTTGAAGGATGAATACATGCTGCTGAGTTTATCCATTTATCAACACATTACAAGATTCAGTACACAGAGGTTAGCCAATCTCTTTTTGCTACATTTGTGTGCAGTAGATTTGCATGTAAACACATGTGTGATCTTCTACAAATTAAAAGGAAGAGAGGGGAGTCTCTTGTTGCTTCTGAGAAATGCTGATTACAGTCTGTGTTCCAGCCTTTAATTTTTGGGGTTAAAAAAAAATCAAGTTTTCCTCTTGTTATGTGAACTTATGATCTATTTATTATTTTCAGACAAGTTTTTCTTCTCATTTATGTAAAAGAGAAGACTGATGTAGAGTGGAATCAAGAGGATTCTTTAGAAATAATGCAAAATGTAATTGTATGTCAAGGGACAAGCATCCCAACAGGACTAGCAGTTAATCTATATTTCTCAATTGTTTACCAGTCCCATTCCTGCTCCAGTTCATCTTGTCTCATTTGACCCATAACAAATCAATATCTTCATTAATTTTGTCCTTCTTTGTTTTCATAATGATGCAAATCAGTTATTTTTAAGTCAGATACAAACAGTGATAAGGGTTTCTTTCTTGGCATGTTCACAAATACATAGGTGTTTTTTGTTTGTTTGTTTTATTTTTCATTTCACAGAGCGTCCTCTGAGGTGCTCAAAGTCCTAACAACACCCACTATTTGTCCTCCTTTATTCCATTCACCCACAACTTCACCTCAGGCGGATCTTCCTTTAAGACAAAAGCTGTGTGTTGGTCTTAGCTTAGTTTCTAGCATAGAAACCACCACTTTAATTACAACCCTTATTGGCAGTCTCAGCAGAGAGGTCAAGGATTCAGTGATATGAAGGCTCAACTACCCCTCACTCTTAGAAATGTCATATAATATGTACTGTGATTGGTTGTGGTGTATTGGTAAGGTAAATAAATAAATAAATAAGGTGAAGTGGAAGCTTTCGCTGCTGCTGACTGTGCTATATCTGGTCTCAGTGGAGGCTGAACAATTGGAAAATGTCAACAAATTTTTTGCAAAATAGCAAAAAAAGTTAAATTCCTGCTGTTTTTTTTTAATCGGATAGCAATAACCTTGTCAACATTGACTTTGTGTAGGTATGCAGTCAGGACCCAAGGGAAGGATATGCTTTCCTGAAGCTCTAATATTAGGAGTGAAACATTATTTTAGCATCATTTTAACCTTTTTAGTAAGTTCCTGCAGAAAGCTGACCTGTTTAAATGTAAAAGTTAAAAATGTTAACAAAATACTCCACTCTAGTAAAAGTCCCTCTTTTTCTAAAAGGAGGGAGAGATTTATTCTGTGATTCTGCACGCTGTCCAGCGGCTCACTTGCAGGATTAGAGTCTCAATGGCTTCAATTTCTATTTTAGAAACTTGGAGTGACATGTTAAAAAGCATTCACCATTGGCCTAACTCAGATCCCATTGAATTCAATGATAATTGGGGCTGCGTTATGTCAACACAAACTGCTTTCGAAAATCCTACCCATAATGTTTTTAAAAAGTCAGGGGGTTGAAAGACACAGATTTTATATTAACAGTACAATCACTAATTTCCAACAGAGAATACTAGAAAAGATTAAATAAACCTCATAATTCCTTGACAACCATATATCCAATCCCTAAACAAGAAGATATTCTGCAAAAATAGAAAATTAAGAGCGCCAGTCCAAGTGGACAAAGTACAGTCTTTTCCTTTATCAAACATTCTGGCTTAATTGTTTGTTTGTTTGTTTGTTTTCTCTGTTGTTTTTGTTTTAAAAAATCATGATCTCCCATTTTCTGAGCTCTTTCATAGGAAATAATTTTCCAAAACTGCAAATGAAGTTACTCTTAGACAGAAATATTACATAATGTATAATTACACTGTTCAATATAACAAGGGTTAAATCTTAGCACAGATATGTAATAAAAATATAATTGGAAGCTTGAATCTCTGCTTGGCAAATATTCTGTATCAATACTTTGCAGTATTTTACAGATTAAAAACAGGATATTTAAACTAATGACAAATAAAAGCATCCCAAGAAAGTTTGATTAATGGCAGAAATGTGTTCTGGCACTTTTGATCATATCAACAAATGAACAGCAAAAGTTACTACTATTTATAATTTTGTGATAGAAAAATTAATCCAGAATAGGCAAATTATAATAGTTCAATCAATACATAATGAAAACATGCACAAACTGATCAATTGATTTTGATTAAAGAAATTTCTAAACTAAACTTAATTTCTCATGATATTAAGTAGATTCATATTGTGAGTAAATATAAACACTAAATGATTATTTTAAAAATATAACTCTTACGGGGAAAAAAGACAGACTTGAAAGTTGAGACTATCAGGCCTTACTGCAGCCCTATCTGCCTGAACTAGTTATGTACAATATGACTGACGCTAAGCCAAACTCTGTAGTAAGGTCTAGCATTGTAAACCTGGAGATTTACAGTGGTTTAATTAAAATCAAAATTTGATTTTTTTTTTGGATTTTTAAAAAAGAATTCATGGTCCAATTCTCCTTCCCTAATATTTAAACCCTTTGAAACCAAGGGTTTCTTTGGACTACTACACAACATGAGCAAGAGTGGATACTTAGTAGAGGCAGGCAATCTTTTGGGACAAATATTATATTCACCAAAATATGCAGTTTGGGGTTGACTGAAACTATTCATGAATTCATGTAAAATTTGGCCAATAGTTTTGGCCAAAAAAAGTGTATTTTTAAAAGTCAAAATGTTTCATTTTGCCATTTTCAGAATGAAAAATTTCAAAATAATGTTTCAAAAATTGCTTAAATTTTATTCTTAAAAAGGCTAAAAAAAACCAAACCCAAAACCCAGAACCAAAATGAAATGTTTAATTTCTTGTGACTCAAAATATTTTGGTCAACATGAAACAATTTTTCAATATTTTTTTTCAGTTTGGCCAGCAAACAAAACACAAAACAAAACTTCACATAGCTCTAGTCCTTAATATAAGGGCCAGACCTGAAATTCTCAGATACAATGATCATGAGTACAATATAAGAGTCTATATAGAATAGCTGTGGTAAACCAACTTATCTCAGTGAGTTTTATGTCATTTTATATCTGCTAAGAGCCAGGTCCTAAAACTCTTTGCAAAGTGTATAATTTCAAAGTAAAATATAAATGCATATAGTTATTTCTAGATAAAGCAACCAATAATGTTAAATGGGGTTGGAGAATATTATTGGAACTTTATCAGCTAAAAGAAATGTCTATGAACATTTACCATTGTTGCCATATTCACTACTCAAAACATAAATCAATGCAGGTATTTAAGTGCTTTTGTTGGAGGCAGAGTGTTCAGCAACTTGTAGAATCAAGACCTTATACTGACATGAGAGAAATCAGACCTAATATAGTCTACAAATCCATTTCAGATACATTAGGACGCTCCATGCTTAGTTGCTAAATTGAATATTCATCCAAGGGTTTAGAAGGTTTCAAGCACAGAAATCCACCCTTTTGTTAAAAAAAAAAAAATCAACTACTCTGTAGTGGTATTATGTGCCACACATTACTCTGTGAGTAGCAGTGTGTTCATCTGTAACAAAGTGTGTTTCTGCAAGTGCAAGGTAGTTGTTATTCTGAACACCTCTCTGGAAGTTTGATGAAACATACCACATAAACAGCAATTTATTTATTCCATGTAAAATGTATTGCCTTTTCTGTGCATGATATAAGATGCAGTTACTTTCAGGAAGAATGTAAAATATTCAAAATATATAAATTTAAGTCCAGCGTTCAACATACTGTATTTCAGCTTATGGTTCTCTTCCTAGATATAATCTTTATGTCCTCTCATTTGGAAATTACAGTGCTCCACCATTTAATATGAAAGTCACTGCATATCCTATATCTCCTTCAAATAACTCAGAATATGTCTACACTGCAATGTAAGGCCAGGCTCAGACTCAGGCTTGGGCCCAAACCCCCCTTTTGCCTACACAGAAATCTCTTGGACTCAGGCTCTAACCCAGGGTTCCAGTGAGGGTGTAAGGTTCAAGCCCTACTGCTTTGTCGTGTTGACGCAGTCGCCAACAGACTTGGGTTATGGGAGTTTGCCAAAAGTATCCCACAATCCTATGGGATGACTATATTTGTCCTCTCTTCCCCTAGATTCACCAATTGACTCTAGGGAAATGTAAGCACACACACATGCACCCTTGTTCTAGTACAGCAGCTCAGCAAGTCATGTTTAACCCATCCATTTCATTATGACTACTGAGATGCAAACACAACTTCAATGTGTTCACCAATGTCTCACGGAAATTCGGCCCATTTCCTGAAACAGGAGTGAAAGTGCAAGCAAGAGGAGTTCTACAAATAGTGCTTCCTCCACGTTGCTAGCTCTGGTTGCTGGGAGCACGCAGATCAAAATAATAGCTTGGCAGAATGTGTCGGTGGGCTGTTCAAACCTCTTGTAATGCGCGGCATGGACAGTCAATTTTTTCCCACACTGCACTACAAACAAAGAGCTAGGGTCACTAATTTTGGGATGCTGCTAGGTTGGTTGGGTCTACATCTGCAGTATGGACACTGAAGCCCCAGGTTTAGTCCCTGGGTTAGAAAATTCATAAGCTAGGGTTGACAATCAGTGTAGATGTTCAAGCCTTGGGGCCTCTAACCCATGGCCCATTGACTCAAGTTCAAATAACTCTGGGCTTACATTGCAAGGTAGACATATCCACAATCATTTACCAGTCAGTGCTGGTCATTTTCAGAACCAGACTTTTGACTGGCATTGCTGTTTTCAAAACTGCTTTTCAAGGAACAATAATGCTGAACCAATTATAAACATTAGAGCAATATACTGCAAAAAAGTTGCCTCATTTTTAAAAATTACAACAAAACCACGAGCCTAATGATGATTTTAGCCCATTGTCTTATTGCCTGCTAAATTTAGCATATAATACAGAGAGATCAACGCACCATCCATTTAGAATGTATATTCTAACACAAACATTACAGATACACCGCTACCTCTCTATATCGTGACCCGATATAACACGAATTCGCATATAATGCGGTAAAGCAGTGCTTCAGGGAGGCAGGGCTGCGCACTCCGGTGGATCAAAGCAAGTTCAATATAATGCGGTTTCACCTAAAACACGGTAAGATTTTTTGGCTCCCAAGGACAGCATTATATCGAGGTAGAGGTGTAGTTCAAAATTCTAAAAACTGGCTTGCATTTATAGCCTGAATAGAAAATATTGTGTGTCCATGGCTAATTTTTTTAAATGTGGATGTCCAAAGCTTGGTGTATTCAACACATCTGAAAATCAGGCAATTTCTGTTGAAGTACCTAAGGCCCCAATCCTAGAGACATTTATCCTACCTACACGCTTAACATTGCACATGAATAGTCCCATTGTCAAAAGCACATGCATGAATGTTTGCAGGATCAGGGTCTAAATATAGATTTAGGTTCTTAACATTACACACCAACCCTGGCCCCACTGAAGTCAGTAGAAAAATTCCCATTGACTTCAATCATCACCCTCAGGTATGACAATTTTGGCCAAAGTTCTTGTAGGTCATTAGGTTTGTACTGTCCCCCTCTTTAAATAAACTAATTGAAAGGGACAAATACTGCTGGATTCTCTATGAGGCTCTAAATTGTTGAGTTAGGATGAGTTCCTCCTGCAGAGTGGGCCTCTGCTCATACAGATGATCAAAGGCTTTCAGGGCAATCCAAGAAATTACTGAGGCATAGACACCTGCACTGCTGTTTGCCATCATCCCACAGCATGGAATCAATGTTATCTTATTATTTTGAAGTTGTATGGAGAGACAATGCTGTGAAGAGTGGTCATTAACTTGACCCTAATTCCTTCTAACCCAGAAAGTCTCCACAGGTTGGTTTCTATGACATGGAAGCAAGAAGGTGCCCTGTGCCTACACCTCCATATACCTCCATATGGCTCCCCTCTTAATGTGGTAATGGAGGAGACAGTGAGGCCTTTACATTTTAACTAGAACTGATTTTAAAAAGGAAGGAGTGTTGGAATCCTAATTTTCCCTCTTTTTTTTAATTTGAATTTTTTTGAATTATGAAATTCAAAATTTCAAAATTGGAAAAATTTCAACCAGCTCTAAATTAAACCTAATCTCTTATGAAAATATTTCCTTACAGTGAGAACCTTTAAAGAGTTTTTTAAAAAACATTTTATTTACGCTTAAGTGAGGTATGAAAAGATTTCCCTATACTTAAGATGTGAGATTCAGTGCTGTGCCTCTGAGAGGCACATGCAGAACTTGCCATCAAGGGGATATGGGCTAATGTGACTTTATGCTGCCTTCACTCCCTATTGATTCGAGATTGTTCAGATACACCTCTACCACCCCCAGTCATAGTCCTACGCTAGGAAGTGTGAGGGGGGTCCTCCGCCAGTGGCATGGGATTCGCCCCAACCTAGAACCAGGGCTTTTATGGCCCCTTTATGCTGCTCTGATCACTTTACCTGGGATAAAGGAGTCAGAACAGAATGAAAGTCTCACCCAGAATAGGCTGGTCAGCCTCACTAGAATAATTAGTTTTACCTAAGTTAGATATGGAAAATTGAACTGTTTACAAAGATTCCAATTGTACCTATATACATCATATCATAAAGCAGCATCAATGAAAAACATTAGAAAACTGTAGAAGAAAGAAAACTACATATTTATCATTTTGTTTAGTGTTTTCCTGTATCAAGAACCACAGAACAAATCAACTCAAAAAAGTTTTTCAGGCAAGCAGTAAGTGAATGAAGTCTAAACTTTTATCATTGTTTATTAAGAATCTTAGCTTCAACACTAAAGAGAGCTGAAAATTTTTGATCTATTTTAGTTGTTGATGTTAAAAAAATGACTTTAGAAAAGAAGAAAAAATATATTTGGAAGAAATGATTTTTTGAAATTTTCCATTTTTGTATGAAATCAGAACATGAAAAAAATAGCTTGTTTTTTCCCTTGTAGTTTAGAAAAATGTATGCTACAACATCCCTTACTTCAATTATTAGGACATGTAGCTGACAAGGAGGAAAAGAGTTGGAGTCAGAAAAACCTAATGCCATATTAGAAACACCACCACTTGTGACAAATGTTAGGAGCAAATTCATGACTTGAATTTATCATCAAAACGTCATACTATTTATGGGATGCTTAAAACAGTGATTTGTGGCTAGAGTTATCTGGAAATTATTAGAAGCCATTAGCATTGGTCCAGAAGGGTTTGAAACACTTAAACCAGGTATGCCCAAACAAAGAAGTTAAGTTTTTGGAATGTGAATGGATGTGCAAGAAGTTCACAAGATATTTACAGGATCTTGATACTTTTAAGCTTATTAAAAAAAAAATCAGTCATGTGTACTGTTAGTAAACAAAGATCTAGGTATCCCTTAGATGCCAGAAGTTACTTTATTGCACTGCAGAATATGCGCCAGGAAAGACACTACTGGTGTCTCATACCTTGTCAGAATTCCTACATGAGACCATGACTTCAGTGAAATGAGAGGGGAACTCTCCTAAACAGAAAGATTGTTCACCTGTGTCAATTATATTATAGTCTTGCAGTGGTTGAAGGATGACAGACTGGAAAGGACACATGAGATAATCTAGGGGGTTGCAAATTTCATGAGCAAATCCAGATGTCAGTGAGGTGACCAAGTATAGAACAGGATATTAACTCCAGGGGGTAGTCTGTTAACCTTGCAGAATAACCACAAAGACACATCTCAAAGAATCTCATATGCAGAGCATTATACAATAGATCTTGGGAAAGAAGAGGTTTTGCCTATATGAAGAAAATGCCATATCTGATAGCAGTTTTCCCTTTTCTCTTGTGTAAATCCTACTTCCCAGTTATTCTTAACAGAAAAGCTCACAGAAAATTAAAAGACATCTTTTCTCTTTTAGGCATTCTTCAAAAAATGCTCCCAGTTGTAATGACAACAGCCGTAGTTGCTGGCTCTAAATTCCCCAGCCAGTAGCAGTGTACGGGATTCTTCCATCCAAAGTGCAGGACAGTGCAATTGTCCTTGTTGAACCTCATCAGCTTTCTTTTGTCCCAATCCACCAATTTCTCTAGGTCACTCTGGACCCTATCCCTACCCTCCAGCGTATCGACTTCCCCCCCGCCCAGCTTAGAGTCATCCGCAAACTTGCTGAGGGTGCAATCCATCCAATCATCCAGATCATTAATGAAGATTGTGAACAAAACCGGCCCCAGGACAGAGATCTCTGGGGCACTCCGAATGATATTGACTGCCAACTAGATATCGAGCAGTTGATCACGAGCGGTTGATCCCAACGATCTAGCCAGCTTTCTATCCACCTTATAGTCCATTCATCCATACTTTTTTAATTTGCTGGCAAGAATACTGTGAGAGACCGTATCAAAAGCTTTGCTAAAGTCAAGATATATCACGTCCACTGCTTTCCCGATATCCACAGAGCCAGTTATCTCATCATAGAGGGCAATCAGGTTGGTCAGGCATGATTTACCCTTGGTGAATCCATGTTGACTGTTCCTGATCACCTTCCTCTCCTCCAAGTGTTTCAAAATGGATTCCTTGAGAACCTGCTCTATGAATTTTCCAGGGACTGAGGAGAGGCTGACTGCTCTGTAGTTCCCCGGATTCTCCTTCTTCTATTTTTTTAAAGATGGGCACTATATTTGCCTTTTTTCAATAGTCTGGGACCTCCCCCGATCACCACGTGTTTTCAAAGATAATGGCCAATGACTCTGCAATCACATCAGCCAACTCCCTCAACACCCTCAGATGCATTAGATCCGGACCATGTTCAGCTTTTCTAAATAGTCCTTAAGCTGTTCTTTCACCACTGAGGGCTGCTTATCTCCTCCCCACCCTGTGCTGCCCGGTGCAGCAGTCTGGGAGCTGACCTTGTCTGTGAAGACAGAGGCAAAAAAAGCATTGTGTACTTAAACTTTTTCCACATCATCTGTCACTAGGTTGCCTCCCCCATTTAGTAAGGGGCCCACACTTCTTCTTGTTGCTAACATACCTGAAGAAATCCTTCTTGTTACTCTTCACATGCCTTGCTAGCTGCAACTCCAATTGTGCTTTGGCCTTCCTGATTACACCCATGCATGCTCGAGCAATATTTTGATACTCCTCCCTAGTCATCTGTCCAAGTTTCCACTTCTTGTAAGCTTCCCTTTTCTGTTTAAGCTAACTGAGATTTCTCTGTTAAGCCAAGCTAGTCTCCTGTCATATTTCCTATTCTTTCTGCACATCAGTATGCTTTGTTCCTACGCTCTCGATAAAGCTTCTTTAAAATACAGCCAGATCTCCTGGACTCCTTTCCCCCTTATATTAGCCGTCCTAGGGATCCTGCCCATCAGCTTCGTGAGGGAGTCAAAGTCTGCTTTTCTGATGTCCAGGGTCCATATTCTGCTGCTCTCCTTTCTTCCTTTTGTCAGGATCCTGAACTCAACCATCTCATGGTCACTGCTGCCCAGGTTGCCACCCACTTCTACTTCCCCTACCAGTTCTTCCCTGTTTGTGAGCAGCAGGTCAAGAGGAGCATGGCCCCTAGTTGGTTTCTCCAGCACTTGCACCAGGAAGTTGTCCCCAACACTCTCCAAAAACTTCCTGGATTGTCTGTGCACTGCTGTATTGCTCTCCCAGGAGATGTCAGGGTGATTGAAGTCCTCCATGAGAACCAAGGCCTGTGATCTGGAAACTTCTGTTAGTTGTCCGAAGAAAGCCTCATCTACCTCCTCCTCCTTCTCTGGTTGTCTATAGCAGACGCCCACCACGACATCACCCTTGCTGCTCTCTCCTCTAAACTTAACCCAAAGACTCTCAACAGGGTTTTCTCCAGTTTCATACTGGAGCTCCGCGTAATCATGCTGCTCTCTTATATACAGTGCAAGTCCTCCACTTTTCTCCCCACCTGTCCTTCCTGAACAGTTTATAGCCATCCATGACAGTGCTCCAGTCATGTGAGTTACCCCACCAAGTCTCTGTTATTTCAATCACATCATAGCTCCTTGACTGTACCTGGACTTCCAATTCTTCTTTCTTGTTTCCCAGGCTTCTTGTGTTCGTGTATGGGCACCTAAGATAACTAGCCTATTGCCCTACTTTCTCAGTATGAATCAGGAGGCCTCCCCAGTTGCACCATCCTAATTGTGTTTCCTCCCGGTATCCCACTTCCCCACTTACCTCTGGGCTTATGTTACCATACCCCGGCAAAACTCGTTTAAAGCCCTCCTCACTATGTTAGCAAGCCTTCCTGTGAAGATGCTCTTCCTTCTCTTCATTAGGTGGATCCCATCTCTTCCTAGCAGTCTTTCTTCCTGGAACAACATCCCATGGTCAACGAATCCAAGCCCTCCCTCTGGCACCACCTGCATAACCACACATTTACTTCCACAATTTGATGATCCCTTCCTGGGCCTTTTCCTTCAACAGGGAGGATGGACAAGAACACCACTTTCACCTCAAACTCCTAGGGTGGGATATATGAGGATATGTGTACTCTTTTATCTGTAGTAGTAAGCCCAACGAAAAAAGTCCTGGGGATTTGAGGTAGGTACTCCACAGTGAGGCAGAACGAGAAATAAAGTCATAATGTTCTTTTTTTCCATGTCTGGAGAAAATGACTTTCGGTAATTCTTTTACCATGATCACATGGCAAACAGCATTACTTCTCAGTTACTTTCTCTACTGCTATTTATGTAGCTGTCTTTCACACCCAAATGCTGGAGAGATTATAATTCTTTAAACCATGAAATACACACTTAAGTAGCTATGCAATTCACAGGCATTCACATAACCATAACCATTCACACATTACAACTGAGCACTTTTCTGAATAGAGATGGATTTAAGCATGTTCTTCAGTGTTTTATTGAATTGGGGCTTCACTACATAGTGAATCACGATACTAAGGTTCACAGCCTTACATTGTAAGCTATTCAGGGAAGGTTTTTTATGTGTTTGTATATCAGCTAGATCAGTGTTTCTCAAACTTGGGATGCCGCTTGTGTAGGGAAAGCCCCTGGCGGGCCGGGCGGTTTGTTTACCTGCCCCATCCGCAGGTTCGGCCGATCGCAGCTCCCACTGGCCGCGATTCACTGCTCCAGGTCAATGGGAGCTGCTGGAAGCGGTGCGGGCCGAGGGATGTGCTGGCCGCCGCTTCCAGCAGCTCCCATTGGCCTGGAGCAGTGAACCACGGCCAGTGGGACTTGCGATCAGCCGGACCTGCTGACGGGGCAGGTAAATGAACCGACCCGGCCCAGCCCGCCAGGAGCTTTCCCTGCACAAGCAGCGTCCCAAGTTTGGGAAACACTGAGCTAGATAAATGGGCTCTCAAATCAGACTGAAGTCATTTTTCAAAAAATAAACTTCCAGTGAGAATAAAGCTTCTCAAGTACAGTTGGCCTATTCTGTAAACAATGTTCACCTTTATTTAAACCCTTTGCTGCAGTAGACCTTTATTGCTTGTAGCCCAAAAATAGAAAAATTATTTAAACAGGATAATTTTCTTACTGGAATATATATGAATTATCACATTTAAAACAAACTCAAAATGTATTTTCCTTTCATGCTTATACACACAAACACATATCTAATTTATAATATCAGAAAATCCAATGAGTAATGATAGAATAATTGATGGCAAAAATATTTTAGAAAAGAAAATGGTGTTTCAGACCAACCATTAATATTGCAAGGATATAGAGTAGCAAGAAAGTTAATAGGTAAACTGAGCACTCTGGGAAATTGTATTGCCCATATACATATATTTTTATACTCAAATACTATTTAGCAGGTCTATGAACCAGTTTTAGCCAGCTAGCACACTATTATATGTTAAATGAATTAAATGCTGTCTCATTTGCATAGACAAATCTCTAATAATGATTAATGGACACTTAATCATATATGAGTGGTGACTCAAAAATGTGCAACAATGAAGGATGAATATTGGACCATAATATCAAATGCATTCTCCACCTTTGTGCTGACCATCCTATTGTTTATATATTAAAGGAGACTAATCCTCTTAAAGGCTAAATTAGAGCACTGAAAGCATATAGAACATGAGGAGTTGTTGTTAGTAGCTCTAGTGCCTAGAGAGCAATGGAGGGAGGAATTATATCTGCAGGATGGAGAGGCAAGCATCATAACTCTAGAGATGTGAGGGGAACACACTGAGCAGAGACGCTTGCTACATTTTCAGAGATGTTCGCTTCACTCAGTGCAGACTATGAATACTAGTTGATGAACAGGTAACCATGCCCTAACCACCTGGTGGTGTTCTGTCTGGAGACCTTCATGCTCCTGGCTGTACTAATTTTCCCACATTCACTCAAGAAACGTTCACAGTTGTATTATAGCACCCTATAATCACTTTCACCACCACGTGGGGCAGCCATAATATGGCACTAAATACATCTAATTTATAAACAACCTTAAGTATGTGTTACATTCTGAATGGAAGGAAAGGTTGGGAGGAATATACCGACTGAAGCAGTCACTTAGCATAATTTCTTTAGATGCTTCTTTACTTCCCTATCATGGGCTCTCCTATCTGTATTCTCCAATTCTGAGAGTTCATTTTGCTCTGAACCCCTTTAGGTTGTACTGCTCTAACTGTTCACAGATTACCCAAAAGTAAATGTTTAAGGGACCTAAGTATCTCCTCATACCCTCATTGGTCCTCTGCATCTTATTTCCTCTCTTCCTTCTTCTTCAGCCAGTTTTCCCTGCCTCCATCCACACTAATACTTCAGACTGACATTCTGTTCTCAGGCAGAATGTCAATGAATGAGTCTCTGGAAAATTCAGTATGGAAATATACCTCCCATATTAATTTTCCCATTGAACAAAGCACTAAATTAAACATTTATTTAAAACATGCTTCTAGGATTTTAACGTTATTCTATATAAATAAACCCCAATATTAAGAATATGTCCTCGTTCTTCCATAGTTCTAGATATGGAAAACTAAATCCAGGTATTATACATTTTATGAGTCAATGAGACTCAAACAAATAATAATTCAGATTACAAAATACTAGAGCACTTACTTAGCAGCAGAACTGGGAAACAAATACTATTTTTCCTCTTGTTTTTTTTTTCCTCTATGCCTTCCCCATCTCCAGTTCTCTGAAGGTCTTGCTTATTTCTGACTAATAAATAAGATTTATGATATACAAAGAAACCTCTTTTGTCCATTTCTGGGAGAGAATAAGGGAGAAAAGATAGAAAGGAATAAGCAATGCCAAAGGTTAACTTGGGAAAACTAAAAATATGACACCATCCAACTTCTTTAAATCTAACTCTTGTTTGGCCCAAAATATAAAATATTTATAAAATATACGCAAAGGCGTGAGGGGGAACCACTCCTAGTTTCATTAGGGCGCCTAGCTATGGAGCATGGACAGGAGCTTGTAGACCGGGATGAAGGTGTATTGCTTGCCCGATCACCTAGCTGGGCAAGACGGTTTCCGGGTTATAGGTTACTGGATAACACAGATTGGGCAGTTACAGTCACAGCCGCTGCCTTATTGGCAATGGAGGGATTGCCAATATCAGTTAGGAGGGTCGCATGGGGGCGCTCATCCACAAGAGTACGAGTTTGGGCCGGATGGCATTCGGCCCCTAGTCATTTTTTGGCTTCTCTGGTGAGTGGTCCCAATCTTCCCATCCCAATTTCATGGCTAACTCTAGCTGCTGAGTATCCATCATTTTATGCAGGGCCTCTTTTGAGAGCCCGTGTCCGAGCAAAAACCCAAATCGGGCCCTTTCGGCTCGAGTGCGCTCTGGGTATTTACGACGCACTCCGGGGCCTTCTAAAGTTGTGCGGGTATGAGGAGCTGGGCTTACCGGGAGAGCTTGGGTTTCGGGAGGGATCTTTATCTTGCTTCTGGTTTCATATCGAGCAGATATTGGCTGACCAGCGACCGTATGAATCCACATCATAGCCCCCGCATCCGCTTTGGATAATCCCTCTAAGGCCATATCAATAGCATTTTCATCTACTGGAATTCATGAGGGGTCGGTTAAATAACGGAGAGGGGTGGGCATTAGTTGTTGTGCCTGGGTTAACATGAGCGGGTGGCGCTGGGGAGTCCATAAAGCTATGGAGGCACCGGCTATGCCAAACATAAGGTCTTGGGAAGTAAGAATGGATCCTGGTGGTATATACATGCCCTTAAATGATCCCTCCATTGCCAATAAGGTCGCGGCTGTGACCGTAAATGCCCAAACTGTGTTATCTAGTAACCTATAACCGGGAAACCCTCTTGCCCAGCTAGGTGATCGGGCAAGCAATACACCTTCATCCCGGTCTACGAGCTCCTGTCCATGCTCCATAGCTAGGCTCCCTAACCAAACTAGGGTGGTTCCCCCTCACGTCTTTGTGTATCTTTTATAAAATCCTTCATTTTGGCCTTCGTGCAAGATCGATATTTGGTGACGTGAGTGGTGGCCCCTTGTTGGTCGACCTTGGTCTTGGTGACGGCGACCGGAAATGCCTCCAAGACTGGATTATTACCTGGCGGGTTAATTAGAGGGTCAAGAGGGGCCGATGGCTGCGAAGGCAGATCGGGATAAACCCGGGGCGGTGAAACACCAGGTTGCTGCGGCCATTTTGGTTCCTCATATGGAGGCGGAGTTGTTAATACGGGATGCGATTCAGCATTCCCTGCCCCGGGATCAATTTCAGGCCCCGTGACTGCTTGCCTGGCCGCAAACATAGTGCCCCCGTGTAGAACGGAGCAAAGGTCCAGGGCTTTACCCAGAAATTTACAAAGTACCGAGGAGATGTCCTCAGACTTATAAGTGTCAGGGCGTAGTTTTTTGGCCTTCTTAATTTCTTCCAGCCCCTCCGTGAGTTGACACAAGAGGTTGTGCCCAGGGCTGGATATGGGCACATGGGGTATTGGCTTCAGTTTTGAAACGGAACCCCCTGACCCCTTTACAATTCGACAACAATTTTTCCATCGTTGTTCCGGGTCCGACCCATCAATTGGATCCCCAGCCTGAGTACACTGGGGTTGAAGGGACCTATCTGATGGGGCTGCTCTAAAAGCTGGGTGAACTGTTAAAAGACAGCCCACATCTCGCAACGTGAGGGGCACTGTGTAACTCTTGCAGTCCCTCCCTGTACCTATGGAACAAACCCATTCAAGATTTTCAGGTTGGGATTTACTTGTAAACAAATGAAACTGCAGATGATGAAACTGTTCCGTTTCATCATCCCCTCTAGACCTAAGCCTCCAGGGACACCCACCATCCTCCAATTCCGAGAATCCTGTTTGTGACGCCACGTTCGGCCCAAAAGGGGCTTGTGGTTCTTTAGGGGTTCTCGGTGAAGGACTGAGTTGAATGACCCAGGAGGAGGGGGAATGGATACAACTCAATTTTATTATATGATGATAATTATAATAAAATGTTAATTTCATGAATTCTTATTAACTTGCTACTATACTATGTAACAGATTTAAAGCAACTATAATTACTATGTAACTAAATTTGTAACACTTGCAATTATTATGTAACTAACTTTAAAACACTTACAAGATAAGGGAAAGGAAACACATTAACAATTGAGGCCTTTTTCAGTCTAACCACAGTATGGGGTAACAAGCAAAGTAACCACAAACAAAGCAATGATAGTTAACTAATTACTTACGACCATGCAGATAACAGCCAGATGGGAGAGCATATACATAATGAATTCGAGCCGGCTATATGACACACGCTCAGGCTGAATTCGGGAGCGGGAGGGTCAAGCCCAAGTTGATCAGACCTGGACTGGCTGTGACGTAGATTCGTTTTCGGGACACCTCTGATTGCTATACAGGGGCGACTAAGTATATAGTTTCTGGAAGTGAATGTGGCACACGTTGATTGGTTTTTTAGTGCCCCACTGTCTTCCCCTTATTAGGAAGAACAGTACAATACGGAAACTGCAGAAATGGTTTTTTGTGTGGTAACACTAGGGACACGTCCCTCATAAGTTTCCTGTGATAAGCACTATGCCCTAATAAGGTCGTGCAGTCTATTGGGCCTCTTTCCTGGCTTCGGGTCCGCTGCGGGGTTGCGAAGCGGCCTGGCCAAAACGAATGGAGGGGGGTATACACTGTATCAACAACTCTATTAATGTTCATCTTTACTCAAAAGTTGTATGCAAAATCAGACCCATATGTGACGGTAGAAGGAAAAGTTCTAAATCGAAGGTGATTAGAGAGAGATTTTGTTCTGCTGCTAAGGAAGGAAACTTTGAAAAGACATGAAAAGATTTATGTGAAGACATGAGACATTTTTTCCCCTCTGAAAACTCTTAAGATATCTAACCCTTCCAAGGCCCACAACCTAAAGTTATTTTTACTGTTTTAATTTTATTCACATTTTGTCAGTTTTTATTATGTTTATGGAACTTTATTAAAGTTAATGAACTAATTATTCATTTTTATTGCCCAATGCTTTTCAGTGCTATGATGGGCAGAGATTAAGCAAAGGCCAATTATATTGCTGTGGTTTTGGTGGCTTCTAATAATTTCACTTGTTTCTACCTTTTTTTGAGCTAATGCTTGGTAAACTACAGTAGTTGTTTTAATCTTTTTTTCCTTCACAGTCTGTAAAAATGGCAAGCCACAGTATTAGCCAACTAATTGTTTTGTAGGGGCTTTGTCTCTATTGTTGAATATCATTGAGAAAATATTTTGTATTTCCATTTAGATTGGTATTGTGTACATTCTACATTATCTTTCAGTCTGACTAGAACAGCATTTTGGGATCTGGGCTGCTTTTGTGGTTGTAATGTCTAATATATACTACAGTATCTTCCTAAGAGATGTGTGTGGGTGTGTTATAACTGATCCTTGGGAGAGCTTCCTGTGGGTAAGGTTGCAGAACAGTGTCAGTTATAACCCCTTATTTTCACACACTCAAATCTTTCCATTATGTTCCCTTTTGAATAAAATGTGAGTTCCTGTGAACTGCATAGCTACTTAAGTGTGTATTTCATGGTTTAAAGAATTATAATCTCTCCAGCATTTGGGTGTGAAAGACAGCTACATAAATAGCAGTAGAGAAAGTAACTGAGAAGTAATGCTGTTTGCCATGTGATCATGGTAAAAGAATTACAGAAAGTCATTTTCTCCAGACATGGAAAAAAGAACATTATGACTTTATTTCTCTTTCTGGATATGGTTTAATCAGTCCTCAACTTTGTTATTAGATGTCAGGGACGACCCAGCAGATAAAAGTGTACAGTGCAAGTAATTCCATGATCATTTCAATAGTTACCTGGGAGCTTCCTCCAGCCCTACTTTTTCATACGGATCCCCAGCCAACCCACTGTTGGGACCTTACCATCTCTCCCCCTCATATGAGGATTAAGTTGGGTTATAAAGGAAGGGCAGGGTTTGGCTCCCCACTGTGCCAATCATAGGAGCCCCTCCTCCCTAGACCCCCAGTTCCTCTCCTTTAACAAACTCCTCCTTTAAGTCTTTTAGCAAGCCATTTATCTGGTCAGTGTATCCCTTCTTTATGGAGAACCTGCACTAGACATCTGCCCCACGCTTATATTATGAGTTGTGACATCATAGCCTAACTCCCTTCCCTATTCACCATATCAAAGACTTGTGGGGAAGGAAAAAAAAAACAACATACCAGCACCACCTTAGCCAATCTCGTGGTGAGAGAAAAAATTCCCTCCCAGGGCTCCAAGAAAGGAGTGGGTAGCGCAACACCCACAATGTGTCCCAACCAAACCTGGTATTTTGCCACTTCCAAGGGGTAGGGAGGGTGGCTGCTGCTTCTCCTGGTCTAGGGTAAAGGGGCTTCTCCCATTGGACTTCTCCTTTATCAACTCCTCAGGCCTTCGGGTCCCTGGAGGATGAATCAGCATCAACACGCTGATCCACCCTATGTTTTCAGCAGCTCCTGTGCCTCTCTCTCACCTCCCACCCATAAAGCGCTATACCCCTTCCCCCGGCAAGCCAGACAACACCCCCTGCACTGCTTAAAGGTATGTTAATGTAAGCTAAACAAGAATCGTCATCTAAAATATCTTCCTTTGTGCATATTGTGTCCTTTGTAAAGAGAAAATGAAATTTCCCTTCTATTTTTTTCTGAAGTATTACTGATTTCACAAATGCTGTGGGAAGTAAACATCTCTATCTGGCAGTTGATTCTATCTGGAGCTCTAGAACAGTGTCTTTTTATTAGTACACTCTACCCCGATATAATGCTGTCCTCGGGAGCCAAAAAATCTTACCGTGTTATAGGTGAAACCGCGTTATATCGAACTTGCTTTGATCTGCCGGAGTGCGCAGCCCTGCTACCCCGGAGCACTGCTTTACCGCGTTATAATCGAATTCGTGTTATATCGGGTCGCGTTATATTGGTATAGAGGTGTATTTATTGTTGCAGAAACAAGATTACATATGGGGTTTCTCTAGAAGTAAAATACCTTTTAGCAAGGAGAGCTGAAAATGTCTCTTTCACATGCCCCACAGTTGTAGGGTAAGAATTAGTCACCTCTTCTCTTCTGTCATCTGTTGCTCTGCTTAGCAGAGGAAGATGAGAGGTGACAGATAGTACAGTACATGGGTTCACTATGTGCCACTGCCTTCTACTAGATTCAGTTTACATTTCTGTTCAACTGGGTGTGATCATGGCACATTGTAATATGTCTCATAGGTAATATAAAACATAATGCTAAATGTCAATTGATATTTCCTTTAGCTCACAGAATACGTTTGCTCCTTTTGGAACAAAGAGTGTAGATCTGAAAGGTAACTAATTCATATTTAATTCAATCCATCCACAAACACTGGCAAGTTCCAAGTGAAATATGGCTATTAGGTCCAGTAGTGAACTTGAAACAAAAAGAGAAAAAATAAATAGTTGTATATTTGTTTATTAATAGAAATATAAAGGGATGTCCTATTGATGTGGTATTTATCATACTTATCATGCTGGCCTCTGTGCGTGCGCACATGCGTGTGTGTGTGTGTGTGTGTGTGTGTGTGTGTGTGTGTGAGAGAGAGAGAGAGATGAATGATGTGGTTAAAAAAAAGTGGACCCTGGTCTTGAAATACTGAAGAATTTCTGTAAAAATTGGAGTGCACTTTTGACAAGCTGCATACTTTATACTGAGTAAGTTACTCATCCATACTATTTAGAAATATTTATGAACAAAACCAAATACATTTGAAGAAAATCACAATCAGTTTGCTAACCAAAAACGGGGTCGCATTTCACAACAAATATTATTCACAACGAGTAGAGCTAAGTGGGAAAATATTTTCCCATCCTCGGAAAATTTGAGATCTCAAACATTTTTCAAATGCCAAGTTGGTTTGAAAAGTCAAAATCACCAAAATTTTCATGAACTAAAAATAAGATAAATAATAAATAAATAAATAATAATAATTAATAATAGGTGTGTCAATTAAAATGTTTCATTTTGATAATTTTTAAATGGTTTATTTTGATATTAGCTTATTAATTTATTCATTTACTGTAAGGGCACCTGAATTTCTTAAGTAAATGTAATTTTGAATAACAAAGAATTGAACTTTTCCCCCCTCAAAAATGTCAAAACAGAACATTTCAACAATTTTAAAAAAATTCTCATTAAAAAAAAAACCCAGGAAATTTGTCAAAACCCCCCCTTTCCCACACCCCCCCCCCCCCCCCCCACAATCATCATTTTTGATCGGAAAAACATCAAAAATTTCCCAAACCATCTCTAGTAAAAAATAGTTTAACCAACTCCAATCACATTCTGCTTTGCTGATCTGCTTGAGAGAAAACAAGATTTATCAAACGTAATCTATGTAAAACACATGAAAAGGTACCTGTAGAGTGCTACTCTTTTTCCACTTACAGAAGAAAGCCTTTGGAAGGGAGTGCTGGCAAAAAAGAGGTAAGGGAAGAAAGTAAAAAGTGTCTAAGAAAAGCAAAAAGGAGATAAGGCATGTGTTCCAAAGTTACCCCAGAAGTCAAGAACTGTCAAATCAGTATCAGCAGTTGAAGTGAAATATACTGAGACAGTGTTAGTCCCTCCAAGCAATCAGTGATGCCACAAGGCATGTCAGAGGAAAAATCCACATTAATACTGTGGCAGTTAGTTTTTCCACTGACCTTGACCAAACATACTAAGATTTTCACACTGTCTGTCATATGAGTGTCAGTTAAGGAAAAGATGAAAAATTACTTGAAAAGTCAGTTTTAAAACAGAGACAGGGAAGCCCCACTTGAAGGAACACTATAAAAATGCCTTGTCTCACCACGTTAAGATTTACGCATTGACAATCATCAAATTTCAATTTGCTGGCAGCTCTTCAAGGTCTAAACTACCTCTTTGTAATGCAGAATCGAAAACAAATTCCAAATCATTTGTTGCAACAGTGTCTTTGTCTACTGGAAAGACAATCGATTCTGCCCAAAATAGTGAATGTCAAAATCGAATTTAAAAAAGAAATCACCCTTGTGGAATCATGTAATTTCAGAGATAATATATGAGTTTGTGCACCAATATTTATTTTGTTCCTTGGTTTACTTTTCAAAAAGTCATGGCCACAGCAATCTTATGTCATTGCGTACAATGCCAGATACTTCTTTAAATTAAAAAAATAAATTATCCCTTATTAATTGCATGAGAAAAAATGTGAACAGGCCCATTTTCAAATGTTGGGAAGCAAATATTATTAAAAATATAGTACACCTAAATATGTTAGTAAGTAAATTAGTGCAAACATATTACCACTGAATGAATTATCTGTATACACAAATCACATTCCAAAGAAATCATGACAAGGCAAACAAAAAGCATGTAATTAATGACATTTACTTAAGCCCCAATCCTGTAGCTCATAGGTAGAATATTGGGCTGGCATGGAGTCCCATTGAGGTCAATAGGGGTCTGCCTGCACAGAATTTGTTGCAGGACTGAACCTTCAGTCACTTGGGAACTTTGGGCTCAGCCACCTTGAATTTTACATGTTAACAAGTAACAAAAGTGGTGCCTAGGGACTAAGCTCATGCCATAGTTACACCAATAGTAATGGGGAAAAAATAGAATCAAGTTTCAAAGATTTTCATTTTATTTACACTTCAAAGACAAAAATGACACTACTTTTCTTATTAAAGTAATATAAAATGAGTAACTCAGGTGGGTCGCTAGAGATGAGAGTTGACCAGAAATCTCATTACTAGTTTCTTAATCCCCCCCCCCCCCAAACAAACAAACAAACAATAGAATTCTTATTTAAAAGTTTGATTTATTTGCTCAAAAACAGGACCAATTCATACTGAAAATAAATCAATTTCCAGTTCATTTCTTATTCTGGTTTTGAGCCAATAATCTAAAATTTGCCAGGGTTATTAGGAGAAAGATCACTTTATAAGAAATTGTAAATGTTGTTTGTTCCAAATTAAACCCCCTCCATTTGAAAAAAGCAAAATTTTGAAGGTGTGTAAATTAAAATTGTGAACATTTGAGTGATTTTTAAAGCCATGACATCTTACAGCTCTACTACAATTTTTCTTATTGTTACTAGTTTAAATCATAGAGATCCATATATATTTTATTCTAGACATATTCACAGTTGGATTGAGTTTTCCAGATTTAGTTTCCCTTCTTTGGTAATGAGAAAATGCTCAAGTTATCCAAATGCCCTGTAGCACTCAAAAGCAGCTGGGTTGTGCTAGCACTGTTAACTCCTGCTATGGAAATATATTGTAGGAGATATGTCAGTTTTGTAATCCATGACTATTTTCAGGGACAATGCTTCTATGAGGTGTGTCCGGACTAGAAAGCAGGAAAGGGGACAAAAAGGGAGATAAAAATTATGTGATTATCACCATTTATTGTATGCAAACATTATTCTTTAAGTTTCTGTTTGCATGAATTGGAATAAAATAACATTGCTTTGAGTCCTGCTAGCACCAGGGCAGATGCATGGGTGCTAGGAAATAGTTACATCATTTTCTAGCACAGAGAAGGCCACAGGGTACTGATCTGATTAAGAAAGTGAGAATTACACAATAGTAATAAAACAGAACAAGGTGTTCATTAAAGCCTTGCCTGGACTAGGATTTTGAAGTTGTTGATTCCACACAATCCCAGGACACATGACTTTGCTTTACAGACAGTCTAGCCATTAATTCTGACTGGATAAGCATTAATTTAGTTGGGTTTCCTGAACATTCCTGGAATTCCTCTGAATTCCAACTCTAAAGGGACTTTCAGAGGCAGCAGTTGTTGTGGGAGTCCCAGGAAGCATAGTTCACCAATGGATTAAACTCTTTTGCTATTTCCATATGAGGACATTGAAACTCACTCCTTGACCCATTGACTTCCTAATGGAAGTGTGAAGGAAGCAGTGGGAATTTCAATCCCTTATGTTCATCTTTCATCTTGGCAAATCCTAAAGTGACACAGCCTCCTTGCAGATCAAGCTATGTCCTTAAAGTGGTCTGGTTGGATATTCAGTGTATGTCCATCATTGGCAATCTTATTGTGCCACCAAAACTTTTGCCATTCCTGGGTAAGCATGCTTTGGAATTTTTTGATCTTCCATTCAAATAATATGTCTGTCAGAAGAAAGCTGTTAAACCTGAACCAGTGCTGAAGGAGGCAGTTGCTGATTTTGTCTTTGAATACCCTCCTTACTGATCTTATCCTGCCTCTTAATATGGAGAAGCAGACAAAGATGACAAGAATCAAAACCATCAGTCTGCCTCTCTTCAGCCTTCCTTATTGCCAACATATCCCTGCTATACAACAGAGTTTTTATAAATAAGGTTCTATAGATCCACAGATTCATAGCAAGCTTGATGTCACAACATATACACAGAGGTCCCAAAACATGGCTCTAGCTACTGCTATATGAGTGTCGATATCTTTTGATCATTCTCCAGCACTATGATACTCAAGTATTTGACAGTTGCCACCTGGCTCAATGTCCTGTCCAAGCAGGTTAATACTGATCTGGCTGTAATCTAGAGCTGGAGATTGCTGTCTGGTAATGGCTAGGGAATTCGTTTTATCCTGATTATTTAACAGACTACACATGTGCTGCTTCTTTGCTGACCAGATTGGCCAGCTGCTGCAGCAATTCACCAAACTAAGCCAATGTTCACCTATAAACCATATAACTAATACAGTTTTATCAAAATGTTCATGATCCTGAGATTGTTGCCTGTATTCCTATCAGTTTTAACCCTTTATTTATATGATAACATCAGCTCTTATATAATATTTGAGAGATTCTGCTGAAAAAAACACTTTAAAAATGAAGTCAATTTCATTATCCCAGCATTTCCCAGATGGGGAAACTGTGGCACAGGAAGAGGAAGTGACTTCCGCAGTTACATGCAGGCAATTTCATTTCATTTAAACTGAGAATAATATGAAAATTTTATAATGTTATGACAATTATCATGAATCTAAATGGGAAAAAAAACTATAACAATGATTTTTCCCATTATAAGTTTTAAAATTTATATATCTGTATACATATTAAAATAGTTTGTGCTATTGCACTGTGCATGCATTTCATTAATATTTTGTTTAGTTTTTTTTAAAGACATTACATCAAAGTGCTATAAACTGTGATTTTTTTATGTCAGAATAAATATACTCACTCACAAATCAAAACTACAATACTTCTTTCCTAGTCTATTCTTTCAATATACAAAGAACAGCTCATTTTATAAGGCAATTGACTCCAGATCATTCAGTATTAGTCCAGCTACATACTTTCAAAATATATGTCTTTGGCCACTTCCTGGTGTTGAACTGTTACAGCACCCACCTGAGGTCCTATAAAAAATGCCAACTTTTTATTAATACCTCATCATGGAGATTTTGTTAGTGATTGGCTGGAAATTTATAGAATGATCTTCTGATGCTTTCTGAGCTATGTTAAGTTTGTGTTCTGGGCAAATAATTGTGGTTATATTTTAGCATGTAAACTTACTGTAGATGTTTGGTGAAGAACTATTTTATATTCTGTTACCAAAGGGGAAAACGAAAAAGAGTAAAACAGAACTAGTCATTGCTGTCAGCATATGATTAATTAATGCAACAAGATGGAAAAGCTTGTCTTCAGACTTGTCTCAAACTAATTATCATTACACATCAAGTTTCTCCTTCACCCCTTGAAGGAAATCACAGTGGACTTGCAAAAAAATGAACCTGTTGTAGATCATACACATGACATTCTTATGTTGTCTGGAGATGCTGATCTCATCTTCATGCCTCTAAAATGACCGCCCTGCACCTTTAAGCAGGATTTTTTTGGGCTGGTCTGGCCCAGTGAAGGAAACAGTGGTTTATGGCTGGGGGGTTGGGAAGATGAAAACTGCTGCAAGAGGGGCAGAGTGGTCACTGAATCATCCCCTGGGGATGCAGGGTTTGAAAAGCAGCAGCACGGTGCCGGGAGCCTTCCTTTTTACACAAACCAAGTGCTGAGGCAGGACCCATCCTCCCTCCATTTTAGGTGGTAAAATACCAGGTTTGGTCAACACCTGCTATGGGCATCACACTAGCCGCCCCTTTTTTAGGGGGGCTCGGAAGAAATTTTTCCCTTACCATCATATTGGCTTGGGTGCTGTTTTTTTTTTTTTTTTTTGCCTTCCCCAGAGTGGGTTTCAGGAAGGTCTTTGTTCATTCATGGCATGATGGGTGGTAGGCCATATGTCACAACTCATTATTTAAGTGTAAGGCAGAAGTCTAGTGCAGGTACTGCATAGGAAATGTACACAGTGACCAGATAAATGGCTTGGAAAAGGACTTAAAAAGAGCTGTTCATTAAAGGAACAAACGGGGGGGAGGGGGGAGGGGCGGTTGGTGACTCCTATGATTGGTATGGCAGGGAGACAACCCCCCTTTCTTATAGCTCACCTTAGCCCTACGAAGCGGGGGTAGATGATAAGGTCCCAGCAATGGATTTGCTGGAGGGACCGAGAAGGAAAAAGAGGAGGAGCTGGTGGAAGCCCCTCACCCCAGGTATGGTAATGTCCCAGCAATGGATTTGCCAGAGGGACATGGATGGAAAAAGAGGGGGAGCTGGTAAAAGCCCTCCAGGTAATTATGGAATAAACATGGGGTTACCTACACTGTTAGCTGCTGGGTAGTCCCAGACGTCTAATAATAACGTTGCACCCTGATTAAACCCATGTCAAATGTCTCCTGTCCTTCTTTCAGCATAGCCAGATAATGTCCCTTGTTGTGAAGAATAACACCTTTAGACCTAAAGTTACTTATATTCCCCCCAAATAAGTGTCCTTTCACTGTTATTGCTGAAAATAACCAACATCAGAAATAAAAAAAAAAAACATATTGTACTGCTTTTATCCATAATGTGTAGCACCTTTCTCCATAAATAGTGCCAATTAACTTCAGTAGAACTACTCTTTGTTTAAGATCCTAATCAGCATATGGGTATCAGAGGCTAGTCCTGAGATGATAGAGTTAATTACACTAAAGGAATCCCACCACATTGGGAGTTTCCTGCACCAATATTTTATATGGTCCCTCATTTTTGGTGTTTGTCGCACACTGCATCTGCATTGGGGTTCTGGCAGACAAACATATGCCCTTCAGAGTGAGTATAAACATTAGAATTCAGCAGAGAGAGAGGGGGAGAGAAAAAGAGAGAGAGAAGCCACTGGACATAGCTGAAAAGACAAGGTAATAATCAGAGTTCTCGGAGAGAGATTTTGAATCTCAAGGGAGAGTTGTAAACTTTTTGCCAGCAAAAGGAATTTGCTTCAAACTTAAAACAGTTTAGCAAATTTATCCATAAACAAAACCAGCTGTCAACATTTTTATCTCTAAAGTTTGCCAAAAGAAAACATGTAATATTATACAGTTTGGTTTCAAACTATATTAAAAAAACCCTCTCTTTAACTGAATTTCACCCAATTCCATTTTAATATATATTTTGCTGTGCTAAATATTTGTCACCTTCAAAATAAATATATTGCAAAATATCCTTGTACTGTGTAGTAGATAACATGGGAGATAACTCAGAAAACTGAGGCTACAAGCAGGAATAAACCAGCTAAATCACTGACTTTTATCTAGCAATATAACTGTCATCCTGATAGGGATTTAAAAAAAAAGAATCCACCATCTCTCATGGTATAGAGTCGGTTAGATTTTATCAAACATGCATAAACTGTATAGCATTAATGAGGACAAACTGCTGAAACAGCCTGTACTCTGGGATCCATTGAAGTTTTGCCCTCTCCTACAGGAAACTATTAATATTGTTAACAGCTTCCTTTTTCATTTATATAAGAATTCTGAATTGACCCTGAGGGTGTTAATTGGAAATGACCACCATGGGAAAGAAGGAGGATTGGTAATATTATTTTCCTCCTTCTATCATTTTATGCTGTTTGATTATATCCTCTATATCCATTTTTGCCATGAAATTGGAAAAAATAAAAACTAGCAGGTTGATGCATATATGAGGGATTTGCTTATTTTATAGGGCAATTTTTCCTTTATATTAAGTACAACATGGGCAAAATAGGTCTCCATGAGTCTAACAAAAACAGGGCTTACACAATTTTTTCCGACTTTAGATCTACAATAGTGTTAATTTCATTTAATGTGAATTGTTTAAAGTAACTGTATTGCCCATCATATATGTTTTTTAAAAAAATCCTAAATCAAAGCTCCCACCCCTAAAATGAGATTTAAAAATAAACGTGAGGTTCTTTTTATTTGCCTTCTGTTGTTTAAGTCCTTATATATGAAAACTGAAATTCTCACATAAACCCATGGGTCCAGGAGCTAGGAATTTAAGGGGAAAAAAATCAAATATCAGGAGACTTTGGAGAAAAATCAGTAGAATTGGCAATACTAAAGTAAAATTAACTAATGTAATGAAATGTTCATTAACTAATTCTGCATCAATGTTAATATTACATAGTGAACTATTAGCTAACATATTAATTGGTTAATGCTAGTGTTTTCAAAAGTAGCCACCAATTTTGGTGTCTCAGATATTGGGGTAATATTGAAAATGTTAGCTTAATTAGATGATGTTTGTACAGCATTTTGAAAATGCTATAGAGGCACTAGGTGCCTCATTTTAATATTACTTCTAGAGAAGTGAACAAGTACTCTGCATTCAGAACCAGTTTCCTGGTCAGACACGCTGCTGCATAATCGGCTGTGGGGCGACTTAGAGCACTAGTAGGAGAAAACTGCTGCTCATGGAAGCAGCCTTTTTATATCACATACAGAAACAGATAAATCAGGGGTTTGGATGTCAGTGCTGGCAGCTTGATAACTGAGAAAAGGAAGCCACTGAGATAACAAGGTCTATGACCATTTAATACTTTACAAAGGCTATTCAGTATTTTCAATTGCACTCAGCTACCGGAGATTCTTGAACACAGGTTTTAATATGCTCTTGTTAATCTACTCACATACAAAGAAAAGCAACCATTATTCTGAACTAGTTGAAGCATTCATGTGATCTTCAATGATAGGTACTGTCATAACTATAAAGGGAAGGGTAACAACCCTCCTGTGTACAATACTATAAAATCCCTCCTGGCCAGAGACTCCAAAATCCTTTTATCTATAAAGGGTTAAGAAGCTCAGGTAACCTGGCTGACACCTGACCCAAAGCACCAATAAGGGAACAAAATACTTTCAAATCTTGGGGAGGGGGAAGGCTTTTGTTTGTGCTCTTTGTTTTGGGGGTTGTTTGCTCTTGGGACTAAGAGGGACCGGACATCAATCCATGCTCTCCAAATCTTTCTAAACAAGTCTCTCATATTTCAAACTGGTAAGTAACAGCCAGGCAAGGCATGTTAGTTTTATCTTTGTTTTCTCAACTTGTAAATGTTCCTTTTGCTAAAGGGTTTACCTCTGTTTGCTGTAACTTTGAATCTAAGGCTAGAGGGGGTTCCTCTGGGCTATTTAAATCTGATTACCCTGTAAAGTTATTTTCCATCCTGATTTTACAGAAATAATTTTTACCTTTCTTTCTTTAATTAAAAGCCTTCTTTTTAAGAATTGATTGATTGATTTTTCCTTGTTTTAAGATCCAAGGGGGTTGGATCTGGACTCACCAGGAATTGGTGGGGGAAAGGAGGGGGAATGGTTAATTTCTCCTTGTTTTAAGATCCAAGGGTTTGGATCGGTGTTCACCAGGAAATTGGTGAAGAAGTCTCTCAAGGCTACCCAGGGAAGGGTTATAGTACTTGGGAGGGAAATATTCTGCGGGGGAGGTAAACAGAGTTTCCCAAATAACTCATATATAATTTGGGTGGTGGCAACAAAACCAAATCTAAGCTGGTAGTTAAGCTTAGAGGTTCTCATGCAGGTCCCCATGTCTGTACCCTAGAGTTCAGAGTGGGGAAGGAACCTTAACAGGTACTAATAGAGTGCATTACAAAGCCTGTCATAGAGGTGGTGAAGATGTGTTACAGTGGAAAGTTCAGTATCTGAGAAGAAAGGATGCAGGCTCTTGGCTAGCCAGTGATAACACATGTCACTTAGCTATCACTGCTATTTGGGTATCCAGGAATCCAGGGTTCCCTACCCTTCATACATATGCTTGCAAGAGTCAAACTTTTAGATTTAATATTTGAAATCTTTATTATTTTTAATACAACAAATTTATTTGATAACACATACAGAACTGTAATTAAATTATTACAAAAACACCACCAAATTAGTAATTATATCCATTTTTATTTTACTCTTGATTAATTATTATCCAAGGATATGTTCCACATCTTGCTGTCAAAAAAACAAACAAAACAAAAAACCTATTGCATTCTGCTTTGGGCTTTGCAATTGAACACTTGAATTCACTCACTAGCTAGTTTGTTGACATCTTTATATTATATATTATACACTTGTAGTACACCTCTACCCAGATATAACGTGACCCGATATAACACGAATTCGGATATAATGCGGTAAAGCAGCGCTCAGGGGGCGGGGCTGCGCGCTCTGGCGGATCAAAGCAAGTTCGATATAATGCGATTTCACCTATAATGCTGTAAAATTTTTTGGCTCCTGAGGACAGCGTTATATCAGGGTAGACGTGTATCTTGCATTATACAATTCTATTAAGAGATTTGGGATAAAGTTTAAATGAACACACAATACAAAAAAGTTGCCAGTCCTACACATGCATAAATCTTTGCATGAGAAGGGCCTAAATTTAGACTGTAAATATAAAATTATGAAAATCATGTATATTCTGTTATATTGTATTGCATGCCAAGATAAAAACAACTCTCCTTTAGAGTAGATATGTCTGTCATAATTAAATAAATTCTACACAGAAATATTATGATGAATAGAAAATATAATAATAGCTATGATCTAAGTAAGGTCCACCCATCAGGGCTACTTTAGTTTGTCATCAGTTTTTTTAACTGACCTCTTAACCAATTATCCTCCCATGTTGTCTGATATTTACGATCTTGATCCTGCAAACACTTATACCTGTGAATTAAAGGTATATATGTGTTAGTGGCCTAGCTTTATAACTCACACTCCCAAATACTTAAAAGAAGAGATTAATTGTTTAGCATGTTCAGAAATTTAACAAACATAGGCTCTGGCAAAACTGTGGAGAAGTGAGTTTCAAATTCAAGGATTCCTCATCTCTTTTTAAGTGAGGGGACACCTGTTAAAACACATTTGCTGGTCACACTTGTAATAATTTCATTTGGTAGTTGAATACAGTACCTTAAATTCCACTGGGAATATCAAAGTCAGATAGCACAGACTGAGGAACACCACAGTAATCAACTGTCTGTATAATTCTCCATTGACTAAAGCCCCCATCCTGTAATCACATCTGTGCAGGCAGATTATTATGCCCATGTACCCATTAACTTCAATTAGACACTGCGTGGGCAAACCTTATGCCCACATGGTGTCAGACTGAAGTCAATGGGGCAAAAGAGTTCTTCCATGCACATCTGATTGCAGGATCTGAAACTAAATGGATAGTAGCACTGTCCATTAATGTTGGCTTCCAAATAGTCTCAACACATACCATTGATTAGGAGGTCAGATAGCATTATGTAGGGCACACAACAGTAGTCTATTCTCAAAATGATAAAGGCACAGATAATTGTACTAAGTTCAGAACCTCCTCTTGTCAATGAGGGATAGAAAAATGTGTTTGGCTACACCACTATGACCTGAGCATTCAGGGACAGCCAAGGATCAAACAAGATCCCCTAATGTTGCAAGCCTTCATTAGAACCAGTAACTGGTATGCAGTCCCTAATTAAAATGAGGGACTTGGTTCCTAATATCACATTAGCATTGCCTTTTACAATTCTAAAACAGGGTTTTTTTTTAAGTAGAAAGTAATTATAATGAAGTTTGCTTGACAGATAAAAAGGAACATCTGAAGCAACTGTAGGTGGTTTTAGTTCACACAAAGTTGTTTCCTTCCCAGTGCATTTTAGATTATCAGGGCAAGAAACGGGCTAAGCACTGACACTCTTAGTGTTTAATGTAAGATTAACTACATTATTTTAATCCTAAAATTCTTTGATCTACCATCATTTCCAAACTGTGTCATTCCTTTACTCTTAACACTCTGGGTTTTGCTGCAAGAGCATTTTTGTCCAGATTGTTCAAAAGACAAATGAATGAAAACATTTACACTAGTGTTTCTTCCTCCGTGGCTACTACACACAAAGACAAATTGTGAATCCTGAAATACTAGAATATATTGTAAATATATTAATATTAATACTGAAAAAGTCATACCTCGTATAATAAACTCATATTTGATGTACGTATGTCATAGTTGTGCTGGGGGAGACCTGTTAGTACAACAAAGGACCTCCCCATAATTTGAAATAATTCTATGCAATTTTCAGTTCTCTAATTAAGGATCTTATTGAGCATACAAAATATATAGTTTTATTCAGTATTTAAATCCTATGAAAGAATAGATCTGGGTGAAAAGAAAGAAATACCATTTATTGAATATGTTATTAGGAAAAATAAAAATGAAAAATGTAATACTTGCAAAATCTGGACTCTGAGGTAAAGTCTGTTACTATCAGTAAGTTGCACTTTATCAATCAGAACGTACAAAGTCCTGTTTCCCTGATCACAGTAGGATCAAATAACAGAAGTCTGTTTCTTTGATCACAGTTCCACGCCTCTTTCCACCCAGCACTCTACCCAAAAATAGAAAGAAATTACAATGAAGCTTGCCTGAGAGATAAAACACCTGGAGCTACTGGAGATGGTTGTAGTTCACAAACTTATAAATGTTTCCATTAGATTTTTGTCAGGATTCTGCTACAAAGTTTTTCTCTGACAGTCTCGGGGACTTCCTTGCTGTCTTTTCCTTGTGCTTCAGTGGTGTTTCTGACACTGTTGCTTCTGCTTCCCCAATCATTCAGCTCCAACCAATACCCAGCTCTCTGCATTCAGACCCCTGGAAAAACCCACATGGCTCAAATCCTATTCCATTTTGCAGGTGGCCTGTGTTTTGGATGGAGGATCATATTGTTTTAGCTATCTATTTCATAAAGGAGCTCGATTGGGTTTTTTTACATTTATCCTGAATGAAGGGCAGCTGTTGTGCTCACCAGGTGCACCCAAACTCCAGCACAACAGTACTGTTACTTTTCCTTTCCAGAATATCTAAGTCTTGCCACTGACCACAGTTGTACAATGACAGGTTTCAGAGTGGCAGCTGTATTAGTTTGTATCAGCAAAAAGAACGGGGGGTACTTGTGGCACCTTAGAGACTAACCAATTTATTTGGGCATAAGCTTTCGTGAGCTAAAACCCACTTTCTCAGATGCATGCAGTGGAAAATACAGTAGGAAAATCTATCTATCTATCTATCTATCTATCTATCTATCTATCTATCTATCTAGATATATATATACAGAGAACATGAAAAAAATGGGGGTTGCCCTACCAACTCTAATGAGACTATTCAATTAAGGTGGGCTATCAGTAGGAGGGAAAAAACTTTTGTAGTGATAATCAGGATGGCCCATTTCAAACAGTTGACAAGAAGGTGAGTAACAGTAGGGGAAATAGTTTTTAGTCCGTGTAATGACCCATCCACTCCCAGTCTTTATTCAAGCCTAATTTAATGGTGTCCAATTTGCAAATTAATTCCAGTTCTGTAGTTTCTCATTGGAGTCTGTTTTTGAAGTTTTTTTGTTGGAGAATTGCGACTTTTAGGTCTGTAATTGAGTGTACAGGGAGGTTGAAGTGTTCTCCAACTGCTTTTTGAATGTTATAATTCTTGACGTCTGATTTGTTTCCATTTATTCTTTTGCGTAGAGATTGTCTGGTTTGGCCAATGTACATGGCAGAGGGGTATTGCTGGCACATGATGGCATATAATCACATTGGTAGATGTGCAGGTGAACGAGCCCCTGATGGTGTGGCTGATGTGATTAGGTCCTATGGTGGTGTCCCTTGAATAGATATGTGGACAGAGTTGGCAATGGGCTTTGTTGCAAGGATAGGTTCAGGAACAAAGCCCGTTGCCAACTCTGTCCACATATGTATTCAAGGGACACCATCATAGGACCTAATGTTTTTTTTTTCTCCTGCTGATAGCCCACATTGATTAGTCTCATTAGAGTTGGTAGGGCAACCCCCATTTTTTCATGTTCTCTGTATACATATATATCTTCCTACTGTATTTTCCACTGCATGCATCTGATGAAGTGTGTTTTAGCCCACAAAAGCTTATGCCCAAATACATTTGTTAGTCTCTAAGGTGCCACAAGTACTCCTCGGTCTTTTAGTTGTACCATGAGTTACTGCAAGGAGAGAGACTTTTAGAAACTGTTACTGAACAACACAGCTATCAACAAAACTAATTTAATTATGTGGCACAACTTTTAAGTACTAGGTTTTATATCCCACTCCAACTCCACCTACTGATGGGCCTAGAGGCAGATTAAGATTTTTTGGGGCCCCCCACACTCCATGCCATGGGGCCCTGCTCCCTGCTCCTCCTATTCCCATTCCCCTTCTCTTCTCCCCACTTCCCCTACCCACTGCCTCTTCCCCCACCCCACCCCCTTCCCATTCCCATTCTTTTACTCCCACCTCCCTTCCCCCATTCCCCTTCTCTTCCCCCAACCGCCTTTCTCCATTCTCCAACCCCCATATCCCCATTCTCCTTTCTTCCCCTCTCCCCTCACAGGCTGAGCAGAGCTGCTCAGCGCTGGCAGAAATGTGGGGGGTAGTGGCATGTAACCCCATGTGCATCTGCAATGCCTTGACCTTGTATGGGGGGGCCAACGCCCTTCCCAAAATACATCCATCCCCTCCCCATTCTGACACTGAAATCTCCCCCTCCCTGAGCCAGAATGGGACTCGCCTGCGAGCGAGGGCTGGGAGCTGCAGCCACACACAAAGCCTGCCAGTCCCAGCTGAGCAGGGGCTGGCGCTGATGTGCCACTCCAAGCTCTCACCTGTCCCTAAGGAAGATTTCTTTTGTTAAAAGGATTATGTCCTCCCCCATCTGACCCTCCTCCCCCAGTTAAAGCGCCACTGGGCCCCTGGACTCACCACCTGTCCCAGGGAGCAGGGGCACAGGCCGAGAGCTACTCTTGGGCACCCCAGCCCCCTTTCATTAAAAGTTTATTTTCTGCACTCAGACTCTGCTTGTGAGTTGGGAAGTATTGCCTCTCAGAGGTGCACAGGGGTGGGGTGTCATTTTCTAAGATTACTGGGTGGAGGCTTGAACCAGTTCTGTGTTGTATTGTTGAAAAGTAACACCTAGATATTGAACCTGGCCCTGGTTGCTGCCAGCCCCACTTGGCAGAAGGGTTACACCTTTTAGCTAGTCCACCAGCCTTGGGGGATAGAAAACTGTCTAAGCAAAAGGAAAATACTTCCCCAACCTCCTCCCTTGTGCAAGGAAAAGACAAGTAGTCTCTCAGACCCTGAAGACAGTCTCAGTTCCCCTACTCAGTGCAAATAAAGATTGGGGCTTAGTCATGGGGGTATTGAAATACAAAAATAACAGCCCACCCTGTCTTCTTCCTCAGAGGACTTAGGCATGAGGCATTTGTAAGCCATAGATCTGTTAGTGCCATAGGGTCCCCAGTCTGGGAACTCTGATACCTGGCTCTGCTTGCTTTTGAGTGTCATCAAGTCTGCACTGAATTCTTCCCTTTTAAGGGCTTGCATCCAGGCCTGACAAGCCTCAGGAGTGTGGCAGGTTTGTCTGTCCCATACAGATCCTGTGATGCAGAGGACTTAGCTCAACAATTGTAATGTACAGTTAGTCATTTGCTTAGCTCTCTGTTCTGTATGGGGCAAATTTAGCTTCCAAGACTGAATCACTAGCAGCCAGCAGGGATTTACCAAGAACAAATCATGCCAAACCAGCTTGATTTCCTTCTTTCACGAGATAACTAGTTTGGGTGGATAGGGGAAATATGGTGGACATAATATACCTGGACTTCAGCAAGTTAGACCACGTGAGGCCCATTCCCAGAAACCTCCCAAAGCTTCAGTAAGCTCTGCATTACCTATCTCCCCCCAACACACACTCCAGAGGGAGGTATCACTGTATGGGGAGCTGCTCCCCTGTGCATCTGGACCCCCCATACCCAGACCCCCCCTGCTGAGCCTCACCCCTTGCCGAGCCCCCTGCACTCAAACCCCAACCCTGCTGAGCCTCATCCTCTGCATCTGGAGTCCCCCTGCACCCTGACACATCCCCTGAGCACACACCCTGACCCGGAACCCACCACTGAGCCCTTTCCCCTGCATCCAGACCCCCACCTCTGCACCCCAACCACTCCCTGCTGAGCCCTCCACACTTGAACCCCCACAAGCCCCACCCGCCCTGCACCTGGACCACTCTAACAAGGCCCCTATACACAGAACACCACTTCACTGAGCCCCATCCAGCTGCACCTGGATCCCTACCCCACCAAGCCCCACTCCACTAGCACCTATACCCCTGTCTACATCAACCACACCCAGACCCTCACGGCTGAGCCATAACTACCTTCATTTGGACCCCCATGCAAGTCCTATTCCCCCTGCACCTGGAACCCCCAATAAGCCCCTGTGCATCCAGCTTCCCCCTGCACCAAGCCCCACCCCCCAATCAAGTAATCCGCACTTCAATTACCCCACACAGAACCCTGTCACCCCACACTTGGATCCCCCCACGCCAAGCCCCTCCACACTTGGATCCTGCCTGGTTGAGCCTGACTGCCCCACACCTGGAATGGTGGACAGGGCTTGGTGTGCATGTGAAACCCTGTCCCCCTCACTTGCTACCTTGGTGTACCTGGTGTGGAGGAGCAAGGTTGTGTCAGGGTCAGCTGCACCCTCTCTGCTGAGTCCATGTCCTGAGGTGGGGGAAAGAGGGGATACCACTGCCATGCTGGGGCCTCCACATTTATTTATTGACAAATAAAATATGCAGAATTTTGCAGAATTTTAAAATATTGTGCACACCATTTTTATTTTTTTGGTGCAGAATTCCCTCAAGAACACATTGTCTCTGGATAAACCTAGCATTAGGAAGCCACAATGGGGGCTTAAATCCAGCTTAACTACCCTTCTGCTCCCTGGGCTGTTCTGTCCCTCTAAGTGTATGTCTACAGTTTACTGTAGCCACAAGTATAATTTTCAGCTCAGCTAGATATATGCATGCTAGATCTGATTGAGCTAGCACGGTAAAGACATCAGTGTAGCAGCAGCTATATAGATGGTCGCTCAGGCTAGCTGCCCAAGTACATACCCAGGTGGTCGGGCAGGATTATACTCAGCTACAGTTATGTAGGAGCTGGCATGAGCTAACCACCTGAGTACAACATCCAGGGTATGTAATCTGGTGGCTAGCCCATGCTGACACTCATATAGCAGCAGCTATGCTACTATTTTTAGAAGCTATTTACTATTTACTATTTTTATGCTATCTTGATCCAAGCTAACAGAGGTAAATCTACAAAAGCCAGAAGTTATACCCCGAGCTGCCATGTGGACGTACCCTTAAAGGGTCAGCCAATCTCATCCAACATTCTTTCAAAAATCTTACCTGAGCATCATTGCATAATTTATATATATTTATTTTTTATAGGTTGGCAATTTTTCCTGATAAATATACAGTATATCTTACTATATGATTATGCTGTTCAACACATACCATAGCAAACAGAGCATGCATAATCTGGCCAAGTTAAAGGTTGAGGTAATAACCTTTACTTTTGATCTGATGCTTACAAATTTAAAGACACCAGGTCAGATTCCAATCTGGCATTATTTGACCTAGCTCCATTTTAGTCAATAGAGTTGTATTGATTTAGAGCAGCTGAAGATCTTGCCTGCTGTTCCTATTCAGTTCCCATTAACTCAGGGCTAGAATGTTGTGAGCCAATACATATATGTTAGACATAGTGCACACCTCATTATACCCAGCATGTGGGCAGTTATGTTAACTGAAGTATATTATGTCTTTCCCAAAATGCTGTTTGCTTCTGTCAAGATATATATCTCAGAATACCCTACAAATTTGAAGTCAGCTTTTTCACTGGAAAATACAAAACCTGCCAAAGACGAGATATAGTTATGCTCTGTCCTGGTATGGGTTGGGATGTACCTTCATGGACAACTGATTTGGAATTCAGTATCCAAAACAGAGATAAGGAGATGCTATGGTCCCAGAAAAAGGTACAAAGCTAGCTGATTGGTATATTTTAGGCACGAGTGGATCATAGAGTGTTTTTAACTCATAAACAACCATGCTATAAATATGGCTGGTTTGGAATGCATATTTCAGAGAACATCTTCTGTGTAAGGTGAACTATGCTATGATAACTGTTTCCCAGAAGAACTGGTAACACATTAACTCTTTCCTTTCTGTGTTGTACTGCTTTGTCTGTAGACATTACATTTGGCTCCACTTGGATAGTTGGTCTCTTAAACATTCTTAATAACAAACCACACATTCAGTGAAGCAATTGGTGATATATTTAGCAATATTTTGCAACACTTATTTAAACAGGTGAGCTCTTAATCAAACAAGTAACAAGATGCTTGTGAGAGTCAGTGCTCACCAACATGGGTAAGGATTTGACAATTTAGACCTCAGTGATATACTTTTACCACAGTATTGCTACTTACTGCCTTAGTCTATTAAAAACATATCTGAGGGTGATTTATCCAGCAATACACTATACCTGGAGGGAAGAGGTTTTAGATTAATTATTTATATTTAAAAAAGGATGTACCCTGCATTCATGTAAAGATACTTCTTTATGTAATACTCATGAGCAGCATTATTTGATCAATTACTTATCTCAATAAAAATAGTCATTTTACAGAGAAAACAAATCTTTTAAGGCACCAGATAGGGTCATGGGTACTTACAGATCATGAGAACTACAAACAAGAACTGCTACTATTAATTTTGAAACTGGAGCTGAGGGACCACTAGACATTTAAAAGGACAACACTTTAAATGTCAAATGTCAAGGAAAAAAAGATCCCCAGTTTCTCTTACATTTGAAGTCAGCTATATGTCACATCTGATATAATCAGAAAACCCTCTTTTTATCATCTCTAGTGAAATATAGCTCTATAGTGATTTGCAGCTATAAAATGGAGACTATTTTCTCAACTTGCTAGCAGTAGGTTTTTATCTGTCTTCTGAAGAGTGCATGTAAACAAACCTATGATAATGACTTTTTTTTTAACTTGACCATTGTCTTATTTTTCAAAGTTTTGTTCACAGATAATGTTAAGATTGGGTTAGCTGTTTACGTCAGGTAGGGTGAGAGTGAGTGATGAAGGTTTACATTCAATTGGCTGGATTTTCTTAATTGGGTTAAGAGGCGTAGAACTTTTATTTATTTATTTATTTTTGGACAGGTTAGCTGGACTTCATGGCCATTGTTCAATATTAAGGCCAAGATTTGCAAAAATGGGTTCCTAAATTTAGGCTCCAATCTCCATATTTCAGCATCTAAGTAAAGGTTTTGATTATCAGTAAATGAGAGCTGCTCCATGTTTCACAATTTGAAAAGTCATTGATTTTCAATTTTCAAAAATGGGGGGCAAATATAGGTTCCTATGTAAACATTTAGGCATGTACATAAGAAGCATGATTTTAAAAAATGTAGGTCGCTCAGCAACTCCCATTAATTGTAACCAGTTTTGAAAATATGGCCAAGTGCCTAAATAAGTAATCTTTTGGGAACCATTTTTGAAAAAAAAATATTTTATATGAAATTTTTTTTGGTTATGAATTTCCTGATGTAGATAGATTTGGATATTGCCACCTTTTTCATCTTTTCTAGCTTTTCTAGCTTGGTTTCTGGTTCACACAATATATTCTTAGTTATTCCTGGTTGTTAGAATTAGAGAGTCACTGCAATTTTTATATGAAACTCCTGCTGATTAACATAATGTTGTAAATATTTTATATTTTTTTTTAAAAAAGAGAATACAAAGCTGTGAATGGATATGTGTCTCAGAGTTGGGATAACTGTCATTTAGGATTAGATTTTGCTTATTTTGGTTAGCGCTTACTTGCTGAAGTAATTTCATTGAAGTAAATGGACCTACATGAGCAAGTTAAGTGCTAACCATCAAGAAAAAGCCCTTAAGATTGATTTAAATTATGATTCCAGAGTTCTTTTTGATTACTGTGCTCACTGGTATTGATTACTATGTTCGATAAAATCCCTCAAACGTGCTATCATATGTAATTTTATATCAACTAAAAGATTCAGGTGCACAAATCAATTGACTATTGTATGATATATTATTATGTGGTAATCAAGTGAAAAAGTTAGCACTACATGGCAAAACACAAATAATTAAGAAAATAAAGTGATGCTGATAGCTACTCATGATGCTAGTCAGACAACAGTGGCAATGATTTAAGGTTCATCTAGTAAGGACTGGAGTACACTGTAAATGAAGAATGATAAACCATAGGCACATGGACCCAGAGGTGGTATGCTTAGCAATATGAAAACAAATTAAAGTTCCTCTGAAGACACATTTGGAGTTGTCTTGCATTAAAACAGGTTTGAATGTGTTTGCACACTCTGAAGTTTTAAATAGCTTATGTTCAAATAAACTTTTTTCTCAAAGGTCATATATTCTCGCAACCTATAGGAAAGGCTCAGTTTTGATAGATTCATGTCCATTCTCACAGGTTCACAGACTCACCAAGAAACAGAAGTGGAACTATGCCTCAATTTTAATTCAACAAAAACCTCCAATCTCAAGAAAACAGATCTGCCTATATAAAATAGGAATACAATTATTATGCAGTAGTGCCACCTCCAAGTTTTCGGAATTTATGAGTCAGGGCCAAAAATCATGAGTTGGGTTTAAAAATCATGTTTTTTTTAAATTATAATAAATGATGGGTTCTTTTTATTTTTTTGTCTGGGTTCTGAGCCTTTAGGGAGCACTCCCTTCATATTCTCAATCTTTTCCCTGCTATTAGAAGAACTAGAAACTTAACTTAAAAAAAAGAATCTATTTATTCCAGCAGCTGGAGCTTTAAAAGAAACAACAAATATTACAAGACTTGGAATAAAATCACATGATTTAATAACATTGATTATGTGAGTCTAAACATAATAAATAATAACTTAACATACTAAGCCACTGTCTGTCAGACACAAATCCAGAGGCTAAACACATTTATTTATTTTTACTGGTTTTGTTTCTCCCCTCCCCCACACTTGATCAGAGAACTCATCAAACATACACTGTGTCTGTAGAAAACCAATCACAGGAAAATGGTTTCCGTAAACCATCTTGATCACATGGCATAGGAAGAAAATAGAAACACCATATGGCTTCCAACATATGATTTTCCCCATATGATCGCTTTCGCTTTTGCGAACAGGGGCTGCTAACAGGGAGTTTCGCAAGGGAGTTTGGAAGGGGAGTGGGAAGGGGCGAGGGTTCCTTGCCGGTTCTATCTGTTTTCCCTTTATTCCCCTTAAAACTTTAAACTTCTTGCTTAAACAACCCTTTCAGCGGACAGGGGGCTGCAGACGGGAGTTTGACAGAGGGAGGCTTACGATGGTTAGGAAGACCCGCAACACCTGTGCCAGCACTGCTTCTGTCTCCTCCACCTGCGCCTGTAGCCAGACAGAGCGCCTGAGCATGGATGCTTCTACCCAGATCCTGGTGTGGTTTTGCAGAGACTGTAACTTGCAATTTCCACTTACTGATATCCAGGCTGGGGGGACCATCCAATGTGAAAGGTGCCTGCTGGTGGAATCTCTCAGGCAGCAGGTGGGAGAGCTACAGGAGGAGGTGGCTAGGTTGAGAAGCATCCGAATCCACGAGCAATTCCTGGACAGTGTCCATGTGGAGACAGCTGAGGTAGCTGTCCCAGGACACAGGACTGCTGATACACCACTGGTGGAGGAGGAGATGGCTCAGGGTGGACACTGGCAGCTGGTTACTTCTGGCAGCAGGCAGTGCTCCACCCCTGCTCTGAACCCTCCCGCTGTGGTAATAGGTAACCGTTATGCTCTTCTTGATACAGGAAAGAAGGCATCACCCCCTACAGTAAAGGAGGAGAAGCCTCGTACCCCTAAGGCTGGGAGGTCTGCTGCCACCACTGCGAATAGGAAACGTAGGGTAGTGGTGGTCGGAGACTCTCTGCTGAGGG
>NW_020664372.1:14749970-14812366 GCF_002925995.2 Terrapene triunguis
TAAAAAACAAGGGTGATGTCATGCTAGGAGTCTACTACAGGCCACCTAACCAGGTGGAAGAGGTGGATGAGGCTTTTTTTAAACAACTAACAAAATCATCCAAAGCCCAAGATTTGGTGGTGATGGGGGACTTCAACTATCCGGATATATGTTGGGAAAATAACACAGCGGGGCACAGACTATCCAACAAATTCTTGGACTGCATTGCAGACAACTTTTTATTTCAGAAGGTTGAAAAAGCTACTAGGGGTGAAGCTGTTCTAGACTTGATTTTAACAAATAGGGAGGAACTCGTTGAGAATTTGAAAGTAGAAGGCAGCTTGGGTGAAAGTGATCATGAAATCATAGAGTTTGCAATTCTAAGGAAGGGTAGAAGGGAGAACAGCAAAATAGAGACAATGGATTTCAGGAAGGCGGATTTTGGTAAGCTCAGAGAGCTGATAGGTAAGGTCCCATGGGAATCAAGACTGAGGGGAAAAACAACTGAGGAGAGTTGGCAGTTTTTCAAGGGGACACTATTAAGGGCCCAAAAGCAAGCTATTCCGCTGGTTAGGAAAGATAGAAAATGTGGCAAAAGACCACCTTGGCTTAACCACGAGATCTTGCATGATCTAAAAAATAAAAAGGAGTCATATAAAAAATGGAAACTAGGACAGATTACAAAGGATGAATATAAGCAAACAACACAGGAATGCAGGGGCAAGATTAGAAAGGCAAAGGCACAAAATGAGCTCAAACTAGCTAAGGGAATAAAGGGGAACAAGAAGACTTTTTATCAATACATTAGAACCAAGAGGAAGACCAAAGACAGGGTAGGCCCACTGCTTAGTGAAGAGGGAGAAACAGTAACAGGAAACTTGGAAATGGCAGAGATGCTTAATGACTTCTTTGTTTCGGTCTTCACCGAGAAGTCTGAAGGAATGCCTATCCTAGTGAATGCTAATGGGAAGGGGGTAGGTTTAGCAGATAAAATAAAAAAAGAACAAGTTAAAAATCACTTAGAAAAGTTAGATGCCTGCAAATCACCAGGGCCTGATGAAATGCATCCTAGAATACTCAAGGAGCTAATAGAGGAGGTATCTGAGCCTCTAGCTATTATCTTTGGAAAATCATGGGAGACAGGAGAGATTCCAGAAGACTGGAAAAGGGGCAAATATAGTGCCCATCTATAAAAAGGGAAATAAAAACAACCCAGGAAACTACAGACCAATTAGTTGATACGGTCTCGCATGATATTCTTATCAATAAACTAGGCAAATGCAATTTAGATGGGGCTACTATAAGGTGGGTGCATAACTGGCTGGATAACCCTACTCAGAGAGTAGTTATTAATGGTTCCCAATCCTGCTGGAAAGGTATAACAAGTGAGGTTCCGCAGGGGTCTGTTTTGGGACCGGCTCTGTTCAATATCTTCATCAACGACTTAGATATTGGCATAGAAAGTATTCTTATTAAGTTTGCAGATGATACCAAACTGGGAGGGATTGAAACTGTTTTGGAGGATAGGGTCATAATTCAAAATGATCGGGACAAATTGGAGAAATGGTCTGAGGTAAACAGGATGAAGTTTAACAAAGACAAATGCAAAGTGCTCCACTTAGCAAGGAACAATCAGTTTCACACATACAGAATGGGAAGAGACTATCTAGGAAGGAGTACGGCAGAAAGGGATCTAGGGGTTATAGTGGACCACAAGCTAAATATGAGTCAACAGTGTGATGCTGTTGCAAAAAAAGGAAACGTGATTCTGGGATGCATTAACAGGTGTGTTGTGAGCAAGACACGAGAAGTCATTCTTCCGCTCTACTCTGCGCTGGTTAGGCCTCAACTGGAATATTGTGTCCAGTTCTGGGCACCGCATTTCAAGAAAGATGTGGAGAAATTGGAAAGGGTCCAGAGAAGAGCAACAAGAATGATTAAAGGTCTTGAGAACATGACCTATGAAGGAAGGCTGAAAGAATTGGGTTTGTTTAGTTTGGAAAAGAGAAGACGGAGAGGGGACATGATAGCAGTTTTCAGGTATCTAAAAGGGTGTCATAAGGATGAGGGAGAAAACTTGTTCACCTTAGCCTCTGAGGATAGAACAAGAAGCAACGGGCTTAAACTGCAGCAAGGGAGGTCTAGGTTGGACATTAGGAAAAAGTTCCTAACTGTCAGGGTGGTTAAACACTGGAATAAATTGCCTAGGGAGGTTGTGGAATCTCCATCTCTGGAGATATTTAAGAGTAGGATAGATAAATGTCTATCAGGGATGGTCTAGACAGTATTTGGTCCTGCCATGCGGGCAGGGGACTGGACTCGATGACCTCTCGAGGTCCCTTCCAGTCCTAGAATCTATGAATCTATGAATCTATGAAAATCCACTTCTGACAAAAAAGGCACAAAATTGAAATTCATTGTGACAACCAGACTAAACTAATACCTAGTTAGAGCAAAACAGATATGATACATGGTTAAACAGCAATAGAAATTGTCATTACTAGTGGTTTGCCAACATATGTCTAAGTTGATTTTTCAGTATACTATAGTTTGAGTGAAACACTTTGAACAGCCTTTTTTTCTCCCCAAAGTCTCTTTTGAGCAACCCAATTTCAGAAGAGGCAGGGTTAGTGGTTAAGTTTTCAATATGGCCCAGCATGTGACCTGATGTAAAGGGGAGGAACTGTCACTTTATCATCATTTATAGTCCTAGGCAGTATCACAAGACACTTAAAGACTCACTCACAGAAAGCCTCTTCAGGGTTACTTACAAAGATGCTATTTTACTCTTCTAGATTGCATAGTTCACACAGTCTATTTTTAGTTCTTCTACTTCCTTTCTCAACCTCCTATCACATTCACTTTATAATCCCATAGACTCAAGACACATCCTCTATGTTTTGAAAGGCCATATTCTTCCCCACCTGTCCCCACATGAATTACTGTAGCACACTCCCACAGTCTGTATCCAGCTATGCATTGTTCTGTTACTTCCAAAATCCCCAAAATGGGTCAGGGTAAGCTAGTAAAATCAGCTACACATACTCACATTTAAACTGCCCCACAGATAAGTATCTGCCATAATTATAATGACATACACTCATTTTATCACCAGGTTTGGAGGATTTGGGAACAACAAAGAAGGTGGTCCTCATACAAAAAAGCTCATTTCTATTTATAGTTTGCAATAAAGTTGGTCAAAAGCAGTAAACATATTTCACATAAAGTTTTGAATTTTTCCAATAAAAAGACCAAATCGGAAACACTTGTTTTTCCCAGTTATTCCCATCCACCCATCCGCCTCTCTCTTTTTTCCACTTTTCAGTTTTGCCACTGAAACAGTAAGAGGAAGAGTAAATGGGGGGGAGAGGGGGGGAGAGAAGGGGCCAAAAATAACATAAATGCAACAAAACAAACATACACAAAAACTGTGTTCATTTTTGGTTTTGAAAACTAAAAATAATGGTGGCTGTGTGTGTTATTCACAGAAAGATTTACTTTTTATTTTTAAACAAAAGCTTTTTTCCAGAAAAAGGCCATTTTTTTCAAGGAAAAGATTTCCAAACAAGCATTTCAAGTGCTCCATTATGCAACTTAATTAGCATTGGGTCAATGATAGAGTATAGAAAGCTTCATCCAAGATTGAGGACAGCATGAGGATCTGGGGAAGTATGAAGTTTGGGACATGAGAACATGATCTTATTCAAAGGATCTGAAGTAAGTGGAAAAGACCCAGGAAAAGAAAGATGAGTAAACAGAAGAAGGAAATGGAAGGAGGATAGCCTAGCACTCAAAGAAAGATCTAATCAGATTTTGCTTTGTTTTGGCACTCTAGATCAGGGGTTCCCAAAGTTGGTTCGCCACTTGTTCAAGCTCCCGAAGGCCATGAGACACTTTGTTTACCTGAGCATTCGCAGGTACGGCTACTGTCAGCTCCCAGCGGCTGCGGTTCGCCGTTCCCAGCCAATGGGAGCTGTGGGAAGCGGCACGGGCCAGCCCACCGCTTCTTGCAGCTCCCATTGGTTGGGAATGGCGAACCATGGCCATTGGGAGCTGCGAGCAGCCGTACCTGCGAACACTCAGGTAAACATAGTGTCTTGCGGCCCGTCAGGGGCTTACCCTGAACAAGCCGCGAACCGAGTTTGGGAACCCTGCTCTAGAGTGTTAAAGTCCAGAGTCATTTAACTAAATACTCAGCATGAGTTAAAGGATTATGGTACAGTAGCAGAGAAGGACATGGCAGAAAGTGTAAACTTAGCATAAGCAAGAGGAGATACTTAAAAATGAACTTTGTGTAACAGAGAAGAAAACAGACATGATATTGAAAAAAGAGATCCATCAATACTCTGGTGAACTAGAACAGATAAACTTGAAAATAACTTCTGACACTAGTAATGAAGAAAAAAAATATTCTGGTTGGATATAACTCATTTAAAATGGGCTCTGTAAAGACTTTTACAAGGATCTATTGACTGACAAATATCAGTATGAGATGTTTAGTATGAAGGGTTGACCTCACAATTGCCAATAACCATTTGATTGTTTGCTACATCTCCAAGGAGTCGGAGAAAATTCTGGTATTGTGGTTTATTGTTAAAAGCCTCACAAAGGCTTTGGCAAATTAAAGGCTTTAAAATCAGATAGAATAAGACATGGATTAGATATAAAGCTAGGAAATAATTTACTTTTCAGTTTGCTAGCAGTTTAAAAAATCAAAACCTTTTTGAGTGAAACATAAAATGATATTTTTCATTTCCCCTCCTCAAATTGAAAAGTCAAGTTTTGAGTGGAAATGGTAGCAGTAATTACTGACCTTGTAATCTTTTGAATCTGTTCCACTTCTTATAAATATGTAAGCCTGGTCTGAATGAGCTCTCTCCTCACATCTAATGATAAACATGGGAGAAAAGACTTCAGGAGCAGACTGTGTTTGCATAGATGTGTGTAGCAGATGGAGCCGTGTTGCGAAAATTATCAATTTTTGCTGGTATCGGGTTACAAATGACTCTAGTGTTTGAATACAGTGGAAATGCTCTTATCCCTCTTGTACAGGTAAAGGGCAACAGAATGTACTTAGCAGGTCCTGATTGAGCAGGTCACCCTAAACTGAACTTGATAAGCAGGGAGTAGGGATGCCAAATCCTAGTGAAGATCAGTAGTAGCGTGAACTCTGTTTAAAGGGTCCTAGACACTATTTGATCTTACCCTTCCCCAGTGTTTAAAGAGAGAGCTGCTTACACTCAACTGAAAGTCCTAGTTTTTGTTCAGTGATTACCAGAGCTAAATCACTGATAGGCAGGTCGAGTGTCTGTGACTGGTTTAGGGATAGTGGAGAAATGAAAGACAGCGCAGAGGCTGTACTAGCAGTGAGTGACTTCACTGGGTAGCAGGGAATCTAAGAGTTTAAATCACTGAAGACATGGGTCAAGAGGTAGAACCCCAGACCATGGCATTGCAGAAATGGCAGCGAGTGTCCAGGGGCAGTGGAGGCAGCAGAAAACAACCAGTTGCAGAGGCACCCAGTGACCAAAGAGATATTGCTTAATGCCTGCCCTCCTTTCTGGAGTGGGAGGTGAACACCTGTGACCACACCTCTGAACTCTGGGTCTTCACTAACCAAGGACTGCTAGTTGTGAATGGGGTGCAATAGAGTGAGAGGGGAGTAACGTGTTAAAGGGACATTTGTTTATCAGACTCTCCCACCACAGGCAAAGAGGCAAACTGAAGCAAAGAACACTACCCAACACACTGTGAGGTCTGGTTTGCTTATGGTTGTATGTTTTTGAATGTGGTTGTAGTGTTTTCCCAAATTAATGCTGGGTTCACTTTTCCTTTTAATAAAAGTTCTCTTTTATTATACACAGACTCAGTGCCTGTGAGTGGGGAAGTATTACCTTTCAGAGGCACCTAGGTTGGAGTTACATTTTCCCAGATTCTGGGTCAGAGCTCGAACTGGTTGTTTTGTCTTGTTAAGAGGAACTCCTAGATATTGATCCCAGCCATTGCTGCAGCGGACTTCACATGGCAGAAGTGTTACAAATAATTAAAAACATCATTGGAGCTGGGACTTGAACTTGGATCTAATATAGGCTTGGCAAGCACTCTGACTACCAAGCTGTAGAATCATTACAGTGCTTTTTCCTTGGCCCAATGATTAGCCATTTTCATTCATACTGGCAATTCCTAGTCATTCATGTTGTCAGTGACTAGTCCTGGGGCTCAGGAAAGAATAATTCTACAGCCTGATAGTTAGAGAACTAGGATCTGGGAGACCAAATTCAAGTCCCCACTCCACTAACTATTTAATTATTTATAAAAAGTGGAACAGTTTCAAGAGGAGAGATTGAGAAACCCCTATACCACGCTATCCCATTGTCATCCCATACAGGCATGGGAACCTGACTGTATTGTAGGAGACCCAATTTCAAATTCTTCTTCCATATCAGGCAGACGGAAGAACTGTATCCAGATCTCCCCCATCCCAAGTGATTGGGCCAAAGCTTTTAAGGGCTTCAGCTGCACCTCCTCTGTCTCTTTTGTGCCTCCTCTGCCTTGCTTTTTGACAAAGTGCCTGAAAGTCAAAACACAATTTTTGCGGTCATGGAGTCAGAGTTAAAGGCCAGCAGGTACCACCAGATCATCTAGTCTGCCCTCCTTCACATCACAGGCCACTAACACCACCCACACATTAAATAACCAAAATGAGAACGAAGTATTACAACCCACAGGAGACTCAACTATTTTGTGCCACAGGCAGAGAATAGGACAGACTAAAGTGTACCAGCACATGAGACCCTGGCAATGGCAGGGAAAAGATAACATGAGATATACCCAGCTAATCCTGGCATGTGACTTGAACCCACACATCAGCCATGAAGGTGAAACCCTCCCAAGGTCACTGCCAAGCCAAACTTCCTTCCCGACCCCACATATGGCAATCAGTTAGACCAGTGTTTCTCAAACTGGGGTCGCTGCTTGTGTAGGGAAAGCCCCTGGCAGGATGGGCCAGTTTGTTTACCTGCCCCGTCCGCAGGTCCAGCCGATCGCGGCTCCCAGTGGCCACGGTTCGCTGCTCCAGGCCAATGGGAGCTGCTGGAAGTGGCGGGGGCCGAGGGACTTACTGGCCACATTTTCCAGCCCCCATTGGCCTGCAGAGCTAACCGCAGCCAGTGGGAGCCGTAATCAGCCGGACCTGCGGACGGGGCAGGTAAACAAACCAGCCCGGCCCGCCAGGGGCTGTCCCTACACAAGCGGCGACCCCAGTTTGAGAAACACTGAGTTAGACCCTGAGCATGTGAGCAAAAACCTGCTTGGTGCCACCTCAGAGCCCTGACTCTCCCCATCCAATGCTACATCTCCATCCATAGCAATCCTTCAGAGAAAGGAGATTAAAAAAAAAACCCACCCAGAATACACTGAGGCAGGGATGTGGGGATGGAATGCTTTCCTGACCCCCTTGCTGTTGGCCATCTGAAACTCTGAAGCATGAGCTTTGGAAACATAAGATAAAAATGGGAAGAGAGCCCCAGGGCTTTTGAGCCCTGCTAGCTACCATTACAAGCAACCCTGTCATGCAATTGCACTCAAAAATTTATCCAGCTCTGCCTTTGTATAATGTACTATACATTTTTTATTTTTATTATTTATATTACAGTAGTGCCCAAATGCCCCAATCAGGATTGGAACCCTTTTGTGCTAGGTGTTTTATACACACATGTTAAAGGGACAGAGTTTACAACATATGGGCCTGATCCAGAGCCCATTAACTTCAATAGGCTTAGAATCATGCTGTATATCTAAAATATATTTAAATACAGTCTGTGAACTAGTGTGGAGAAGTGACAGTGTTGTAAGGAAAGAGAATTAAAAAGCAATGATTTTTTTTTTAATTGCCATGTGTTCATATTAAGAACATTTTCATTTCTTTAGAATGATATCCAAGTAGCTGTATGATAGTTTGAAGGGGAAGGGAAAAAAGACAAAAAGTCTGTCCACAAATAGCAAGTATAGCTGGGTACAAAAAACGGAAAGTTAGTAGTAGACTTATAAAGAATTGAATTGTTTAGGAAACAAATCCTACTGTTGCCTACTAAACTCCAAAGCTTTACAGCTCACACATGGGATCTCTGTCCAGGAAAGGGACCATAAGTCAGTCATTTTAATATATTTATTTATTTGTGATAACAAAATGTAAATTAATTTTATTTGTTACAATGATCTGTACCTTTTTTTATGTATTTGTTTTCTTGTTATATTTGATATACTGAATAAAATACACCTCTACCTCGATATAACGCTGTCCTCGGGAGCCAAAAAATCTTACCGCGTTATAGGTGAAACCGCTTTATATCAAACTTGCTTTGATCCACCGGAGTGCGCAGCCGCACCCCCCCCGGAGCATTGCTTTACTGGGTTATATTCGAATTCATGTTATATCGGGTCGCGTTATATCGGGGTAGAGGTGTAGTATAAAAATAAAATTATTAGGGCTGTCGATTACTCGCAGTTAACTCATGTGATTAACTCAAAAAAATTAACTGTGATTAAAAAAATTAATCATGATTAATCATGCTGTTAAACAATAGAATGCCAATTGAAATTTATTAAATATTTTTGGATGTTTTTCTACAATATATTGATTTCTATTACAACACAGAATAAAAGTGTACAGTGCTCACTTTATATTATTATTTTATTACAAATATTTGAACTGTAAAAATGATAAACAAAAGAAATAATATTTTTCAATTCACCTCATACAAGTACTGTAGTGCAATCTCTTTATCGTGAAAGTGTAACTTACAAATTTAGATTTTTGTTGTTACATAACTGAACTCAAAAACAAAACAATGTAAAACTTTAGAGCTTACAAGTCTACTCAGTCCTACTTCTTCTTCAGCCAATTGCTAAGACAAACCAGTTTGTTTACATTTACAGGAGATCCTGCTGACTGTTTCTTATTTCCTATGTCACCTGAAAGTGAGAACAGGCATTTTCATGGCACTTTTGTAGCCAGCGTTGCAAGGTATTTATGTGCCAGATATGCTAAACATTCATATGCCCCTTCATGCTTTGACCACCATTCCAGAGGACATGCTTCCATGCTCATGATGCTCATTAAAAAATAATGCATTAATTAAATTTGTGACTGAACTCCTTGGGGGAGAATTGTATGTCTCCCAATCTGTTTTACCTGCATTCTGCCATATACTTCATGCAATAGCAGTCTCGGATCATGATCCAGCACATGTTCATTTTAAGAACACTTTCACAGCAGATTTGACAAAATGCAAAGAAGGTACCAATGAAAGATTTCTAAGGATAGATACAGCACTCAACCCAAGGTTTAATAATCTGAAGTGGAGGGATAGCTCAGTGGTTTGAGCATTGGCCTGCTAAACCCAGGGTTGTGAGTTTCGTTGAGGGGGCCATTTAGGAAATGGGGGTAAAAATCGGTCTGGGGATTGGTCCTCCTTTGAGCAGGAGGTTGGACTAGATGACCTCCTGAGGTCCCTTCCAACCCTAATATTCTATGATTCCAAAATCTAGGAGGGACAAGGGGTGGAGAATGCTTTCAGATGTCTTAAAAAAGCAACACTCTGATGCGAAAACTACAGAACCCAAACCAGCAAAAAAGAAAATCAACCTTCTGCTGATGGCATCTGACTCAGATGATGAAAATGAACATGTGTCGGTCTGCTCTCCTTTGGATCGTTATCAAGCAGAACCTGTCATCAGCATGGAAGCATGTATTCTGGAATGGTGGTTGAAGCATTAAGGGACATATGAATCTTTAGCGCATCTGGCATATAAATATCTTGCGATGCCGGCTACAAGAGTGCCATGTGAACACGTGTTCTCACTTTCAGGTGACATTGTAAACAACATGTGGGCAACATTATCTCCTGCAAATTGTAACGAGACTTGTTTGTCTGAGCGATTGGCTGAACAAGAAGTAGGACTGAGTGGACTTGTAGGTTCTAAAGTTTTACATTGTTTTAATTTTGAATGCAGTTGTTTGTTGTACAAATTTCTACATTTATAAGTTCAACTTTCATTATAAGGAGATTGTACTATAGTACTTGTATTAGGTGAATTGAAATATACTATTTCTTTTGTTTTTTACAGTGCAAATATTTGTAATCCAAAATAAATATAAAGTGAGCACTGTATGCTTTGTAGTCTATACTGAAATTGAAATCAATATATTTGAAAATGTAGAAAACATCCAAAAATATTTAAATAAATGGTATTCTATTATTGTTTAACAGTGCAATTAATTATGCAAATTAATCGCGATTAATTTTTTTAATCACTTGACAGCCCTACAAATTATATATATCATCTTGTTTGTGCACAAGATATATCTATGTGCACATTATGAGACTCTCATGCCCATGATATTGATAGAAAAATCAGCAGTCTTGGATTTAATTGGTTTATCATTATGGAAATTCCTAGGAACCAAGCAAGAAAAGGCCCTATTCTGCTACACACTCTACAAATAGAATAATAGGCAGTCCCTCCTTTAGCCATTGCCATCTGAGGAAAACAACATACTCTTGGTATCGGGCCAGTGGGAGCCGCGATCAGCACAAAATTATGGTCTATGCAGATGATGCTTTTATATTTATATATAAGCATGAGGTGATCTTTCCTCACCTTCTAACCATTATTAAGAAGTTTGGTCACCTTTCAGGAGGTAAAATTAATTGGGATAAATCAGAAATCCTAAACATTAACAAATATGCCCTTAAAGTCCTTTTCTCAAATTGGGACTTTCAGTGGAGATCCTCATATATGAAATAATTAGGAATACTGATTCCCAATAATCTTAAGGGCTTCCCTAAGATAAATATAGAACCAATTATTGCCCAAGTGGCTAATGATTTGTGGAGATGGAGTTTGTTTACCCCACAACTGAGGTTTAAACTAATATACTGAAAATCATTTTTTCTCCAGAATTTTGTCTGACCTGAGAGGTCTCCCTATTTCTACTCATCAAACTTATTTTAGGAAATTCAATAATATTTTCAGAACATTCCTTTGGGGGCACAGGTAAGAAACCTGGGTCTGAACAAATTAGAGCTCTGCCTATCTGTTGGAGGATTTAGTTTTCCCAACTTGGAAATTTATCATACACTTTTTTGTGAAGCCAGGCATCTTTGTGGCTGCCAGATATGATTGAACAGACTCCACTTTGGGTTCCGATTGAATGAGAATTGTTATACACTCTCCTCCTTACAGGCATGGTAGGATCAAATTATTATAGATTTGATGGCTCCAGAACTCCCACAAAAATTGGACAAATTTATTTCTGCTTCCATCCATTTAGTTCTGCTTTCATCCAAATTAGTTCTGCTTCCATCCATTCTTCCATGTAGAGGCAGTCATATGGAGCAATTCTAGCGTTAAAATAGGTGGCAAAACCTGATGTCGATGGAGAGAGGAATTATGACCATGTCACAGCTAATTGACAATGATAAATGTACACCATTTGTTAATCTTCAGTACAAATTGGCTTGCTGTGCTCTGGATCATGGAACTATCTCCAGGTAAAGCATTTACTTATACATGTATTTGGACTGGATGAATTGGGAGATCCATAACCTCCAGAACTTTTATTGTTTTGGAGGAAACTTACAGGATTTACTCAGCTAGTAGTATCCTTTTACGATTTTCTGGCTCAAGAAACTCTCCCAATAATTATAATAATGATAATTTGAGAGTTGCTTCTAATCGAAATTTGGATATACAACTATCTCCAACCCAGTGGAACACAATTGTATCTAATGTTGAAAAAGCAACTTTAGACCTGAGACAATGGCATTCTCCAAAAGACACTTTTTCTAATATAATGGTCCCCACATTGGCTAATGGTAATGAGCCTCATAAATGCTGACATCTATTGCAAATGTAACTCCCTTGATGCTACATTAGCTCATATGTTTTGGGAGTGCCCTTGTATTAGGTGGATCAAAGGACCTTTCCTATTTAAAACCAATCACCTTAATCTGATATAAAGATTTATTTTAAAGAAAATGTGGGTATCTTTATCTCTTTGATGGGGTCACATATTTAGAAGGGGAAACCAGAAAGGAAAAAATAGTAAGAATGCTTACAAAGGGACAGAAAAAAACTTGGCTTCTGTTCACTGCTGAAGGCTGCATATCAGTTGACAAACACTCTTGGCATCTACACACAAATTGCTAGCATTCTTGTGACTGAATATTCATGAAAGGCACTTGCTGGAATGCTGTTTTGAGGATGCATATGCAATCTATGTGTTCTTCAGTTATACTGTGAGATGTTTACAGTGATCCTAAATTATTTGTTTCTGAAGCTTGATATAAAAATGTAGGTTATGGAAAATCAGACTACTCCACTACAGACTGCAATAGCTTGCTGGAGTTAGAACTATGCCAATATATGACCTTGGACCAGTTGGTGAAAGTGGAAAGCTGTGTTAATGAGGGAAGACTAGTAAAGGAAACTGATCATGTGATTTTTATGAACCGTAGTCACTCTGAATGAAGAAGTGTCATATAAGATTGTTAAATCCCATCGGTAGGCAGCTTATTTAAATTCACCGCTACCCACGCTTGGTGACCTTTACATCATATTAACACACAGTGATGTAGAAACTTTACTGGTTTTTTTTTGTTTGTTTGTTTGTTTTGTTTTGTTGCTATTCCTAGAGTGGAATCCAATAGAGAATAATGGCTTGATCCTGAAATGAGTTCTGCAAGAAAGGTGGGTCTCTTCTTGACTGACCTCAGATATGTGGTAAGGAAGTGCAGCCTCCAAACCTGACAGACTCAAATCTCTTTTATCAGAGGGACTGATGCTGAGATAACTCATTAAAATAAGCCTCACTGATTTTTTTTCCTCAGGCCCCTGGACTAAAATCTTGTCACTGATTTTTCCAAAATATCATAGGTTATTCATAGCCCTCTCATAGTACCTAGGGGTTGGACTTTGAGGCTTTGAAAATCTACCTGTAGGTCTCTTGATTTTTTGGGGAAGTCTACATATTAAAATCACAGAGGTAGAGGCTACCAGTGGAGGAAGTTCCCTACTAGCTGGTTGCCTGAGGCTGACCCAGCTCCTCTGCTGGGTAGCTAGCACAACCTCTTGTACCAAGGAGGTGCCATACTCAATAGCACGAAGGCCTATATGGCTCATGTACCAAGAAAGAGCCTGAGAGCAACAGACTAATCCTAATTCTGACACTGACTCACTCTGTGGACTTGATCATAAGAACATAAAAACTGCCATACTGTGTCAGACCATGTTTGCCTAGTATTGTGACAGATTTTAGTTACCAATCTGCCTGAGGCATCAGGTGATCAGGCTGAGGCCACAGGATTGTTTGGGAAGCAGATGACGAAACACACCAAGGGTTTAAATTTAAAGCTTTATTAATAAAATAATAAAATAACAGTGGAGAGTGATGGGTGCTTTCCTCGTTACTTAGAAGGAGGAAGAAAGCATTAGTGCCTGAGCCCTAACCCTCTTTTATACTTACACATGCTTTACCCATGTCTGGCCAAGCATGGGTGTAACGTAAGAAGAAGAGGGGGAAGGGTGGACGGGAGTTTTGTTTTGGGCCCAGGTCGTTTGGAGTCCGCTGTAATCTCCACCTTGCTTGGGCTTTTCGGAGGGTTTAAAGTTTTGGGATTTTTTGGAGGTGTTGTTGTTTAGGGCCCTTTGTGCCTGGTGCTTTTCGTACCAGTTTCAATTGGCTTGCTGTGGCCTTCTTGGCTGCCCAAAACACACTGGCTCCGGAGACTTTTTTTTTTTGTGGGCCTTCACCGTTGCCGCCTTATTTGCTTTTATTGTTTTTACTTCTATTTTGGCAGCTTTGCATTTTATTTGCTTGTACTGTTTTTGCTGCTATTTTTGCAGCTTTGCTTAATTTAGTTTTTGTTTTGTTTTTTTACGGCTGGGCAGCTGTAGATTTTTTTGCTTAGCCCATGACCTTGGGCCAGGGCCAGCATTTTAATTTTACATGGAGTTAGCTGAAGTGCTGAGTGAACCCGTTTCCTCCCTCCCCCCTCCTTTTGGCCTTTTGCACCCTGCAAGGAATCTTCCATTTTACATTTACACCTTTGGCCCTCCCCCGAAATGCCTTGCGATGCCTTCAACCGCGTTAGCAAAATACAATGCTGATTTGCCTTCCCATGGGACCCCCTGAGGGAGGGAGTTTTTGGGCCTGTGACAGTTCCTCCCTTGACTCCGAATCAACATTTTGTTGTGAGGGGTCACCATTTTGGTTTTTACCCTTTTTTTGACATGGTGGCTGGGGTCACTATTGGCTTTTTACATACACAGCAATATAGCACACATGCTACAAATTTGTTGGATTAAATATTGTTGCAGCTGGGAGCACACCAAATTTTATATTAGTTGGTTTTGAGCCTTAATTATGGTTTTAATTAGTTTTTGCAAGGTATTTCACGTGTGGAGGGCCAATTTGGCAGTATGTTTGAGGGCGGCAGTGGCCACTGTCAGGTGGGTGAGATTTGCACTTGTGATTAGTTTTATGGCCTTTTAAAATTGTTTTAACTGCTTGTTTTTTATGGCCCCCTGCTGAATATTTTAAATATTGACTGCTGAATTAGCCCCATTTTACAAGGAACCCACTATAGTTTGCTTTTGAGGGGGAGGGGGAGACAAGGACACCGTATTCCTGAGGAGGGCGAGGTGGAGGGTGGCCCCCCGGTACAATTAAGAAGGAAGGCTGGGACCTGAAAGCATGTCAGGGCAGGTAAATATTTAAAGCTTTTAAGGTGGCATTTAGAAGGATTTAGCATTGAGTGGCTGCCTCTCATTTGGTGGCGGGTAACATTTACCACCACCGTTGGTGGGGCGATGGGACGTAACGTTGTTCCGTTTGGGGCTGCCGGGCGGAGTATGGAGCTTTTTTGGGTTAATTTAGTTTGGGACCCAATATGCAGAGCCAGGGGACCTGGGGTTTTTGGCCGGGGGCTGCCCCTGGAGAATACCCAGAAAAACATTGCATTACAATGAAGGATTTTGCAGGCCTGAAGCAGCAAGAGCGGTTTTACCACTTTTGTTTAGGGTGTTTTTGGGCTTTTGCTATTACTGCCTTGTTTTGTTAACAAAGCAAAAGGGGGGGAAAAGAACAACGTAAGTGCACCTATTGGGGAAACTGAGGCACATACAACAACTTTATTAGTTATTATGTTACAGCCCTTTTTGGCTTTTGTTATAGATGTTGTTTGCTTGGTTTATAAGGTTGCAACAGCAATATTGCATTTAGGGATTAGGGATTGCTATTACTTGCCAAAGGGTTTTTTATTTTGCTTTTGCTTTAGGCCACCACAGGAGGAATAGGGTTTGTCCCCATGGGATCCAGGGAAGGTTTAGGGCCACCCATGAGGTATTTTGCTGTGGCCCTTTAGTGTTTATTTGGACTATGCACCATTTTTAAGGCATTTTTTTTAGCCTTGTGCCACACTGTGGCTTGGGCCCCATTAGCAGCTTGAGCCAGGGAGAGCCTTTGGAGTTTTTTTTTATTATTATTATTATAATTATTTAGATAATGTTATGGATAGCTGGAAACCCAGATGGTCCAGGCAGGTGGCTGGTCCACAACCGAGGCCCACGATGCCATGACCAGAAACCTAGGAAGAAACATATGTTTTGAATTGATTGGCATGTGCTTATTTTAATTTACCTGGTAGCTGAAGCTGGTACACTACTGGAGAGAGGTAATTTACAATGGGATACGGGCCCATTTACTTAACATTTAAGGTGTGGGCCTCTTTTCTTAGTTTTTGCAATATTATTTTGTTTTTAATTTGCCATTTTTGGATGTTTTTAACAATGATTTTTTATACACTTTTTTTTATTTAAAACGGCCTTTACAGCTTTACAGGTTTTACATAGCTTTTTTTTAACTGGGCAAAGCTGGGACTTTTTTGGTTGTGGCAAACAGTAAATGTGATTATGGGTAAATACAGTACTTACATTACATTTACATTGGTTTACTAGGAGATTGCTAACACTACCATTTTTTAAAAATCCTTTTTTTTAGGAATTAACACATGCACATTGCCCATTATACAGTACTTTGGTTTTATTATTTAATTTATTTTACATGCAGGATTTTAGTGAAACGTTTTTACTACAGGGCTTTGGAGCAACAGGCCAGGACAAGCACGCCCACATTTGAGGTGTTTACTTAGTACAACCTTTGGTGTTTAATAGATTTTTTCCCTTCCCAGCCCACTGGCTTGAGGTTTGGGGTAGCCAGAAGGATTTAATGTGCCATATGAGGAGTGGGCTAACTTTTTATACTTGTCCTTTAAAACCAAGTTCTTGGGCCTGTAACAGTATTGTCTTGGTCATGACCAGGGACTGAAGCAGGGGTCTCTTGAGATAAAGCGGGAGCATTTGTCACTTGAGCTGGAGAACTAATCTTGGAGCTGTGGGCTGTAACTAACTCATATGCCCTGTGGATAGGGGACACATAATAGACCAGGGGTCAGCAATGTTCGGCACGCGGCTCGCCAGGGTAAGCACCCTGGCGGGCCGGGCCAGTTTTATTTACCTGCTGATGCAGCAGGTTCGGCCGATCGCGGCCTCCACTGGCCGCGATTCGCCGTCCCGGGCCAATGGGGGAGGCGAGAAGCCGCAGCCAGCACATCGCTCGTCCGCACCGCTTCTCGCTGCCCCCATTGGCCCGGGACGGCGAACCGCGGCCAGTGGGGGCCGCGATCGGCCGAACCTGCCGCATCAGCAGGTAAATAAAACTGGCCCGGCCCGCCAGGTGCTTACCCTGGCGAGCCGCGTGCCGAACGTTGCCGACCCCTGTAATAGACGCTGAACGGAACTAAATTTTTAGTGAACTGTGACCTTATTGTTTATAAATATAAAAGAATGATGGGTATAGCTAAAACTGGGCAGAACACAGGCAGGTAATGTGCAAATTTCCCAGCTCTGCCAATTCACTTCAGAATTTACTGGTTTAAAATATCCCTGTCATTCCAAATTGGGGCCTCTGCTGAGCCAATTTTACTGTTTTACGCTTATGAAGTTTTCATATTGATCCCATACAGTATAGTACATGTTATACTTTGGGATGTATTAAAATCATTTCCCAAAGATACCAATCTACTCAAATATGTATTCTGGAGGCATAAACTGCAGAGTCATCATCATGATGATGCTTAATGTCGCTAAGATATTTTGTAATCTGATTGGAATAAATCCCTATTATAAGAACTGCTAGCGGATCACATCACAAACACAATGTTTTTGCTTTCCAACATATCCTGAATAAAATAGATTGGGATTTCTCTAGACTATTTGACTACAAATGATTGGGCATATAGTAGATTATGTCATGTAAAAATGAAACAATATTTGTTAGGGTGTCAGTGTATTTAAAACTATGTTCTGAAATCATTTGTGTTTTCAATTCAAATGTGTCACACCAAAGATTGCAGCATATAATCTCTGCTCCAATAAAAAATAAACCATTTGCTGTGCTCCCAAGAGCTGCAAGAGGCATTATCCTTGCCTAAAGCACAGTGCGTCCTGAAGCTTCTGCTGGGGCAACATGGCCCTGCAAAGCCCCCAGTGCAGAGCATGGCTTAAAGCTAAAACTGAGCTCAATTTACGTGAGGCTTTCGCATCCTCCTTCCCACTTTTAAGATTGTGGAATTATAATATTTATCAAATGAATAATGTGTAGAAAATAAATTCCAGGTTTGTGGCTGAAAGAGTCTGATCCAAAGTGTATTTGCTTTCAATCAGTCAGAATCTTTCTATTGACTTCAATTAGCTTTGGATCAGGTCCATACAGACAGGGCCGGCTCCAGCATTTCTGCCACCCCAAGCAAAAAAAAAAAAAAAGCCGCGATTGGCGGCGGCAGTTCAGCGGCAGGTCCTTCGCTCCTAGAGGGAGTGAGGGACCTGCCTCCCCCAAATTGCCGCAGGTGCCGCCCCTCTCCTTTGGCCGCCCCAAGCACCTGCTTGTTAAGCTGGTGCCTGGAGCCGGCCCTGCATACAGCATTCATTCAAATTACAGAATCATTGTGCTACATGGAATATAGGACAAGTCAGAGTTTGATTCACTGTAACTGAATTGTTATCAACATATATTCTGTACTGTGTATCCACCTTTAAGCAAAGGCCTTAAAATTATACAGTAAAATACAAAGAGCTTCAGTAAAATTTTACAATGTGTGATGACTTTGTAGGACAAGGCAGAGTACATAAACGACTCCCTGAAGTTCTCAGTGATGTTGCCTGGAAGAAATTTTCATTCTCTGTTACAGAATGAGCAGTGATTTATAGAATTATTTGGTATTTGTATAGCTCACAAATAAAATACATTTCTTAGTGGAGATTTAGTTGGAATTCAATATTAGTTTACAGTGAGATGTGTGCAATATATTTTTCTCTTTATTATTTAATTAAGACATTCACCAAATCCAGTTGATAAGAGGTCATTGTGTATAAGGAATCCTGGCTGACCCTGGTATGCACATATTTTACTGTCCTCACTGCCTCCAGCCAACTTTTTCAAAGAGTGTTTATAACTTTTAATTTGTGCTTAAACAGATGTAAACATTTTTTTAATGTTGCACAAAGTTTGTAATGCACTGTGTCACATTAAGTCTTGTCACTCCAAACAACACAATGATGTAACCCACTATTTGCTTTCCATTTTCAAAGGCAGGGTAATTGTCTTCATTCTTCATGAGTAATAAATATTTAAGACATGCTTTATAAATTCACACTTTAGACAATAAATGTTTACCAGTTTGACCCATGATCCAAAGCTAATTAAAGTCAATGGAAAGATTCTGACTGATCGAAAGCAAAGACACTTTGGATCAGACTCTTTCAAGCACAAACCTTGAATTTATTTTATATATATGAGAGTTATATATTGTAGCAATAGATCATATGCTTTTATTTTGATAACCACCAGAGCAGTAATTGTCTGGAGAATTATATAATAGACCATGGTGCCTCATCAGAAGTCCCCACTTCAACAATGTAAGCAAAGAGAATGATTCAGAAAACATCTGTAAAGTCTCCTTAATAAACTAGTTCCTTTTAATAAAATTTGCATTGTAGAATTATTAGAAATCTAGTTGCTTCACTGGACTCTGGATGAGGCATGAAGGGCTAGATTCACAAGGAGGACATATGCACATAACTGCTACTTTAGGTGTCTAAGTCCAAAATTTAGATTCTAAAACTCCCTATTCAGCTGTCACCTATACTCCTTGTAAGAACCTACATTTCTTAGGCATCTAAATTTCTGCTAGAGGATTTATGCACAACTGCCTCAGTCTTGATACCACCAAGCAGCTCAGTGCCTAACTCAAGCCTAAATCCCATTGGGATTTACAAAGTAGGGTCTCTCCCACCTATTTTGCCCACAGGTGTGATGGTGAGCATCTCTACCAGATTGGTCCCTGCAGAAAATGGGGCATTGTCCCTCATTTACCCAATATTCAACTGCTTAGCGCACTCATGCAAGATGCAGAAGACTGGATTAAAATCCATGCGCTGCCTGATATGGAGCAAGGTCTTGAACTAAGGTTTTCTACATTCCAGGTGAGTGTCCTAACCAGCAGGCTATAAATTCTCCCTTGCCCCTTTCTCTCCCAATGAATAATCAAGTATTTTATAAGTGGAACAGCTTCAACAGGAAAGAGTCTCTCCCTCAAATACCTCACAGTCCAGTGAGGCTGGAGATCTGGCTTCTAGTTCTTTTTCCCATTAGACAGAAGGAATATTTGAACCTGGTCTTAGACACTCTGGGTGAGAGCTCTAACTGGAAGGCTATTGGTCAAAAGGGAACACCACCACTGTTATTCTTGTGAAAGACTGACTTAGTTTAAGCAGCAGTAGTGGTTTCATTGCTGTGAATCCTGAGTGGAGGGAGATGCTTCCCAGCAGGCTGGACTAAGGCTCCTAAGTCCTTTGGCAGGATGGGACTTAGGCAACACCCTTCACGTTGACATCCACTACTGGCTAGCTGTGACAGCTCCCTGCTCAACTTGCTGCTTTCTGCAAATCGTTTTTTAGGCACCTATCTCTCCCCATGAATTGTTCCTTTTGATTAATAAATTCCCAGGTCAGAAGGGACCACTGTGATCACCTAGTCTGACCTTTTTAATCAGGCCATAGACCTGCCCCAATATAATTCCAATAATAATTGTATAGGGAGCCTGGGCTCCTAACATGGGTTTGTTGATTTCATTTGGTGGCAGGGAGCCTAAAAGTTATGTTGAGCATTGTAGTACCTAAGTCCCTCTTGTAAATCTGGCCCTAAACGATTTGTCCAAGAAAGGTAGGGGATGGGTCGGGACTCGAGCTCAGCAGTCCTTGCTCCCAGTCACATGCAGAATCAATGCAACATCATCATATGCAGGCATCACATGTTCATTTAATTACATAAGATAAAACATTATGGAGTGACTGCCTTACAAGCTTCTAGTTCTGTTTTAGATAATGCTTTCTTAGTATTCTTCCTGTATTTTTTTTCAATACCGAGCATATGCAAACATAGTTGAATCAAATCACATGGTGGATTTAGAGAACATATCCGTGCATATATTTTCTTACTATTTTCCAATCCTAACTGCTCTCCTACTTTATCAAGAACCTCTTCTATATTGTAACACATTGAATTTGTGTCACTCTAGTGTTTGCGTTATTGTGAGGAAATACAGTAAAGAGTGAGGAAAATCCTCACCCAAAATATAAATCTTCAAGGTTAGCCCATCTTTCAACCACACTAGTTAAGTGTGAAGTCTGAAATAATATGTTTTCTATTCAGCTACACAGCACATACCTTATACACATTGGACATAATAGATAGGTTGAATCAGTACAGATCTCATTGGAACAATAATTATGGAGCCACCATTGACAATTCCACCAAATACGTATCACAGAACAAAATTAATCATAAATATCCCAATATAACGCCTTTTGGGAGAAATTTGGCTAAAATTCATGCAAATGTTAATCTCTTTCCCAAGTCAAAACATGTACACATGTATTCAGCCATTTCTCCATAATTAATAGGCATACATATTGGCTGTAAGCCTTTTATGAATATTAGTCTGAAAGAACAGTGCAAGTTTAGTTAAAAAAAACAGAAGACAGATTTGTTATTATGCATAATTTATTGGTAAAGTAACAAGTACTAAAATTTAGATAAGGAATTCATGATGTGCCGGGTACGCAAATGCTCTGAAAACAGAACATTTTTATTGTGAGTTATAATGATAAGTTTGAGTAATTCCACTCTTAGACCAGTTAGTAAATCCCCTTTTAACAAATTGATAATTTAAATGGCAATAAGTTACTAAGACATGAAGGTATTCTTCCAAGAGCTCAGAAGGAGCTTACAAATGAGGTGGCTGAGTTGCTAGCAAAAATATGCAATCTCTCATTAAAATCAACTACTCTACAAGAAGACTGGAAAATAGCCAATATTATACCTATTTCTAAATATGCACTAAGGATATCCCAGAGAATTATACACCAATAAGTCACACTTTGGGACCAGGTAAATAATTAAAGATAAAGTTATGAAACACATAAATAAGCATGATATGATGGAAATAAAGCACCACACCTTCTGTAAATTCAGTCTTTAGATTTTAGACTTTTTAGAAGCACATTTCCAAAGCATGTGCCAAAATGAAAGAAAAGCAACAGACAAGGTAGCCTGTCTTATCTTAACAAAATAAGATTTCCGCTCTATTCTCTCCATTCTACCTATAGAATTTTGACTTGATATTCCATAGGGAGCTAGTGCAGTGAGTCCAGGTATAATATGCACTCAGTAACTTCCGTTACTGAGACAGTGAGATGCTAAAGCTTGCAACTTGCATTATGGAAGGTTGATGCTTTTAAATCAATACTTTGTAATAATCCAGTCAGAAGATACATAATGAAGACACATAATGTAATGAAGACACATATGGTGAAGGCTAGATCTTCATCACCATCATTAGACATGAAAAATATGTCTATTTAGTCTTTTAAGACTTTTTGAGGAAGTCAAGAAAATAATTGATAAAGGAAAACCTAATTTCTGATAAACTTAAAAACTGGTAAACCTAATTTAATTTTTAAACTTTTATCACAAGACACTTTTTAGGATCTCATTTTTCAGACTTGGACATATAAAATTAGGCAGCTAATGGGAAGATTTTCAAAGTGCATGGCACTTAGGTGCCTATGTCTTTGAAAAATCTATTGCTAAATTCCTATTCTAAGCAGGTAAATGTAGATTTAAGTATCTAAATCCATATTTAGCTGCAGACCACGTGTGATAAATGAAGGGAGGAGGGGGGTAGCTCCCTTTTATGGACACCCAGCCAGTAGCTATAAAATCCCTCTTAGAAGCTCTTCTCTAATTGCTCTACCAGTAAAGGGTTAAAAAGTCTCACTGCTATGCATACGTAAAAGGAAGTGAGAGTGCACCTGGCTAAAAGAGCAAATGGGAAGGCTAAAACTTTTAAAAATTGAAATAAGACTCCCCTTTTGTCTGTCTGTGGGTGTTCTCCCGGGGAGACGTGGATAGGGCGGAGCTATGCTGTAAGAATCTTGGACCAGGTATGAAAAAATCATCAGTATCATACCTAGAAATTACTCATTTAACACCCTAGATATGTAAATAGATCAGGAAATGTCTAGGAAGACGTGATTAGGTTTATTCCTTTTATTTCAATATGGCTTGTGGATTCCTCTGTGCTAACCCCAGGTGCTTTTGTTTTGCTTGTAACCTTTAAGCTGGACCTCAAAAAAGCTATTCTTGGTGCTTAATTCTTGTAATTGCTCTTTTAAAATCTAGCAACAGCCTGAGTTCCCAGACTTATTTTCTTTTTTTTATTAATAAAATTTACCTTTTTTAAGAACAGAATTGGATTTTTGTGTCTTAAGAAGTTTGTGCACATATTGGTTAATTAGCTGGTGGCAACAGCTGATTTCCTTTTTTTAAATTTCTCAGATCTTCCCCAGAGAGGTGTGTGTGACGGGATCTGGGGGTACCCCACAGGAAGGAATTCCCAAGTGTGCCTTCCTAAGCTCTCAAAGGGGTTCTGCATTTGGGTGGTGCCAGCATCTACCAATCCAAGGTCAGAGAAAAGCTGTAACCTTGGAAGTTTAATGCAAGCCTAAAGTGGCCAGTATTATTTTTTAGATCCTTGCGGGCCCCCACCTTCTGCATTTGAAGTGCCAGAGTGGGGAATTAGCCTTAACACCACAGATCAGTCATATCCCAGTTGCAGAGGTACTTAAATAATGGTCCTTCAAACAGATATGAAAAAAAATGAGTATAAACATTTCTTCTTATTCCATTATAGATGAACACTAAGGGCAGGTCTACACTTGAAACGCTCCAGTAGTGCTGTAAAATGCTGTAGCACTTCAGTAAACATGCCACTATGCATCCAGGAGAAGCCTTTCTTGAGGTGGTAGCTATGTCTATGGGAGAAGCCCTTCTATCAACATAGCACTGTCTATACTGGGAGTTAGGTCAGTATAACTGCATTACACAGGTATGTGGAATTTCATTCCCCCTGAGTGATCTCGTTATACTGATGTAAGTTTGTAGTGTAGACTCAGGCTAAGAGAAACTTCCCTACTATGGGTCTGGTGGGAGATGCAAAGCAAAAAGAGTGTATCCACTTATTTTTTTCCTTTTTCAAATAGCCAAATGTTGGCCCCAGAAATATAATAAAAAAAACTTCATAGTTGATGTCAGAGGGGATATTATTTGGCTCTGTGTACATAAATAAAACTACAGACTTCTCCCCACCCCCCTCCAAAATCATAAATCCAGGGTCCATATAAAGCTCTTTGTCCCTAGGTCATAGAACAAGTGTTGGCTAATATTTTTTCTCAAATAGCAATGATAGCAAAATATGTTCTTTGTCAGTTTGTCGCTCTCCGTATGTCAGTATATAATGCCTGCATCTGTAACTTTCACTCTATGCATCTGAAGAAGTGAGGTTTTTACCCACGAAAGCTTATGCCCAAATAAATCTGTTAGTCTTTAAGGTGCCACCAGACTCCTTGTTGTTTTTGTAGATACAGACTAACATGGCTACCTCCTGATATTTGTCAGTTTTGGTATCTATTAGGTCATTGCTCATCAGACTAGTTAGCGGAATGTACACTTAAATAGTTCTATTTTTGTTAATTCCAGAGGCTAGCATCAGTTCATTGTCCTTTAGATTAACAATGGGCCACATTCTTCCCTTGGGATGTAATTGTAACCAAGGGCAGAATTTAGCCCAGTATCTGAAGATACTAAGTATAGTATCTTCTGCTGTCTCTTTGAAGGTATAAAAGTGGGGAAAGGAGGAAAATATTTGAAAGCACCACTGTCTTCACTTACATTAAAACTTGCTTTTAATTCACAGCTGCCTGTACTGTGTCAGAGATACTGTGATGTCTGAGAATCAACATCCTTCTATGAGACCTTCCTTGGAGTATCAATATGAAGCACAAGAATTGTGCAGTAAGAAATTTGATCTGAAACTCACATGGAAAGAGAATTCTGCATGGCATTTTACTTGTGGTTTTTCCATTTTCATGCTACCTATATGAGAAACACAGCTTAGGGTATGATTTACTTTGAGTATTATGTAGAGAGTATTTTCAAACCATTTTTTTATCCTTGTTTTGTTCCCAAGATGAGTCTGTTTGATTGGTCATATATTCTAGATATGTTCAGATAGAATGTGTCTTCCTTTTCTTGCTGTCCATAACATACATGTTTTAACATTCTATCAAATAGGAGACCTGTGTAAAACATTTGAAATATCAAATAAGACAAATGCATGGTTTTAGGTTTCATTTCAAACATTAAATCAGATCTAATTTACTGAAAGGTTTGCTAAGGTTTACAGAACAGAGTTTGCAAATCCACACAGATCAAAATCAAAGAAAGTGTAATGAAAAGAGATTGTGTTTCACCCAATTTTATTAAATATATGGGTTCAAGTTGTGTAGTTGCAGAGGAGAATAAGCAGTGAGGGAGTTAAGAAATTTAAGGAACAGTTAAATAGATGAATCCTGTAGAATACTGGTGTGCTTGCAGTATTTGCTATATATATTTTTCCCAAGTTGATTTTATGTTTATTTTTCTTTTTTCCTAATGGAGAAGTTCATAATTTGATGATTTTCCTTAAAACCATTTAAGATTTCTCATAATAAAGAATGTACTAATATTATTTCAGGTCCTCTAAATAAGGCTTAGTATTTAGAGGTTAAACTCTCCAGCCCTCAGCATAGGTTGAATGCTGTTGGACAAGTGGTAAAAGTACATTGTTCTACCTCTAAACAACTCCAATGGCTCCCCATTCATTCTAGATGAAAATTGGCTTGTTAGCCAAATCTGGGGGTGTGGCTGAAATGCAGATGGTGCATGTGACGGATTCAGTCACAGAGAACCCCTTGGGACTGTAACCTGATGTTCTGGAATTACCTCTGAGCCCATTTTCCCTGCCAGCTTGGGACTCCAGAACCCTGCCTTTTTAAGACAGACATGCTAGCCTGCTTCAACACAGACCCACGTCTGGTCCACGCCCCCAAAGCTGCAGACTTTAACCAAAAACTGCTCAGCAGGTCACCTATCTCCAGCACCCAGACACCCAGTTCTCAGTGGGATCCAAACCCCAAATAAATCAGTTTTACTCTGTATAAAGCTTATACAGGGTAAACTCATAAAATTTTTCACCCTCTATTACACTGATAGAGAGATATGCACAGCTGTTTGCTCCACCAGGTATTAATCACTTACTCTGGGAAAATTAATAAACAAAAGTGATTTTAGTAAGTATAAAAAGTAGGATTTAAGTGGTTTCAAGTAATAACAGACAAAACAAAGTAAGTCACCAAGCAAAATAAACCATAAACACGCAAGTCTAAGACTAATACATTAAGAAACTGATTACAGGTAAAATCTCACCCTCAGAGATGTTCCAATAAACTTCTTTCACAGACTAGACTCCTTCCTAGTCTGGGCCCAATCCTTTCCCCTGGTACAGTCCTTGTTAGTCCAGCAGACATCTTAGGTGGAAACTAGGGGTCTTCTCATGACTGGCAGCCCCCTTTGTTCTCTTCCACCCCCTTTTATAGCTTTGGCACAAGGTGGGAATCTTTTATCTCTCTGGGTCCCCATCCCTCCTTCTCAATAGAAAAGCACCAGGTTTAAGATGGATTACAGTATCAGGTGACATGTTCACATGTCCTGTGAGACCCCAGCCTCCATTCTTCCAGGGCTGAACCACACGTACCCAGGAAGGTTTGCAGGTAAATAAACCATCTACAACCAATTGTCCTAGTCAATGGGAGTCATCAAGATTCTAAACCACCATTAATGGTCCACACGCTGCACAATTACAATAGGACTTCAGAGTTATACTTCATATTTCTAGTTTCAGATACAAGAATGACACATACATACAAATAGGATGAATACACTCAGTAGATTATAAGCTTTGTAATGATACCTTACAAGAGGCCTTTTGCATAAAGCATATTCTAGTTACATCATATTCACACTCATAAGCATATTTCCATAAAACATTGTGGAGTGCAACGTCACACTCTCCTCCTGAACTTAGTGCCGGAGACTTGGACACTGTCCATGGTGGAGTCAGTACATTTAAAATTCCGGTTCAACTCTGGTCACTCCCCCAGCCAGCATCATTAAATACTATGGTGCTATTCATAGAGGATCTTGCAAAGTTTTGGGTTTCTAGTCCCCAGGTGTCCGGAAACATGTTGGGGTGTAGTATTGCTAACAGAATGCCGATAGCAATATCTGTTAAAGTGTAGATGTCTTGGCATTCAGCCACCAATGCCATGAGGTGGTGTGCCTCGGTTTCCCCTTCCACACAGCAGTGTAGGCCTGTTATGCTGTTGCTGCTGTGCCAAGCTTCCAGCCTCTTTACAGGTATAAGCTGAAAATCAACATGCTTGTGCGATTGTCTTGTCACCATTCCTAGCATGTACAAAAGCTTTTCCCACAAATCAGATATGTCACATATCTTCAAAGGTTTGTTATTAGCATCAACTCCTTTGTCTTGGCCCATAGATGAAGTAGCAGAAGACATAAGATTAGCAGACAATTTATGATGGACAAACTTTGTTCACACCACCTGGCATGCCCAGTGTCCACTGCATTTCCCAATCCCTTTGTGTACCATGGTAGGTGCTCAGACACAGATTCTCCTGACTCTTTGGAGAAGGCTCTCAATTCAGGCATGTGTTTGAGGTTTTGGCAAGGAAAGGGTGCACTGCAACCATGCCTGCCCTCGGCCCCACCTGCTTGTGAAGTTTCCCAAATGCAAAGTTTTTCTTCCTCCTGCCTTGAATAGACAGTTTTATCTCTTACAAATGTAGCATGAACAACATATTTCAAAGGAGTGCTTTGGATTGGTAAGATCCCCTCTGTCACCCCATTCTCTGTTCCCAACAGGTCAGCTGGGTGGACTCTCCCCTCCAGGAGATCTGACCTCCAGTCTTTCCTTAAAATCAGATCTACAGGTGAGGTTTCTTGCATTTCAGATGCAGATCCTTCACCCTCCTCCTGGGGAAAAGCCTTCCTACAAATGGTGGCCAAACCTACCTGTCCCCCCTCACTTTCCACCTGGACTTCCCTCTCTGGGTTCCCTCCCCGTGTCCTCCAAAAGGGAAGGTGACCCTGATACAGCTGTGGGCTCACCAGCTATGACAGACCCTTCACTCGCCAGCAGAATCCCCCCCGCCTTCACTCAGGTTGGGCTTGCTTCCAGCTACAGAGCCCTTGGGGTATGTTCCCACCACAGCGGTCGTCAGGACCCCAACATCCATCTCCGGGATACATGTCCCTGTGCACCCTAGGGCAGGGCCTGTCCCCTTACAAGGTGGAACATCCCCCTCCCCCAGGGAGATGATCACAGGACAGGAGCTGGCTCTATCCAGCCCTTCCCGCAAGGACCTGCCTTGAGCCCCGGGGCTAGAGGAACTGGTTTTGACCATCCCTGCCCCCAATGGCCCACTTTCCACTGCTACCAAGGAATGACAGAGACACTCTCCTATTTCCCCAGCAGCACATGTGACTTCAATCTCCCCTCTGGGGCTTTCAGCACAAGATCCTTCTTGCTGCTAACAAACCCTGGGACAGATTCTACCATAGAAAAAAATCATTCCCCAGTAGAAACAGTGCAAAATTGTGTGCCACTGCTGCAGCAGATAGTTCAGCCTGCAAATCAGCAGTTTCCATGTGCACCTTAGCTAAAGGTGCAAGGACTTTGTAATCACCCACAAATTCTAATTCTGCCATTTCTCCTGGTAACAAATCCTTCTCATGGATAAGGTCCCTCCTGACCACAGAAATCTCTGCACCAGTATCCCTCCAACCTTGGAGCACTTTTTCATTAAGTTTAACAGCATGCATATGCTCACTGCTTGGTTGTGTAGAAGCAACCTTTACAAATCCTGTGTGGTAAGAGGCAGTAGCCTGGGATACCCCTGTGTTACCCCAGCAGCTTCATGTGTTACCTGGTGCCTGTTCCCATTCAGCCAAGGACATTTAGTTCTCAAGTACTCAGTGGACTTACAATGATAGCACCTTTGGGGTGCCTCTGCTTGTACGAGTAACAGGGGAATGGAGAGGTGAACACCCAGCCTCCTTTTTCCCGGGGTAAAATGGTGATTCTGCTTTCCACCAACCTTGTACCCCTCTGCCAGTGGTTTATGTTTAATTGCAGCTTATGATTGCTCGTAAGAGTTCGCAAACCCAGCCAATTCACCCACTGCATCCACCTTTTTGTCCCACAAATACTGTTTTACATCATCACTGCACATATTTAGGAACTGTTCCTGAGTAACCAAATCACACATTTCTTCAAAGCTTGTAATGCCTTTTCCCCTCACCCACTTTTCTAACAAATCTTATTTAATTTACATAGGCCACATTACTTAATCCAGATTGCCTCTTAAGACTCCTGATTTTTACCCTGTAGGTTTCAGGTGTAATCTGGAACTGTTTTAAAACCAGTTCCTCAAATTTACCATAGTTTAAAGCATCAGCAATAGACATCTTATTGAATATGTCCAGAGCTCTCCCAGTCAATTTTGCACCAAAGTAGTCATTTTTTAATCCTCAGGAATCACATGGAGAGTGAACAGTTTCTCAATATCACTGGATTCATATTGAGGGCATAACTGTTCCCATTTGTGGATTTTTGGGGAAGTGAAGCCAGCTGCTGAAGGGTTTTGTCTCTTCCACTCCATTACAGCCAGTTCATGCTTCTGGGTCTCAATTTGGACTTGTCTCTGGACCTCAATTTCTTTGTCTTTTAAGTCCAGGGTTTGCTGGTGCGAAGCCTTTTCTTTGTCAGCCTCCAGCTGCCTAAGTTCCAGGGCAGCTTTTTGTGCTTCAATCTCTTTGTCTTTTAAATCCAGTGCTTGCTGGTAGGCAGCTTTTTGTGCTTCAATTTGAGCCTGTTTCTGGGCCTCAATTTCTTTGTCTTTTAACTCCAGGGCTAGTCGCCTCTCTCTTTCCTTCTCCTCTTGAGCTTGCTGCTTGTCTCTTTCCTTCTCCTCCTGAGCAGCTTGCTGTGCTAACCTATGGGCTTCCATCGCCCTTCTGTGAGCAGCCTCCTCTCTGGCTGACTCTTTTTCTTTTTGTTTTATATCTAGTTATTTCAGTTGCAATAATCCCTGGTGCGCCCTCTCCTTTTCTGTAACTTGCAGCCTAAAAAGCTCCAACTTCACAATCACTTCACTTCTTTCACTCATTTTCCTACTTTCCTTTCCTGAAAGAAGCAAACAGAAAATAACAATCCAGTAACCACTTCGTCTGTTCTCTGGCCGCCACACTTAAAACTCACTTAAAATCACTACCAATGTCTCAAAGCAATCCGCTGTGCACAGATCCTGCCGACTACGCCACTGTGACGGTTTCAGTCACAGAGACCCCCTTGGGACTGTCACCTGATATGCTGGAATGACCTCTGAGTCCATTTTCCCTGCCAGCTGAGGGTTTTTAACAGGAGTGCTGGATTAAGCCCCAAGTTATCTGCATTGTATGTTCAATGAAAACTTTGAAATGTAGTTTCAGTGCAATTGTCCATTTCTTTCTGCCACATCTACGCTCTAAGCTCAAGGTTAATTGTTCTGCTCCCTGAACCAATTTTATAGCCCATTCCTTTACTCTTAATTTCTTCCACTGTAAAAATCTAGCTTGTTAAATATGTGTGGTCCTGATAGGTGTTGACACTACATTGCCTGAGGGATCTGCCCCACCCAGTGCTGGCTTAGATTTACTGGGGCCAATGGCCAAAGCCCAAGCCTGAAGGTTCCAGCCCTGGGTGGCGAAGCTAAGGTTACAGGCTCCCTGAAGCCCTTGAGCTTTAGCTTTGCCCCCGCCCACCCTAGCCTGAGGCAATGGGTCTTTGGCTTTGCCCCCAACCAATGTGGTGGGGTTTGAGCGGGCTCAGGCTTCAGTTCCCTCTCCTGGGGTCCTGTAGTAACTTTTGTTGTCAGAAAGGGGTCATGGTGCAATGAAGTCTGAGAATCCCAATGTACTCTATACTGTTAACAGCAAATTTTAGACACTGGCACATAGAAAATTGCATGCACTTTTGTGCAAACTCAACTCAGGGTTTATCTGGACAGGGACACTGAAGAAAATTAATCCTCATTAACTAAAGATGCTCATTTCAATTGGATTAATTAAATTGCATTAACCGCCTGTATGGACACTCTCATTCAGAACTAAAGTGGCCTTAATTCCGTTTGAAAGTGTCCATACAGGGAGTGTATACAGTTTAACTAATTCACTTGAAATGCTCACCTGTAATTAATGAGGATTATTTTTCCTGACAATTCCTGTGTTCCACAAGTTCACAAATATACCAGTGCACAATGCACATGCACAAAATCAGATTTTGCATGTACCCATAGCCTAGGTACATGTGCACATATGTAGACCTCCACTTGTGCTCTCATATCTGGGTATTTGCATATCTAAGCAGGGCATGTGCAAAAAAATAGATGCACGTAATTATCAACTGACTCATAAGTATTTATACTGAGAAAAATATTGTCTGCATACAACTTTGAACTTGCAGAAGAGTGATAAGTTTCCTGCAGAGATAGTTGTGAGTGTCTGTGAGATTCTGCAGGGATATAAGTGGCATTCCTGAACTTGAAGTATACTACATGCTGTGTTGATTTGGCAGATTACTATCCAACTCCTCATTGCAAGGGAGCTTCCATCCGCATTAAGTGCAATAGGCTATGCATTTCACTGGTGTAAGGGTATCAACCCGAGTGTCTTTTTTGTATTTTCAGAGAGAATCATTAAAGGAGAGGATTCAATCCAAAGTGGCTTTGAGCAAGAAACTCCTCACATTTTTGAGGATTCATCTAGCTAAGAAACAAGTTATTCCTGTTTATTCCAATGGAAAAGGCCATCGTTTCCCATTACACCACTGGGGAGAAACATACTGAAAAACTTGACAGGATATGTTGCATTTGGTGGAGACCTGCTGGACAGAATAGCTATGGACCATTTGATTGTGTTGAAACTTGATTAGTTTGAGATTCATATAAGGATATGACACTGGTCAAATAACTAGTGGTTTTAAAACATTTTTTCCAGACACTAATTACACACACTTGTCACCAGTGATTAAAGTAAAAGAAGATAGATGGGTGGAGAGGGGGGCCCAAAGACAGAACTGACCAATTTTGATTGTTGTTTTCACAGGTCTTGATGTTATTTGATCATGCCGCTTTGTATTAACATGTGGTGAGAAGATGGAGCAAGAGGAAAAGAATGGGGAGAAGAGAAAAATGCAAACAAAAAAGGTCCCTAGGCACGTCCATAGCAGACAAACGAGAGAGAGAGCATTTGTGTGTGCATGTACATGCTCTCTCTCTCCACCCCAAAATTACAGGCCTACATAACTGCTGAAAACAATGGCATCACTTTCCTTCACCTTGTTGGATCAGAAGCAGTTTAGCTCAGCAACTTCAGAACAGTTTAATTTATTCTTTAGTCTCTTCCCCACCTCTGCACAATCAAGTTCCTCATATTTCCTTCTTCATTAACTCAACTTATGCAATGTTGCCCTTACGTCTTTGTGAGTCTCCACAGTTGGGAGTAGGCACTTTCGTTTATTATTGTTTTATAACATCCCTTTGATTTAGGGTTCCTACTATCTCCATGTTAAGGAAGCTATGTAATAATAAAGGGCAACATCTTTTGGAAGGAAGAGGAAATAGAGAGTTTTTCTCCCCACAAAACACCATGCAGAAGCAAGGCAGGATTACAAGATACTGACCTGAAATAATTAAGAAAAAACACAGTAGAAAAAAATTAGATGCATTCTTTCAATTATGAATAAGTAAATATGTAAGAATCATCTTTGGTTCTACAATTTCACCAGGAAGACAGACTAGTAACTTCTTCATTAATTTAATACTTGCCTAGGGACTTCCATGTAAACAAAATATTAGGATCCTAAGAAAAGCTTGGTAAAACAGCTGCTGCTGCTGATAGTAGAAAACTGGAGATAATGATGGAAAACAAGGAGCTGAAGTTAACAAATGTTATCACCCATGAAACAAACAATGTTCCTGTAAGTTTGGGGAAATCTCATTATGTGTTTAAATTTCTGCATAGCAAGCAATCCAACATCATGAAAAGCAATTGCATTTGTCACATTATTCACAATGCAGTGAAGCATGCATGTAAACATCTGTCCTATGATGTGAATACACTAGTTATTAAGGTTTTTAATGAATTTTCATCTTCAGCAAAAAATCCAGAAGGCATATACCATAATTTCAGTGGGTTTGTGTGATAATAGAATATGCAACTCTTTTGTATTTTGTTTCTAGAAGATGGCATTTTCCCCCAGTTCACCATACTATTATTTGTTTTTAAAATATGCTTCCTTCCCATCTCAAGCAAAGTCTGTTGTACTTGAAACATTATCCTACTCTTTAATGCAAACTGCAGATGATATATTACTTTCTTTTTAAACACAGACCCCACTTCATCACTGCCATCACCAGACCTAGCAAGTTATTAATTATTTATTATTTGTGTTGCAGGCTCACACAGAGATTGCAGTCATGGATTCAGGTATTCTTGCACTGGGTGCTATGAAAACACATCAGAAAGAGATTGTGAGCTCTGTGGGACAATGACAATCTAAATAAACTAGTACTGTTTCAAGTGTAAAACAGAGGGCTAAGAGCTCTACCAGAGGAATAATCTGACTCAATTATTGTGACAAACCTGGTTTAAGCAAGCCTGGGTTTAATTTTTAGTGGCAGTACAGGACAGATCAGACATGAAACTACAAGGTTTTTGCCCTAAAGCACTGAGGGTGAAATTATTTCCTGTGCAGAGCGTCAACACAGGGTGTATACATCATTTAAGTTTTACTTTAGCCTTGTGCTAAAGTATGCAGGGATGATTTCACACACCCCCCCACACACAATTTAATTAGACCATATACTGTCAAAAGATGTAGGATAGGATGCAACAAACAGTGAATGAGCTGAGAAGTTTAGCTCTCATCATTAAAGTGACATTTTGTGGTTTGGATCCAGCCTCATATGCTCACTCAAATAAATAACATAAACTTAACACAAACAGGCATTTGCATGCATATATAGCTAACTACCTGATTTGCACAGACCTGCTGACCTTTCCAACCCTTAAATCCACTACTGTTCTCTCAGTTCTATTGAAATCAAAAGGGTCGCCCTGATACAACACAGCAGAATATGGCCCATAGGCTATTGCCTCCTTCTGGTTTCACTTTACTATCAATTTGTAATAAACTTCTCTCTTATGTGTGTTTTTCTACTACAGCAGACCAAAAGGTAAATCTCCAGTTAGATGGTAAAGTGTACCTTAGTTGTTGGAATAGGTCATATTAATTTTTGGACTGAAGGTCAGTATGGTATATTAAAATAGCATAAAAAGGATTGACAGTTTGTTGGTGATTGATATTTAATTCCTAGAAGCCATTCAGTATATTGTCAAGTAATATGAAACCATAAGACCCACATTGAACTGAATTATTAATTGCCTTCAGGATGTTGGTCCCATTTCCTCAGACTGTGGAGTTGTTTCCTAATTATAGCAATTCCAGCTAATATTTGAGCTTACTACAAAATGAGAAAAGCCAGAAATAAACCCATCATTAATTTGGGTTTCCTGAATCCAACTAATACAAAATGAGATTTCTCTTACTGAACTCTATATATGTGCATACATTATGTGAATTTTGAATGATTGCCCATAGTGATAACAATGTGGTTATAAAGATAATGCATATCCTAAAACAATGTACCATTGACAACTTTATCAAGAGCACTGACGTGATTTAAATAACTTATATATTTTATAAAGTATCTATGGAAGTGTAACATAACTCGTATTAAAATCCATGATCAGATACTCTTTGTATAATAGTGGACTGCAGATCCTTTGCAGCATATATTTGCAACTATACATCTTTAAATCCACTGAGAAATCAACAGCCAAATCTACAGTTAGTTCTTAATTTTCATTTTTTCCTGTCTAGGATTCATCTAACATTAATTTTTTCATACTCTTCCCCCTCCCCCTCAAAGTGATGAAAAATTGCTGTCTCTTTATTCACGGTCTTTCAACCCTTATTCAAACCTCTCCTTTTTGCAGTAGTCACATCTAACTTATGTACCATATTTGCATTCCTGGCTGTGCTGAGTCCAATGCTATATCACCTCACCTCATGTCTTTACTTCTCACATTGCTGAATTCCTAACATCGGTCTTCATTCCTTATATCCTGATTCAGCGTTATCACTAAGTTGATCAGTCCCATCTATAGTTTTCCTTTTGATGCATTTACACTAAACTTGCAATACTTTTCCTTCAAATTTTGCAATGTATTGAATTTTTTGCTGGATGTTTTTTATGGCATTCTATTCTTTTCAGATGCTTATGCTACCCTCCTCCTCATAGAATCTGAGCACCTTTCAGGAGCGCATTAAGCAATGTGACTAGCATCTGGCATGTGTGGTTCTGTGTTTCTCCCTAAGGAGAAATATGTGAATTTTAATAAATATGTATTAATATTTGTCTGCTGTGATAAGCAATTTTATTGTTGAAATGGGAAATATTAAGATATGAGGTGGTTTTTGGATACTGTAGGAATGCATTCTAGAGTCACTTGGTAGCTTGCCTGATCTGTTTTATCCTTATTAGAATTTTAGAGTAGCACTCAAAGATTCCAATTTGGATCCTCTCTTGCTAATATTTCTTTCAAGAGTTATCTGTATAAGAAGGCTTAGATTTATTCTGTTCAAATATGTTAAAGCAGAAGACAAGACAAAATCATAAGAAGTCCTGCCTTGAAGAGCTCAGTATGTAGGACATCAACCTTTCAAACATTTATTCATGTGAGTAGTCCTATTGACTAGAGCTGGGTGAATAACTGATATTTTTTTGCTTCACCGGCAATTCCAAAAAGATACAGATATACCAGTTTGAGTCAAATCAAAACAGATTTTTTGGGGAGTATTGTCAGCGATTTCCTGAAGTCAACAAAACATCAATTTTGGGTTTGTTTCATTTCTGGGCATCTTTTTATTAAAGCAAATAAGTGAAGGGCTAGATTCACAAAGGTAGAGGAAGAGGAGCAACCCCTCCCTTGATGTCCCAGTCATTGGGCACCAGCCTGGATGCCCAACTTCAAATTCCTATTCTGGGGCAAATAGGGGCAAACCCCTATTATGTAGGGGTTAGCCACAAGGCTATAGGGTATGCTAGGTGTGGAGCTTTTACTCTCTCTCTTGTTGAAGCTGTTCCACTTTGTATGAAATACTTGAATATTCATTTGGCCAGAGGAAACTCACATGCAAAAGACTCTGTAGCTCTGTGGTTAGAGCACTCAGTTAGAAGAAGAAAGACCTAAGTTCAAGTCATTGCTCTGGCATGGGGATTCCAATATATGTCATCCACTTTGGATATAAGGATCATCAGCACCACCTGCCATTTTCTGAATGGAACCTATGACTCTTTCTAAATCAAGCCTGGACTACCCCCCTCCCCATCATCCAACACTATTCATGAATGGTGAGAATTTGCTGAATAATTTCAGTTGACACAAAGCAGCATTTTTCAGCAAATATACTATTTCTTCTATTGAGTTATGTGTAATTACAGATATAAGCCTGAGAGGGATGGAGGGGCCCATCGATCAGCCTGGCATGGTATCCCTGGAGATATGCTGCCTGCCAGGGGCCCATATCCAAGATGTTATGGAGGGATTGTCAAGGATCATCCAGCCCTCTGACTACTGCCCCATGCTACTCAGCCATGTGGACACTAACGATACAGTAAGGTATGACCCTGAGCATATCATAAATTACTGCAGGGCTTTGAGACTGAAGGAGTGGGGGTGCAGGTGGTGTTCTCTTTTATCCTTCCAAGCAAGGGTAGGGTCCCAGGCAGAGACAGATGTTTCCTGGAGATGAATGCCTAGCTACAAGGATGATGTCACCAGGAGGGCTTTGGCTTCCTTGACAATGGGATGCTGTTCTGGGAAGAAGGACTGCTAAGCAGAGATGGGATCCACCTATTGAGGAAGGGGAAGAGCATATTTGGATAAAACTGGCTAACATCATGAGAGGGCTTTAAACTAGGTTTATTGGGGGCAGGTAACAAAATCCCACAGGTAAATCCAAAACATGGAGAACTAGGAGAAAGGTTGGAGTCTAGGGGGGAGCATGGGCTGTTATAGGAGGGATAAGGAATATACAAGAGAGAACATGGGGGAAAATCAAATTAGTATCTTAGGTAACTATATATTAACGTGAGAAGTGTGGGAATAAGCAGGAAGAACTTGAAGTGCTAGTGGGATAATATGCATGACTGGAATATTGGTATAGAAGGGTAAAGCTTACTCAGGAAGGACAGGCAGGGGAAAAGGGAGATGATATTGCCTTATATATTAAAAATGTATACACTTGGACCGAGATTAATATGGAAATAGAAGACAGACATGTTGAAAGTCTCTGGGTATGGGTAAACGGGGTAAAAATAAAGCTGATGTCATCATAGGGATCTACTACAGACCATCTAACCAGGAAGAAGAGGTGGATGAACCTTGTTTTAAACAACTAACAAAATCATCCGAAGCACAGGGCTTGATGGTGATGGGGGACTTTAACTACTCAGACATCTGTGGAAAAACAACAGAGCAGAGTACAGATTATCCAACAAGTTCTTGTAATGTATTGGAGACATTTTTTTTCAGAAGGTGGAGAAAGCTACTGGGGAAGAGGCTGTCTAGATTTGATTTTGACAATTAGGGAGGAACTGGCTGAGAATTTGAAACCACAGAATTTGAAAAGTGGAAAGCAGCGTGGGTGAAAGTGATAATGAAATGGAAGAGTTCATGATTCTAAGGAATGGTAGGAAGGAAAACAGCACAATAAAGATAAAAGATTTCAAGAAGGAAGACTTTGGAAAACTCAGGGAGCTGGTAAGTAAGATCCCATAGGAAGCAAGAGGAAAAACAGATCAAGAGAATTAGCAGTTTTTCAAAGAGAAATTATTAAGGGCACAAGAGCAAACTAGCCTACTGCATAAAAAAGCTAGGAAGTATGGCAAGGGACCACCTGGCTTAACCAGGAGATCTTCAATCATCTGAAACTCAAAAAAGAGTCTTACAAAAAGTGTCAAATTACAAAAATGAATATAAACAAATAAATAAGTATGTAGGAACAAAATTAGAAAGGCAAAGGCGCAAAATGAGATTAAACTACCTAGAGGCATAAAGGGTATAAAGGAAACATTCTACAAATGCATTATAAGCTAGAAGAAGAACAAGGATAGGGCAGGCCCATTACTCAAAGGGGTGGAACAACAATAGCAGATGTGGAAATGGCAGAAGTGCTAAATGACTTTGTTTCAGTTTTCACCAAAAAAGTTAGTAGTGATTGGACATCTAACATAGCAGTGAAAAGGAGGTAAGCTAAAATAGGGAAAGAACAAGTTACAAATTACTTAGAAAAGTTAGGTACCTTCCAGTCACTGGGGCCTGATGAAATGCATCCTAGAATACTCAAGGAGCTGACTGAGGAGGTATCTGAGCCATTAGCAATTATCTTTGAAAAGTCATGGAAGACGGGAGAGATTCCAGAGGCCTGAAATTGGCAAATATCTATTAAAAAATCTATAAAAAGGGAAATAAGGTGAACCTGGGGAATTACAGACAAGTCAGCTTAACTTCAGTACCTGGAAAGAAAATTGAGCAAATAATTAAGCAACCAATTTGCAAACACCTAGAACATAAGATGATAACTTCAGTCAGCATGGCTTCGTCAAGAAGAAATCTGTCAAACCAACCTAATAGCTTTATTTGACAGGTAACAAGCCCTGTGGATAGGTGGGAAGCAGTAGATGTAGTATATCTTGACATTAGTAAGGCTTTTGATACTGTCTAGTATGAACTTCTCATAAACTAACTAGGGAAATACAACCTAAGATGGGTGTATAACTGGTTAGAAAACCATTCCTAGAGAGTACTTATCAGTGGTTCAGAGTGAAGCTCGAAGGGCATATCGAGTGGGGTCCCATAGGGATCAGATCCAGGTCTGGTTCTGTTCAATATCCTCAACAGTGATTTAGATAAGTGTACACTTATACATTTTGCAGACAATGCCAAGCTGGGAGGGGTTACAAGTGCTTTGGAGGATATGATTATAATTCAAAATGATCTGGACAAACTGGAGAAATGGTCTGAAGTAAATAGGGTGAAATTCAATATGGACAAATTCAAAATATTCCACTTAGGGCTTGTCTTTACTACTCTCCCATCAACATAATTACTCCATCTCAACGAGAGGTGGAAGCTATGTCTCCAGCTGACATAGTGTGGTGTAAGCGCTGCTTCAAGTCAATCTAAATCATGTCACTCCGAGGGATGGGGTTTTTCACAACCCTGAGCGCCCTAAGTTACATCGACTTACGCAGAAGTGTAGACAAGCCCTTAGGAAGGAACAATCAGTTGCACACATACAAAATGGGAAATGTCTGCCTAGGAAGGAGGACTGCAGAAAGAGATCGGGAGTCATAATGGATCACAAGCTAAATATGAGTCAACATTGTAACACTGTTGCAAAAAAAAAGCAAATATTATATTGGGATGTATTAGCAGTGGTATTGTAAGCAAGACATGAGAAGTAATTCTTTCTCTCTACTCCACGCTGATTAGGCCTCAACTGGAGTATTGTGTCCAGTTCTAGGTGCCACATTTCAGGAAAGATGTGGACAAATTGGAGAAAGTCCAGAGAAGAGCAACAAAAATGATTAAGGGTCTAAAAAACGTGACCTGTGAGGGAAGATCGAAAAATTGGGTTTATTTGGTATGAAGAAGAGACAACTGAGAGGGGACACGATAACAGTTTTCAAGTACATAAAAAGTTGTTAGAAGGAGGAGGAGAAAAAATATTCTCCTTAACCACTGAGGATTGGACAAGAAGCAAGGGGGTTAAATTACATCAAGGGCAGTTTAGGTTGGACAATAGAAAACTTCCTTACTGTCAGGGTGGTTAAGCACTAGAATAAATTGCCCAGGAAGATTGTGGAATCTCCATCACTGGAAATTGTTAAGAGCAGGTTAGACTGTCACCTGTCAGAGATGGTCTAGATAAAACTTAATCCTGCCACGAGTGCAGGGGACTGGACTAGACGACATCTCGAAGTCCCTTCCAGTCCTACAATTCTACATGGATGTAGAGTTACTCATACGCACATACATGCAGGATGTGTGCCAGGTCATGTTCCCAAATATGTCTCCCTCACATCTCAAAGCTGACTGAATTGGCTTCCTGAAGATTCCCCTGAAAATTCCTGAAGTATAGGCTAATGTTCAGGTGCTACAAAATCTATGTTTCTATGCAACCCCATCACAACATTTCTACTCCCTCTCCACCATGCGGATTAGGTTTGATGTATGCTCCAGTAATCCCCTGCTGGTGCAACAGCCCCTAGGGCAATGGTATCAGCTGATACAACTCAGAGTGCAGCATATACAATTCTATAGCATGGATATAATTCACCATTACATTATATAGGATAGTCCAGGAAAAAAATATGTAGAAAAAGGTTGAAGTTTTATATTTTATTCTATTGAACTTTTCAATAAGAGATTTGCAACTGTAGGGCTTTCCTCTTGAATCCTCTTTGTGCCTCCTGAGCAGAATTTTCTACAAACAAGAAGTTCCTAAATGTCACTTGGCTCCTACCAATGTAAATATAACAGAATTCTTTGCACAAGGAAAATCGTAGCAGTAATGGTTTTATTGTAGGAACAGAAGTACCCAGAGTACATTTAGCTCACTAAGTTAAGAAGTCTCACATTAACTGCAAGAGAAAGTATTCCCTTCATCCCCCAAAATTCTCTAGCGTGATATTCTACTTGACAAGGAAGTGAATGAAATAAAGGAATTACACTAGCTCTGCTTACTGAAGCATGATATTTTGAAAGATTCATGTGGAAGTTAAACTATACATGAACAATTAAGGAAGAAAGCGTGCAGATGTGCCAGAGCTTTAGATTTTTCTCTCTCATAGCTTTTCAAATCAGTCAGAAAATTGTCTCTGTTTCTTGCAGTGAGTACGTTATCCTGTAACAGCAATTGCTTACTGAAGGTTTTGGTGGTTGACATTGTTTAACCAAGCTCAGAACCATTGTTATAGGATGTATGCCAGTCCAATGGTGTGGAAAACTGTGCTACTAACAGAAGGGACCAGATATTAAATAAAGACACAGAGGGCTCTGAGCTGTGAAGACTGAGTGAGAATGGAGTCTTTGATCTCCTGAGAAAGGATGGAGGGAACATTGCTGTTAATGTGTATCCTCCACTACTGAACCACACCAGATGTTTCTGGTAGCAGTTGCAGAGAAGTAACTGCAAAAAGTAGTTCCAAAAGTAGTATCTCTCACTGAGGGAATTGATTGGTGGTGGCATAGAAACAAAACATTTGAGTAGTAATTTACAATTATTTCCTTCTATTGTAACTTTTTAAAGCAAATTTGGACCTTTTTCTATATTTCAAAGTTATACCTTTCACTTCTACATATTTCTTAATTTCTAGCCACTGTAGTATCTAAATGCCAATTGCCAACATTTATATGACAATAATTATTGTCTGTAATGGACAATACAGCTGGGTTTCTTACATTCCTTTCAGTGTATAACATCATGAGGAAGAAAAAAATACATGAAATAAGAGAAAAGAATCCAGCTGGAGCTGATGTTGGTATAAATTTCTTTGCATGGTAGAATACTCTGATATATCATCATATGGTTTTTCAATGCAGCCATCAATGTGTCATAAGTGCCATTACAGAAATCAAAAAGTACCTCAACAATATAAAAGTATCTCAGTGGTAAGAGAAAGGGAAGAGGAATTACAGCTACTGAATTGCATTTGTCGATAATAAAAGTGTAAGATTAAAAGACATCTGAGAACTCAGACTCATTTTTAAAGAACAAGGACCGAGATTTGTTCACTCTCATGCCTACAATTGCACCTGTAATTACCATAATTTCTCAAACACCACTTCAAAATGCAGCCCATTTAGACATTTAATACATACATTTGTGTATACAATTGTAGGAACTGCATGAAAAGATATAGGTGCACAACTGCACATATTTTGTATTAAGACATCAGGTCTTGTTTCAAAATGTGACCCTTACTTAGTTTTGTGAGGAAATAGTTTCTGTTTGTGCCTATGACTAATACTCAGAATCTCAAGTTAACTTCCATCAAGAGCTAGGGAGGAGTTTAGGAAAACCATTTGCAAAACATAGAAAAAATGCTTCAGTTTTAACTGCAGATTCTGCAGTACAAGGCTGTTCCTAACTTATTTGAATGTTAAATTATTTTAAATTTTATATATTTATCTAGAAAGAAAACATGCAAAAATAATGTCATGGCAATGTTGACATCAGCAGGATTGGTTGGCACTTGTTTACAATTAGTTTTCACACCAGCTCTATCAGTGGGCAGAAAAAATTGGTAAAACTTCACAACATCATACCCTATTTTTCAACCACTTCTAGTTATAACAGAATAATGTCAGGAAATGCAAAAGCTGAAGTTCCCATAGTAACGCTAACTCACCCACAAGCAGCAATAAAACCTTTATAGCACCTCATAACACTATGTATTTTATTTATGCCATGCACTATGTTCTTCAGTTTTAATCTGTTTCTAGTCTCCTTCCACTACTTCTGCTTTGAGTTACACTAGTTGCTATGAAACAACAAGCACCCACAAGGGCAGTATAAAATCCATTTATATAACATTTTGAAGTGTATGCTCTGGTGCATAAAATTTCAAGAGAAAAAAATAATCAGTGATTAATACTGCAACCTCAGCAATAAAACATTTGAAAAAGGAATAGACATTTTAGGAGTATCCATGTGTAATGTGCTGCTTGAGGTGCACTATGCATCCCAAGCCAATGATTGGCCTTTAGAGATGGGAGTCTGATACAAGTAGTTGGCAGGAGTTATTCTTTTAGCCTAAGTGGTAGAGGCTCATGCTATTAACACTAGATGGCCTTGCTTCAATCCCTGGTGGTGACCAAGGGTGACAGTGTCACAGTTCTTAGCAAGTGCCTCCATCCAGGCACTCACTAGGACTGCAATCCAAGCCTCTGCTGCTCTGGATTTGCTGTGTTTTAAGTCCCTGCAGCCTAAGCAAAGTCCAACCATTGCCCCATTATTAGGGTCCCTAAGCATACTCTTAAGGGGCAGACCTTCTGAGAGCTGAAACCCTCTGGCCAATTGCCTAACCCCTCTGGGTGCAAGAGGGGCCCCTCAGATTCCATTCTATTGAATCATACCCCCCTCCCAGAACTCCACCCCCAAAGGTATGAACCTGCTGATTTCCAGTTTAACTATCTCAGTGGCATGAAGCAGTTAACACACTCATGCACTTTGCACAGAGTCTAACACATTTATGCTCTTTTATTTAAATAATGTAAAGTTTAGGGAAAGTAGAGAGCATATAGAACAAACATTACACACATATTCCTGCCTCAAAATTCCTAACAACCCCAGGACATTGTTTGGACTGGGGTCAGAGTCCCTTGGGTTGTTTGGTCCTTCTGTTTCAGTGCATGGTTCATGGGCTTTCATATTGTGGGATGCTTCTTCCTCAGATTGGAGAAAAATGGCCCCTGCACAGAACAAATGCCTGACAGGTAACTGTTGCCAAGGTGACTTCCCCCCTGCTAAACCATTCCTTATGGAGGGGGGGGGGCAGTCTTTTGTCTAGATTTCTAACAATAGAGGGCTGTTGACTTAGGTATTTTATTGTCAGCCTTGTATCTCTGTATGAAGGGACTTAAGCCAACGTGGCAATAGAAACAAGCAATAGAAAGGGCAAAATGCTGTCTATTCAAAATGGAATTTGCAGCCTGACACAGACACATACAGTTCCTAAATTGTTCCTAAATTGTGATTCCCAAATCATCATAGGAAGTCATTACACATGCACTCCATAATATGAAATGTAATATGATGCAGATAGCTGAGGGACACTTGCATTTGACTTCAGAAGAACTTGCAGGTTGTCAACACACCTTGGGACTTGGCCCATGATATGTTGCCTCTTATGAGGCTGAGAGAGAGAAGGAGAAATCTCTCTGTGTAGAATGGCAGTAGATGGAGACATGCATTTGTAATGTTGGAGGTGTGACAAGGAGAATGGTGAGAGGCTCACCTTGCTGTATCTCCCTTCAGCACAGATTAAATGCAGCTCCTTCTGAAGCTTCTAGCCTGCCACCAAATAAGTAATTTTTGCATGTGTATCATGAAGGTGTGATGGTACCTCCCATAAGGCTTTATGGAAATATGCTTAGAAATGTGTTTTATGCTACATATGCCACGTAACATATCTCAAAGGTTATGATCTACTGAATCTATTAATCCAATTTGTATGCATGTATCATTTTTGTAATCGAAGTTATGAATATTGGCTGTGTACTGACTTGATTTCTAAATAACCTTAGTAGAGTATTTGGTCAGTTCCTGGAGAAAGGAAAGTTGAAGTTAAGTACCTAATCAAGAGATACTTAAAGGACAATGAATCTTGGAACGCTCCAATCCACATAAGAAGTCTACTTGAGGATTTTCAAGGTAGCATGTGACCCATGGCTGTTACCTGGGAAGAAACTGTGAGTCATGCATAGACATGTGGCTTGCCCAGGTGACTCCTAAACTCCATCTTGGAGCTGGACTTTGCATAGGAGTGAGGAGGGGGTCTCCACCCACAAAAGAAAGTCTATTTAAATCCCTAGAAGGCCCCTCCATTTTGTCTTCAGCTGGCTAAAGAGAGAGCCTCTCCACCCCCCAGGATACTAGAAAGAAACTGGAACAAAGGACAGTGTGCAAGGGGTGTGAGTGATTGCTGGACCCAGGCTAAAAGGAGATTAGTCTGTAAAAGGGAGCATTCTGAAACTGGTGAGGATCTTATCTGTATTCAGTTTGATTAGACATAGATTTGCACATTTTATTTTATTTTGCTTGGTGACTTACTTTTTTCTGTCTGTTACTACTTGGAACCACTTAAATCCTACGTTCTGTATTTAATAAAATCACTTTTTACTTATTAATTAACTCAGAGTATGTATTAATATCTGGGGGAGCAAATAACTGTGCATATCTCTCTATCAGTGTTATAGAGGGCGAACAATTTATGAGTTTACCCTGTATAATCTTTATACAGGGTAAAATGGATTTATTTGGGTTTAGACCCCATTGCGAGTTGGGCATCTGAGTGTTAAAGACAGGAACATTTCTGTTAGCTGCTTTCAGGTAAACCTGCAGCTTTGGGGCAAGTAATTCAGACCCTGGGTCTTTGTTGGAGCGGACGGGAGTGTCTGGCTCAGCAAGACAGGGTGCTGGAGTCCTGAGCTGGCAGGGAAAGCATGGGTAGAAATAGTCTGGGCACATCAGGTGGCAGCTCCCAGGGGGTGTCAGTGTTTTGAGTGTCACTCTTATGATGGAAATACTTCTGTGAAGAGGACTGTTTTGCCACATTTCCTAAGGATGATCAGACTGTCGATTGGCATGATCTCCTCTGGAAGTCCATACCATAGTCACATTCCCTGGAATGAGAATGTATATCACAAAGTCCAGGATTAATCACATGAGAACTGGGGACAAAGCATTGTCTCAGAGGAGCACAGCTGCCACAGTAGTTCATAGATCAAAATAAGTCTCTAATGTAGTCAATGCTTGGTCCATTACTTGCTTTGAAAATTAAGACTGAAACTTTCTGGCCTCAGAATATGCCTGGGAACTAGTGGAGAGACTTGAGCACATCAGGTCTATGCTCACGGGGACTTGAGCCATGGAGAAAACAGGGAGCTGCCCTCTGTACCAACTGGAGCCTATGCAATATCTTCTCACTCAGTTTAAGATACTGTAATTCTCTGTAATCCATCCTGGAGCTGACAAATGCATTGGCCACTGTGGCCAGGACCTCATCGCAGAGAAAACAATGAAGTGCCCTAGCAAGCTGTAGGTGAAGGCAGGCATTTTTAGATATCAATCTTACCAGGTTGGGTGAGGGGTCAAATGGGACCCCTGACTCTTTGAGCCACTTTGACGAATGGGGCTGGATGCCTTCCATGGAAGGTGAAGACTATATCTCTTCTAGTTCTTCAGAGCATTTACCCTTTTTGACCTACTTTACTCTCATCCTGTCTGGGTTCATCTTGAGCCAGCTGCTTTCCATCGAAGACCTGATTTCTTGTAGGCATTCTGACATTTTAGTATTGGTGGTTTTATCAGTTGGGAATGAAATATGTATGGTGGAATATAATCGGCCTATAGAGCTCGCAGTATGTCATTCTCTCTCCCAGGGGTTCCATGCAGATATTGAAGTGAAGAAGGGATATTTCGGAGCCCTGTGTGAGTTCTTTTGGAGAAGAAGAGCAGTTACTTAGCACCACTCTAAAAATTGGAGCCACCTACTCCTGCTATGTAATGTGCTTGTGTTGGCAGTACCCTGTGGGGAATTGTATCAAAGGCAAGAATTCCAGCAATATGAGCATGGAAATCTTGCCTGTGTCTATGGCCACCCTTTAATGCCACTACAACGATCTGTGCTGTGCCTTGATCTGAGCTTTGACTGTTAGGCATCCAGAATGTGAGCTGATGTCACCTGTTGTTGCAACTTGGTGGTTACTGCTTTCACAAGGATTTGGATTGCAGTAGCAGCTACAGCCCCCAGCCGGATCAGGGATCAGTCATGATAGGTCCTGTATATACATATAGCCAAAGACAAGCCCTATCACAAAAACTTATAACCTAACTATATAAAGGGTAGGAGAAAGCCAGTATTAGCCCTTTTTACAGATGAGGAGCTGACGAACAAAGATTACAGGACTTGCCCAAGGTAACACAGGATGTCTGCGGCAAAGCTGTGATTTAAATCCAGATTTCCAGAGTCCAGGTCCACTGCCAGAACCACAAGAACATCCTTTCTCTGCTATTCATATTTCTTCATCACACAATTTTAATAAATGAGTAATATTATTACTCATTTGATACAATTCTATTACTACTCTATTTTACAAGTTATAATAATCTTAACATATATTACATGTTACTTATAAGTAGAAAATACATTTTCTTATAGGGTGAATTATTTGCCTTGCTCACATAAATAGTCCCTTTAATTACAAGACTACCCTTGCAAATACAGAATTTGAACTGTAGTGTAAGATTTTTAAACACTTGCAATGTATTCTTCAGCCTCTGATTGCCTGTAAAATAACCCCCAACCCCTACATATTTCTTGCTTTTTCCTCCCTCGTACCTGCTACTAGATATTGAAGCTGTGCATCATCATGCTCAGAAGCAGTTACTGTAAATCTGTCATATCCCGCTTGCTACAGACAGAATAAGATTATCTACCTTTCTACCCAACTCTTATGCTCGATACAATCAGCTGTATTTCTACATACAGTGTAGGAACACCATGTGCATGCTTCATCTTGATACCTTGCTCTTGACCAGATAGTAAAGATGTGCCTTTGCTGTTTTCCCACTTCTCGGGTAACAAGCATTACTTTGTGTTTTGTTTCCTTTTTGCTTATTTGCTCTTGAATGTGATCCGTTGTGCTACTACTCTGCCATGAAATTCCCTTTACTCAAAGCAACAGCAAACTGCGTACTCATGTTGCATACATTCTAATACTCCATGAGGTCTCAGTGGGGTTTCGCAGGTACCTGCTTTAATATTTCTACTTTATGTTTTCCTTTCCTTCGGTGTAGAAGGATTTGTATTTTTGGAACATAAGTGTCAATAGATGTGATTGATGGTAACGAGATGTGGTACTACTACTGTGAGTTTACCATCATAAAGGAGAAATCGCCTATGGAATGGATGGGGCATGCAGTGTTACGCAGGTTGTCCACCTGCAGCTATGACTGTTTTGAAAATAGTTAGGTAGCTCCTTTGACCAATTTGTAACCAACAATGACATTTAGATACATGGATATGAGTACTATATGCAGCTAGTTAGAAAGAACTCATGACATTCTAATGTACATAATAAAAATGTACATTTTTGTGTGATATGACATACCCTCACTGATATTGATATTAGAGAGATTAATTTAAATAAATACAAAATAGCATACCCAGCAGTGTTAGAATCCTTGTGGACTAAAGTGAGATCCATATTGGTACATTTTCAAAGTTCTATAGGAATCTTTAGTTTTGTCATTCCCACTAACTTGAATAAAGGGATTTACATAGCAAAAATATTTTTGTTTTGTTTTTAAGAGTATCTCACCACAGCCTCCGTTTTTGAAAGCACCATTTTGTACTTAAGTAACTGCATCCACAAATTTGTGCACCACATTAATTGCAGAAGTGTATACCAGCAGACGTCTATCTACCTGATTTGAGGGTGCAATCAAGTATTTAGATATCTAAATTGTATATTTTAACCCATAATTTATATTACTTCGAAGAGCTAAACTAAACTATTTTTAAACTAAAAATATGCAAAATGAAAGAGTTTGTTACACTGGAATATTGATCCAGTCAAAATAGAGATTTACATTCAAACTATCCTATGAACACTTAACTAGGGCATTTTGAATAGTATTTTTATAATCCCTCAGATTAGTATAGTAAGAATAATTTGCATATTTCAATCACAAGTTTCATGCCATTGAAGAATCTGTTCCTAAAAATAGTTGACCAGAACAGTTAATATAAAATTGTTGAACTCTTGATGTATTTTATCTTGTATAGCAGATTATACATAACTATTATCTTGCAATTGAATTTCACCCTAAAAAGAGATGGTCATAAAAGATGGTCCCTGAAAGAATGTTTCGGGGACTGGATCTAGACCAATTCAGATCCAAAACAATAGGAAGTTCAATATTCCAAATCCAGATTCAGAACAAAGAAATATATGAGAATACTATTTTAGCACATTTGTACTGACCTGGCATGCTGGCTTTGATGTCCCTTACTGTGGGAAACAACAGTGGGAATTTCTTTCCTTCTGCTCTTCTTTTATATAGATAGCAGTCTGCAAGCCAGAATCTGGAAGGAATAGGTAGAGGACCATACATAAGTGACAAAATGGGACACAGCAGCTACTTGGTAACCCCTAGAGGTTAGTTTTGGGGAATGTCTCCCACCAAAAGGAATAGGAGGATGCTACAATGGTGCAAATGGTGAAGTTGCAGCAGGTCCCACAAGGTTAGGGGGGCCCAACAAGCAGAGAAGCAGGAAGCAACCCCCAGCCAGACTGCTGGAGAAGCGCTCCCTATCCCTACCCCCACCCCTGGTGCATGCAATAATGCCTAGGATGTGCTGAAAGGAAGGAAGAATGCCAGGATATTTGAGACTAGGTTGGAGCTTGTTTCCTGACTGCTTTATAACTAAATGTTATGTCACAGATTGCAGGAGATAGCCCCTCAAGCAATTTAGGGATTTGTTTACAAACAGTTCTATGTATATATTGGCACTATTGGAGATAGTTTCCTGCCTTTTCCTATATGTACTTTTGTTGTATATATGTTGGGAATGATTTACTGAATTGTTCTAAATAAATCTGAACAAGAGTCTACTCCTATTTTTTGTGTGTGTGTGTAATGCCAAAAGACATCTGACTGCATGATTCTGTCTGTATTCTGACAGCGCTGCGGGCTAGGAAACTGTATAGTCCTATGTGTGTTTTGACAATACTATGGGCTGATTTATTATACACTCCTATACAAATCTACATAGTGTAACATTTAGCACTGGTCTTTCATTTCTTTATATTATTTCCCTCCTAGTGCGGGAAGCAGGGAAATTTAAAAAGGGAAAAGAAGAGTTATGCTTTAGCTTGGTAATGTCACAAGTGGGCGAAGGAAATTTGGAAAACATAAAATACTTCAGAGTCTTACAGTTCATTAATCCAACATCAGATAGAGCTTTGCTTTTACCACTGCAAGGGCAAGACACAGATACAGAGATTTTGCCTAAACCAAGACATGTCTCTTCAATCTAATCTCTAGTTCAAAAGAAATGCTGGAAAAAAAAAATCTTAGGGCCAGATTCTGATTGCCTTACTCCTGTTGGGTATTGGGACTACTCATTGAATAAGGCAATATCCTATTGATTGAGTCAGGCTATGCGTACACTGCACTGTAGATGCTGCTGACACAAGAAGCTTTTCTGCTGGTGTAGGAACACCACCTCCCAAATGGCATTAGCTATGTGAACAGAATTGCTCTCTGTTGGCATAGCCGAATCTGCACTGGGATTTTCATCAACAGAGTTATGATAGCTAGGGGATCTGTTTTTTTCACACCCATGACTAATGCAACTATGCTTGTGTAAATTTTAAGAGTAGACCAAGTCATAGATACTACGAGTAAGGCCAGGGCTGGCTCTAACTTTTTTGCCGCCCCAAGCAAAAAAAACCCAAAAAAACCCCAACAAAACAAGCGCCGCCCCACCGAAAGAAAAACAAACAAACAAAAAACCCCGAGCGCCGCCCCGCCGAAACAAAACAAAACAAAACAAAAAACCCCGGAGCGCTGCCCCACCACCCCAAGTACGTGCTTGGTTGGCTGGTGCCTGGAGCCAGTCCTGAGTAAGGCCATCAGATTCTGGCCAAAAGAGTAGAACACACACACTTGCACTTTTGAAATTGAGGCTTAGGTAGAGATTGGGAATGAGGCAATGGTTAATTTTGACAGCAATCTTTTTGGCTACCAGTTGTGTTTTTTGGATATTTTAATTGAGTGTCAGATGCACTGTACATATTTGTACTTTTTAGAGGATAGTTATTCTACCATTTAGAATAAATTACTTAGGAAACCATTTTCCATGTCTTATTGACATGTAGTCAAGGGAATTCTTGATAGGCTAAAAATGCCTCTCAAATGCCTATTTACGATTAAGAAGATCTGTGAAGTATTTCTTAAGGATTCCATTTGCTTCAGATTGCTCTATGTTCTGAATTTGGGTATTCAGGTGTGGTGGATTAATTTGTTAAATGGTGTGAAAAACCAGGCTCTCTTGCTAGGTTAGGACTATGAAGCAAAGCTAACATTTCAAAAAACAATTTCAATATTTGTCTCAATACATAGTAGGGAAATCAGCATTATCGGTGATCCCCTTCAGGACAAATAATTATACCCATTCCCTAACATTAGCAGAAGTATCTTATTTTCAATTAGATAAATCTTAGATGACCAGGCAAATACAATTAGCTTGTGTAAGTGACCCAGTAAAGGCAGTGTAGCGACCACTAGCCAGAAGCAAACATTCATATTTGAAAACATGTAGATAATGCAAGTTACTGTCATTTCTTTAAAATGTACATATGTTTTATTCTGACTGTTGATTAACATCTGTTAAAGTACATCTTATTTTCCTGAACAAATAATTATTTGTTATAACCATAGAAGAACACGCAGAGACTTGAATGAATTGCAAAGAGATAGTTCATTGGTAAGAGTTTACCCATGATGGTCAGCATTTCTGTCTGAGCAATCTGATGTATGCATGAGGCAGAGGGTTACTAATAAGATAACCCCTGAAATAAGTGGCAGGAAACGTAACAGCACTTTTACAAATTGCAATCCAAAATTTGTTCCACAAACTGGATTATCTTTAATCCATTTTGTTAAACTGGAAGCGTTAAGCAAAATGCTTAACATATTTGGCAGCTGCTTGCTGTGTGCTGCCACGTCTGTAGCCCTGCAAGAATAAACTCTATATTATATGTTACTTATGCAATATATACGGAATGTATGGTTAAGTCCTTATGAGTTTGGGGAAAAAAGAGAAATCCAGAGTTATTTAATTTGTGCAGTCTGCATGTTCTTCCTAGCAGAGCAATTCAATTCATATATATGAATCTATGCTCAACTACAGGGTCCTTAGACGTTGACAGTGGAGGTTTTAAAAATCCTTGAATTACAGACAGTTAAAGACTGATTTTTAGAATCCTACTGAACTGAACCTCTTGGTTTTCTAAAGTAAAATATACAAGCTTTGGCTAAAGCTCACGTCTGGAGAAACTCTTAAGATTTATAAAGTCAGAGTTGTAGAAGACTCCTGTGCTGTGGCACTTGTTATATCCTTATTTCATAGATAATCATTTAGCACAGTTTATAAACTGCACTGGTTCCTTGGATAACTAACACTTACTTGTTGCTTTCAGTAGGTTGCTCACCTAAGAGCTTCTGTCAGTTTCCCCAGTGGACCTTATCAGCTTTATCATCCAGAGCTAATAGACCAAATTTTCAAATTGTAACAATATGAACATCTATTTATAGGAGAAGAGTGTTTGAGAGAAACACTAGGAGATTATGGGGCAGACTAGAAGAGCTGGCTGCTGGCACTGAACAGCTCTAGATCATTGTGCTGAAGAACAACTGAAGTTTGGTCATCCTTGTGTCATCTACTTTTTAGCACAAAGGGACTAATCCAAAGCCCGTTGAAATCAAAGGAAAGCCTCTCCCACTCCCTGACTTCAGTAGGTTTTGGATCAGGACTAGGATATATGGAAGAGACAGAACCATATTTGTATCTTGCATTTGTATATGCTGTCTTCTGTGTACTCTAAACAGAAAGGCAGCCCCCCTACCTGCTGTAGAGGGAAGGTACAACTTGCTACAGTCAACTTGCTCTCTCATGGAGACTATCATGTGTTCTTGCTTATTGTGGTAGTTTCCATTATAAAGATAAGTGTTATCCTGGTTTAAAGTATCTATAGTTGCTCTTTATGTCTGGAAGACCTCAACGATCCTGTACACCAGCTCCATGCACTTTCTATACCACCTCTTGGTACCACTCTTTGGCTGACACAGCTAATAAGTTCTGCCACTTTTGCCAGCAGAGCATGTAAAGTCCTTGTTCTGGAACTAGAGCACACTTGTAGTTTCACAATCCCTAACTTCTTTATTCCAGAACTAATCAGTTCACTGAATTTACAAGCTCCAGCTCTTTTGCTCAAAAACCTGTCCATTTTATAATCCCTTCCTGCTTTGATTTTTTACATTCCTGTAGTTAAATAGCTCCACAGTTATCTACCTGTTTTTGTATATACACCATCCCCCAGCTCTAAAGGCCAATTCCTGCTCTCACTGAAGTCAATGGAAAACAGCTGCTGACTGCAGTGGAACTAGGGTTTGTCCTTAAATGCAAAATCTAACATTTTAACCTCAGTTCTGACACATACATGCATTTGCACACAGACACACTTTCCAAACTTAGGAAAGCACATGTTCCTCGGAACAAGAATTTAAAATGCTAAGTTTGAAGTTCCATAATTCAGTGGAAGTTTGCTTGTGTATGGGTTTTGTTTATAGTTATCCTTGCAGAACCACAACAAATAATTGCAATGGTAAATATCATGATATGTAAATTTCTCATTTTTTAAAATCCTTTTAGACCGAAAACAAAACTGGGAAATTTTAGCCCAAATGTTTTGGATAACAGAGAATGGGAAATATTTTCCAAACTTAACTTGTGATTGTGATAAGCATATTATAGTGTTCAGCCTATTTTCCAATAACAGAGATATATATTGTATATTTTCCAGCCTTATTCCCTATTGCATTTCAGAGGCAGATCATTTTACCTTCCCGTGTCAATTACACAGCATTATCTGTCAACTCTTGCTCTTTCCAACCCAGCGTGTGAAAGAAAATTGAAGACATGATTCAAAAAAGGTAGGTCAGTTTCCAAAACAGAGATTCCTAAGAGGAATCAGTTCTAGAGTCTTATTGAAATATTGATTTAGATATTCACAGAGAAGCTTGCTCAAAGAAGAAACTTCAGAGAGATTGGGTCAGTGAAGATATGTTTCTTAGCCTTTGTGCAGATTTTGTATCAAGCATGATCTTGATCTCTTTATCAAACCAAGGCTTTTTCACGCTCAAATCCAAGTAACAGTTGTGGTTTAACTTTGTTTCATAATATTTTTTCCTCTTAAAAAGCATGAATCTTGGAGGTTATACTGTAAGTGCCATAGGCCTGGTCTACATTACAAAGTTAGGTCAACTTAAGTTGACTTGTTTTGACCTCATTTTGCACGTCTACACCTAAATTTGTCTCCCACCAATGTAAGCTCCCTTTACAATGATGCAGTATCACCATCTCCTCAGATGACAGAGGCATGAGGACCTACTTCTGTTGAAGCTGTGATAGTGTAGACACTGTGTTACCTGGCTCAACCTTCATAGTACTCCAGCAGCTGTCACACAATGGTCCTGTCTCCATGACAGTGGCCCTCCAGCCCAATTAAAATTCCCAGGTACTAGAATTAAGACACCAGAAGCCCAACCCTGCTTTACAAATCCTGGAATGTTTTTGAAGTGCTTCCCCCAACCCAAGTTGCCCACCTTCATGAGCACAACTACTAGCCCCCAGTTATGAGCAATATTTCCTCTAATTTTTTACACCCATGTGGGGAATCAGAGTAACAGCCGTGTTAGTCTGTATCCGCGAAAAGAACAGGAGTACTTGTGGCACCTTAGAGACTAACAAATTTATTAGAGCATAAGCTTTCGTGGGCTACAGCCCACTTCTTCGGATGCATATAGAGTGAAACATATATTGAGGAGATATATATACACACATACAGAGAGCATGAACAAGTGGGAGTTGTCTTACCAACTCTGAGAGGCCAATTAAATAAGAGAAAAAAACTTTTGAAGTGATAATCAAGATAGCTCAGTACAGACAGTTTGATAAGAAGTGTGAGAATACTTACAAGGGGAGATAGATTCAATGTTTGTAATGGCTCAGCCATTCCCAGTCCTTATTCAATCCTGAGTTGATTGTGTCTAGTTTGCATATCAATTCCAGCTCAGCAGTCTCTCGTTGGATCTGTTTTTGAAGTTTTTCTGTTGTAAGATAGCCACCCACAGGTCTGTCATTGAATGGCCAGACAGGTTAAAGTGTTCTCCCACTGGCTTTTGAGTATTATGATTCCTGATGTCAGATTTGTGTCCATTAATTCTTTTGCGTAGAGACTGTCCGGTTTGGCCAATGTACATGGCAGAGGGGCATTGCTGGCACATGATGGCATATATCACATTGGTAGATGTGCAGGTGAACGAGCCCCTGATGGTCTGGCTGATGTGATTAGGCCTTTTGATGATGTCACTTGACTAGATATGTGGACAGAGTTGGCATCGGGCTTTGTTACAAGGATAGGTTCCTGGGTCAGTGTTTTTGTTCAGTGATGTGTGGTTGCTGGTGAGTATTTGCTTTAGGTTGGGGGGTTGTCTGTAAGCGAGGACAGGTCTGTCTCCAAAGATCTGTGAGAGTAAAGGATCATCTTTCAGGATAGGTTGTAGATCTCTGATGATGCGCTGGAGAGGTTTTAGTTGGGGGCTGAAGGTGACAGCTAGTGGTGTTCTGTTATTTTCTTTGTTGGCCCTGTCTTGTAGGAGGTGACTTCTGGGTACTCATCTGGCTCTGTCAATCTGTTTTTTCACTTCAGCAGGTGGGTATTGTAGTTTTAAGAATGCTTGATAGAGATCTTGTAGGTGCTTGTCTCTATCTAAGGGATTGGAGCAAATGCGGTTATATCTTAGAGCTTGGCTGTAGACAATGGATAGTGTGATGTGTCCTGGATGGAAGCTGGAGGCATGTAGGTAAGTGTAGCGGTCAGTAGGTTTACGGTATAGGGTGGTATTTATTTGACCATCGCTTATTAGCACAGTAGTGTCCAGGAAATGGACCACTTATGTGGATTGGTCTAGGCTGAGGTTGATGGTGGGATGGAAATTATTGAAATCATGGTGGAATTCCTCAAGGGCTTCTTTTCCATGGGTCCAGATGATGAAGATGTCATCAATGTAGCGCAAGTAGAGTAGGGGCGTTAGGGGACGAGAGCTAAGGAAGCGTTGTTCTAAGTCAGCCATAAAAATGTTGGCATACTGTGGGGCCATGCGGGTACCCATAGCAGTGCTGCTGACTTGAAGGTATATATTGTCCCCAAATGTGAAATGGTTGTGGGTGAGGACAAAGTCACAAAGTTCAGCCACCAGGTTAGCTGTGACATTATCGGGGATACTGTTCCTGATAGCTTGTAGTTTATCTTTGTGTGGAATATTGGTGTAGAGGGCTTCTACGTCCATAGTGGCCAGGATGGTGTTTTCTGGAAGATCACCGATGGATTGTAGTTTCCTCAGGAAGTCAGTGGTGTCTCGAAGATAGCTAGGAGTACTGGTAGCGTAGGGTCTGAGGAGAGAGTCCACATAACCAGACAAGCCTGATGTTAGGGTGCCAATGCCTGAGATGATGGGGCGTCCAGGATTTCCAGGTTTATGGATCTTGGGTAGCAAGTAGAATACCCCTGGTCGGGGTTCTAGGCATGTGTCTGTACAGATTTGTTTCTGTGCTTTGTGAGGGAGTTTTTTTAGCAGATGGTGTAGTTTCTTTAGGTAATCCTCAGTGGGATCAGAGGATAATGGCCTGTAGAATGTGGTGTTAGAGAGCTGTCTAGCAGCCTCTTGGTCATATTCCAATTTATTCATGATGACGACAGCACCTCCTTTGTCAGCCTTTTTGATTATGATGTCAGGGTTGTTTCTGAGGCTGTAGATGGCGTTGTGTTCAGCATGGCTGAGGTTATGGGGCAAGTGATGTTGCTTTTCCACAATTTCAGCCTTTGCACATTGACGGAAGCCATCTATGTAGAAATCCAGTCTGTTGTTTCAACCGTCTGGAGGAGTCCACGCAGAATCCTTTTTTTTTGTAGTGCTGGTAGGGGGGATTCTGTGGGTTAGTATGCTGTTCAGAGGTATGTTGGAAATATTCTTTGAGTCGGAGACGTCGAAAGTAGGATTCTAGGTCACCGCAGAACTGTATCATGTTCCTGGGTCTGGAGGGACAAAAGGAGAGGCCCAGAGATAGGACAGACTCTTCTGCTGGGCTAAGAGTATAGCTGGAAAGATTAACAATATTGCTGGGTGGGTTAAGGGAACTACTGTTGTGGCTCCTTGTGGCATGTAGCAGTTTAGATAATTTAGTGTCCTTTTTCCTTTGTAGAGAGGCAAAGTTTGTCTTGTAAATGGCTTATCTAGTTTTTGTAAAGTCTATCCATGAGGAGTTTGTGTGGAAGGTTGGTTTTTTATGAGATTGAATAAGGACTGGGAATGGCTGAGCCATTACAAACATTGAATCTATCTCCCCTTGTAAGTATTCTCACACTTCTTATCAAACTGTCTGTACTGAGCTATCTTGATTATCACTTCAAAAGTTTTTTTCTCTTACTTAATTGGCCTCTCAGAGTTGGTAAGGCAACTCCCACCTGTTCATGCTCTCTGTATGTGTGTATATATATCTCCTCAATATATGTTTCACTCTATATGCATCCGAACAAGTGGGCTGTAGCCCACGAAAGCTTATGCTCTAATAAATTTGTTAGTCTCTAAGGTGCCACAAGTACTCCTGTTCTTTTTTCATGTGGGGAATGTGCACCAATGTGGAGGTGTTTTGTTATGTGCACCAATATGGAGGTGATGTGTGATGGGGGTGGGGCCGAGGGGCTCATAGTGTGGGATGGGGCTCAGGGCTGGGGCAGAGGGTTGAGGGTCCAGGGAGGGTGAGGGCTCTGGCTGGGGGTACGGGCTCTGGGGTGCGGCCATGGATGAGGGGTTTGGAGTGCAGGTGGCCCCCAGGGCTGGGGGAGAGGCACCTCTCCCTGGCAGTGGCAACTCTGAGCCTGTGGCCAGAGGAGGGGCACCTCTCCCCATCTATACGGTCCTTGATAGCATGCTGCATGGCCGCACAGTTTACAGGTAACTTAGGTTGTGAGGATCTGACCATACCTGCTCCGTGCACACAATGAGAGATTCTAGACCAGGGGTTCCCAAACTTGGTTCATGGCTTTTTCAGGGTAAGCCCCTGGCGGGCCATGAAATGCTTTGTTTACCTGAGCGTCCACATGTATGGCAGCTCGCAGCTCCCAGTGGCCGCGCTTTGCTGTTCCCGGCCAATGGGAGCTGCAGAAAGTGGTGGCCCGGCCTGCGCCGCTTCCCGCAGCTCCCATTGGCCAGGATCGGTGAACCACTGCCACTGGGAGCTGCAAGTGGCTGTACCTGTGGACACTCAGGGAAACAAAGCGTCTCACGGCCCACCAGGGGCTTACCCTGAACAAGCTGTGAACCAAGTTTGGGAACCTCTGTTCTAGACACACTTCTACCTGGAGCAGAAACTAAGTTTTGGATCTCCTCAGACTGTGGGGATAAGAGACTGCAAGCACAACAACTCCAGGAACATTGATATCTACTTGCAGATTGCTGAAAGTGGGGCATGACAGCAGTTCCACATGAATTCAAAGAAACTATGGTAGGCATATTGGAAGGCAAGGAAGGTGAACAACAAAACTTGGGCCACTCCACAGACCTGCTACTTCTTCAAGGAACTGCATGCCATACTTGCAGCCCACAAATGTGGATGCTCAAGGGAGCCTGATGCTGAGCCCATACAGTGCACAGTTAGGAGGAGAAGATGCAAGCCATGCAGCATCCAGGAGCTGTTTGAAACTCCCCTGTGTTGGGATCCCTACAAGGGCAGTCAGGACCAAGGAAACCTGAGGCTGGGAATAGCACAGAAGTTCATAGTCAGGTTCCAAGCCAGGGTAAATACCAAAGGTCAGAGTCAGTTTTCAGGCCAAGGTCCAAATTAGGAGTTCTGAAGCAGAGAACAGTAATGGTCATGGTAGCAATGAATGTCCCTTGGGTTTATATGGGGCAGGAACCCAAGCAGGAGCCATGCTGCCTGTCAGACCCCTTGAGGTGGGACTTCTCATGGTCTGTGTCTACAGCAGGTTGTGGAGCACATATTAGTTATGCTGCTCCTGGGTGACAGCATGGAGATGCCAGCTGCCTGGCAGCTCTCTGCTCTAGATCTGAGGGGCTTTACACACCCATGTCTAAGCCAGACCAGCCAGGTGTTATAACCTGTGTGTCTCAAACCTAGGTCTGCAGGATTTAAGAGGAGCAGTCATGCTACAACCCTCCATCTGACAGCCTGCAGTTGCTTGTGTACTTGGGACTCATGGACCCTAGCCCCAGTCCTATTGGCAAAATCCTAGGAAAGCTGATTGGCCAGCAGCAGGACCAGGAAGCTGTCTGAACAGCTGGACTCTGGCTCTATTTCCTGGCATCCAGACCTTGTGTGACTCCTAGCATCTGAATTGTGATTCTGACCTTTGGTTTGCCTCCTGACTCTGACCTCCTGGTATCCTGACTCAGCTGACTCTTTCCTTGTGAGTGTGAACTTTGGTTCTGACTACTGAGTCTGTCTACCCATGACCTGGCCGTGACACCAAGTGAGTGCAGATGAGTCTAGGGATGAAAGGGAAGGGAGTTTGGGTAAGTGTGTAAATGCATAATTCCTTATGTTGCGTGTCTGAGTTAATGATAACTCAAGATAGTTGAATAACAGGCTCAATTAGAATTACGTAATCAAAGATTATCAATCAGAGATTAGTACAGCCTGTACAGAACACAGAAATAATAGATATTCTGCCACCTTATGATGGGATAAAGAGCTGGATCTGTGTCTCTTCTTCTCTGTAACCGGAGGGGTGTGAAGTTTCATTCCCCATCTAAGTTCCATCACCAGTGCCATTATATAGGGCTTTCAAACACAGAGACCCTCTTTGCCAAAAGAAATATATATTCTGATGTCATTTCTATACATTCTCAGTTTACCGGATTTATGTGTGAAGGCATACTTATTTACAGGTGAGAGGACTAACAATTCTTCAAGACAACCCCTATAATCATTCTTCCCTCTCTGCTGAAACAATTATCCCTTATCAGTTTCCCAAGTTTATATATGCTTACGTAAGCATTGTGTGTGTGTGTGTGTGAGAGAGAGAGAAAGTGAGTGAGAGAGAAGGGGATGGTTCCCAATAATATCTAGAGTTTTATAGACATAGAGACCCCATGGATTATTAGATACAGTCTTACACAGCTAATTCCTCAATAGGGTTACTTAAAGGTTAAGGACCAGTGTTTTGGACCTTAAAATTCAACATACTCTTTGTTAATATCATAAAAAGAGTCTAAAAAATAGTTAAGATATAAATCAATCAAATATACAGAAAGAAAAAGTGTTAGTATACAGGCCTGTTTGTTAGCCTGAGATAGAATTTTGGGTTTGATTTTTGATACTTTTATATCCTTATTAATACGTGTGAACAATGAACAAAGACACTGTGTGTTGCTTCTGCCCAGCCAGATGGGTTTGTTAGTGTAATGAAAAGACAAGGAATAGAGTTAAAAGTGTTACAGAGTATGTATGGTGAGAGTGTAATATATGAGCATACACTGGAAGGCTCTTCTTTCAAGCCAAGGTCAAGCAAACAGTTAGGAGGGGTGAGAGGGATGGGGGGAAGGCATAAGAAACACTAAAAGCCAAAAAAAAAAGCCTTGGCTAGTACACAACATCACTCCCAATTTCTCCCATGGGATACAAAAGAGGTGGTACCAAGACCCCAGACTCATGACCCCCCAAAACAGAACATGAACATAAATTGTAAGGGGTGGAACCAAGGGCGTGCACTACAGGTATATTTGGGTATGCTAAGAAGGAGGAGGTGGAAACGGGTACACGGGTAATGGCTCTGTGGCATGAGAGCTGGGAACAGAACCCTGGGAAACAGACTCTGCAGGTGTGTAGACCTACGGATATGCTTGCTTGAAATTAACCCCAAATAAACACCTCCCTTAGAGCTCCACAGCTGGCTCTTCTAGTAGCCTCTGGGTGGGGTGCAGGAGGGGGTGAGGGCTCTGGCTGGGGGTGTGGGATCCAGGGTGAGGCCAGAAATGAGGAGCTCCTGGTATGGGAGGGGGCTCCAGGATGGGTCAGGGGTTTGGGATGCAGGAGGGGATGAGGGCTCTGGGATGGGGCTTGGGATGAGGGGTTTCGGTGCAGGAGGGTGCTCCAGGCTGGGACCGAAGGGTTTGGAGGGCAAGAGGGGAATCAGGGCTGGGGCAGGGAGTTTGGAGGGCACGGGAGAGGGTCAGCGGTGCAGCCGCCAGGTGGCGCTTACCTGAAGCAGCTCCCAGAAGCAGCGGCATGTCTCCACTCTGGCTCCTATACAAAAGTGTGGTCAGGTGGCTCTGCGCATTTTCCCTTCCGCAGGCGCTGCTCCCACAGCTCCCATTGGCTGCAGTTCCTGGCCAATGGGAGCAGCAGAGCTGTCGCTTGGGGCAGGGGCAGCGTGCAAAGCCCCCTGGCTGCCCATACACGTAGGTGCCAGAGAGGGTTCATGCCTTTGCTTCCGGGAGCTGCGTGGAGCCACGGCAGGTAGGGATTCTGCCTTAGCCCCGCTGTGCCACCGACCAGACTTTTAACGGCCCGGACAGTGGTGCTGACCGGAGCTGCCAGGGTCCCTTTTGAGACTGGGCATTCTGGTCGAAAACTGGACACCTGGCAACCTTAGGTAAGATATTTTATCTTGTGTATTTGTACTTTAATTTGTACTGTTCCTTTGCACACAAAGTTCTCTTTTTTGTTGAAACTCAGAATATTTATTAGCTTACATCAACTATAATTGGCACATCACAAAATTCATAATGGCAGTTATTAATGTACCCTGCTTATTTAAGTTCTGTACACATGAAGGCACTCTCATAAAAGCATCACACAAACTGCTATGACTGACTGTTAAAATGCTCTTTTAAGGCCTCCGTTAGAGCTCCACAGCTGGCTCTTTTAGTAGCCCCTGTGTCTGTCTCTTCAAACTCAGCAGACAGCCTGTCTAATTTGCACCTCCCCCGCTGGTAGCCTTTCCCCCTTTGTCTCTCGGATATTATGCAGCACACAACACACAGGTGTAATAATTCGTATGTTTGCCTGGCTGAGATCCAGTCTGCCCAAAACACATTTAACAGTCATCCTTCAGCTGCTGAGCCAGTAACTGAATCTTTTTTTTTTTTTTTTTGGTGTTGTCAAAATGGCCAGTTTATGGCTTCATGAGCTAGGAAATTAAGGGGTATATGGAGTCTCCCAGAATCACTATTGGCTTTCAACACTGCCAATAGGAAAGTGCCGGTCAGGGAAGACTGTCGCTGCTTACAATTCTGGAAAGAGCCCTGTGTTCTTAAAGATGCAAGTGTCATGCACCTTTCTGGACCAGCTCACAGTGATATCAGTGAAGTGACCCAGGTGATCCACTAGTGCTTGCATCACCTTGGAATAGTATCACTTTCTGTTTATGTACTTTTGGCAAGTTGGACTGATGCCAGGGTACAGACATGCATCCCATCGAATGCCCCACTGCAGTTGTGGAATCCCATTGCTGCAAATCTATGCACAATTTCCTGCACATTCCTGAGAGTCACAGTCCCGTGTAGCAGGATACGCTTACTGGCCCTACACAATTAGATGACAGATCCAATTCCAAAGGATTTCCCACTGACAGATAGCAATTCAGCATTGCAAGCTTCCAGAGCACGGATACCACTTGCTTCTCTGCTGTTATTGCAGCTCTCATTCTAGGGCAAGCTTGGCACAGAGATCAAGGAATGTGGCCTTTTGCATCCAAAAGTTATGCAGTCACTGTTCATCATCCCAAAGCAAACCTGCCTTATGATGCAATCCCAGCAGTCAGTGCTTTTTTCTTGGTCCCAGCAATGATGCGGTATTGCGTGAAGCAGGTCTGTGAATGCCGACAGCAACCTAGCATTTTTTCCATTGTGTCCATCAGCCTCCAGTCATTGCTGTCAAACATCTTTTCTTCCTCCTCACATACTGCTGTGGTGACGACGCAGGAAAGGAAACAGAACGCCAGGTCTGTG
>NW_020664372.1:14812376-14858543 GCF_002925995.2 Terrapene triunguis
GCTGCAAAGATGATGTCATTGTTGCCAATAAGTTTTCCAAACATATACGCTAGAACAAGGTCACTCTTGCCTCATTGCCGAGGGAACAGTTTGCCGTTCTTCAAGGCTTATGATTAGGGAGCAACACATTCCTACAACATACCAGGTTGAAATTCCATATATACAGGATAATTGTGCATCTTGTATTAGCAGTTATTAGAAGTGTGCTGAACTCTGCAAGGTCTACACTTCTCTCAGAGAAATGACAGAGACTGAAAAGCAGCATGCACAACTGTAGGAGTTTTTAAAACGGCATGAACATTATGGTATGGAACAAGCATTGAGGAATGGAGAAAATGGCACTGAGGACAATTGAACCTTAGTTCCCAGAAATCCCTAGGCAAATTGCTGGTCTCCTGCAAAGCACTGTACAAATGTCCCACAAGGCATTGTGATAGTGTGGGTCATGTTGGGATGCCTACCCTTGGTACCCTGGATTTTCCATGGATGCCCATCACTGATGCAAGGAGTCAACTGCGTACTCACCTTCGTAATACACAACAGATGGCAACCGTATGTCAATGTAACTTACATCAGCTGAACTTTATAGTGTAGACATGGCCTCAGTGTGTACAGTATCTGTGGATGGGGAAACCTATGATAATCTGTCAAAAGCAACACTTCCATGTACTTTAGGTTTGGGATACAGGAGAACTCTAGCATTATATCTAAGCAACTGCAGTTTTTGGAAGTTATTTTCCCCTCCTACATTCTCTTAGCATTGAGGGAGAGAACTGCCCCCAATCCTGATCACAAGTTTAACATCACTTATTTGCGTACTCACAGTAGTTATTCATGGTAGCAAAGTTAAGCATGTACTTATGTATTTGCAGAATTGGAGCCTTAGTAAATTATGAGGAGTCAGGAATTAATCTCACTAAGCAAATAAGGAAGTGGAGAAGTACATTAATTTTAAAGAAAAAAATATATACTATAGCATCTACAATAATCAAGCGTATCAGCTATTAAGATGCTAGGGTGAGACTTCTGAGACATTAGAAAAAGGGAGGAAAGCAACATAAGGGTCTATATACAATGGTAAATCTTAAAATATGTTTTCACTAGCTTGAATGTTCATCTGTTCAACAGTTTTATTTAATGCATATAATGAAGGAATACTGAGAAAAGAGTAGCAACAAGCAATATGTTAAGTACACCCATTCTATGGAGCAATTTTTTAATGTAGGTATTTAAAAGTGTGATTCTGTGAAGTTAAAATTATTGTTCCATAAAAATTATCTTGTCAATCACCCAGTAGTAATTCCTTGCAGGTGTGCTTGGAGGAAGGATTTAGGCCATTAGGAAAATGCTGTTCAGACACTCAGGCATGTAGAGAGCGCTGGCCATTAGTAAACAGACGCAGACCAGGAGCATGTTGCTCAAGCAAGCCACTGTCACTTATCTGGTATTCTAATAATCTGTTACCATCTTTTAATGTGCAGATAGTTACCACAATGTTTGCAAAGGGCAACAATGTTCAAGGTACATGAGTGCATCGAATAAGCTGCAAGAATCAACTCACTGTGAGAAGAGAAATGATCAGAATGCACACTACATTACAGACTGAGCAAAATCTTACACTTCAAAGAACAGATCACAACACTTATATTACCATATCTAGCCATTGAGAGTTTGATCTCAAAGTGTTGAACAGCCTCCATTCTCACTGAGCAGGACTGAGTCAATAAACAGCTGCATAGGATTGACCCCTTCATTTAGTCCAGGTTTAAAATTAAAGACCCTTTGTGAAAAAAAATCAGGTCCAGATTTGAAGTTGGATTATAAACGTTATATACATTTGGGTGTGTTCAGATTCACTATTTTGGCCCAGGGCTATCTCTATTCTTAACAAATAATCCTTACTATTCTTACTATTCAATCCCCTGAAAAAAATCTGATTTTTTTCTAAGTAAATATAATCTCATTAGAAATATTAGTTTCATCTCTGTTTTAGGCATAATAAATTTCACACCCATTTTGTTAAATGTTTCAACCTGACAGGATTCATAGAATCATAGAACTGGAAGGGACCTCGAGAGGTCATCAAGTCCAGTCCCCTGCACTCGTGGCAGGACTAATTATCTAGACCACTCCTGACAGGTGTTTGTCTAACCTGCTCTTAAAAAATCTCCAATGATGGAAATTTCAAAACCTCCCTAGGCAATTTATTTCCAGTGCTTAACCACCCTGACAGTTAGGAACTTTTTCCTAATGTCCAACCTAAACCTCCCTTGCTGCAATTTAAGCCTATTGCTTTTTGTCCTATCTCAGAGGTTAAGAAAAAAATTTTTTCTTCCTCCTCCTTGTAACAACCTTTTACATACTTGAAAACTATTATCATGTCCCTTCTCAGTCTTCTCTTTTCCAGACTAAACAAACACATTTTTTTCAATCTTCCCTTATAGGTCATGTTTTCTATACCTTTAATCATTTTTGTTTCTCTTCTCTGGACTCTCTCCAATTTGTCCACATCCTTCCTGAAATGAGGCACCCAGAACTGGACACAGTTCTCCACCTGAGGCCTAATCAGAGCAGAGTAGAGTGGAAGAATTACTTCTTGTGTCTTGCTTACAACACACCTGATAATACAGGTAGCCTCAATGTGTTTATCCACATGCAGTAGAAGAATCTTTAATTAATTTCATATTATATCCTCAAACTGTAGGGCACAGTGAAATTTCAATAGAGTTTAGAAACTAAAAATCTCTTTAAAATTCTATTGTAAGATAGGCTCCTCCCCAAACTGCATTTTAGTTTATCAATAAATTCACATGTAATACAAAATATACCTTTGATCCCATTTTACTCAGCGCCTTACAGAGTTATCTTTCTAAACGTTATTCATAGTTGATCTTTTCAGTCAAATAGCTTTGTCTCATAGTTTTCAATTTTATACATTTTGACAACAAGGAGAACATTTGTGACTTCTATTGTGTAATTCATCCAAGAATATAGGAAAACAACTTTATAAACATGAATTAAGACTATAATATTCACATGAGGTGAGGACTATATAAGGATAATTTTACATGCAAATTTAAATACAACCACATTTGTGATTAAATGAATCAGATCTTCAACAATGCTCAGCATTACTAGACAATGGATTAGAACAGGAAGTAAATAATCAACTAAAACTGCATGAGAAATCATTAGGAAAAATGTACTTACACTGCAATTTGATCAAGATACTGGGATAAAAACAGGTGGGTGTACTGCTTTTTTTTTAAAAATCCATTGTAGCATCAGAGTGAAAGAATCTGTCATATAACTAATTTCATTACATACATGCTTTTTCCCACACTTACTTTTAATGTTTCAATATCATCACTTTCTGCATCTCTGACTTTCCATAGTTAAGATTTACAGTTGTTTCCATACTTAAAACTTTGTGATGGTTCCTATTTTAATCCCTTATTTTACAATTCTTCACATATTTCTGAGACTGTAATATTACAAGGTAGAAAATTTACAGAGTTGATCTCTGTCTATTTAAAAAAAAAAATCAAAAATGGTTCACCAATGCATGAGTGAGAATGGAATTAAAGTTTCCCATTATATTAATATATCGAATAACTCTTTAAAAATAGCACTAGTGCTGAAGTCTGGAATTTTTGAGAGAGTCTAAAGGAGATATGAGTCCAAATCCCTATGACATTCAAAGAGTCGGGACTCTAGCTTCTTTGGGTTCTTTAGAAAATCCCAAATAAAGGGACAATGAACTAAGAAAAATGCTGTTCAGGGACTGGTTTCAATTTGACAATTAAGCCTTTGAAAATTGCACTCCACACATGCACAGTTAATTCTCCATGTGACTTGTTTCTAGGTTTATAAAGGGCACATTTAAAGTCAGCTGTGTTTCATGTCCATAGATACCTAAATTAGATACACAATCAGTTTCTTAATGCCTCAAATTACTGCAAATTGTTTTGGACCCACTTCTAAATATTTCAGATAATTCAAACTCAGGTAAAAGGAATCCAAATCCCTTCCATATCATTCCCTGCCTACATATCACGTTGGCCTAAGAATGACCATGGGAAGCTCTGATTTGTGTTCCTACTTCTTCCACTGGATCACTTTAATAATTCTATGGATTTTTCAACCTTTACTTAGAGCAGGGATCGGCAACTTTTGGCACGTGGCCCGCCAGGGTAAGCACCCTGGCAGGCCGGGCCGGTTTGTTTACCTGCCGCGTCCGCAGCTTTGACTGATCGCGGCTCCCACTGGCCACGGTTTGCCGCTTCAGGCCAATGGGGGCGGCGGGAAGCAGCGGCCAGCACATCCCTCAGCTCACGCCGCTTCCCGCAGGCCCCATTGGCCTGGAGCGGTGAACCGTAGTCAGTGGGAGCCGCGATCGGCCAAACCTGCGGATGCGGCAGGTAAACAAACCAGCCCGGCCCACCAGGGTGCTTACCCTGGCAGTCCGCGGGCCAAAGGTTGCTGATCCCTGACTTAAGAGTAACTTCTTACCACCCCCATGGAAAAAGGGATATTATTACTCCACCCATTTTATAGGTGGAAGAAATGAAGGTCAAAATTTACATAAGAAATATGTGGGTAAACTGGGATAAAATGAGAGATCCCTGATGTAATATTTTCATCTCTTCTCCGTGTTGCGTCTTATAAGAATTGCTCCATATCTAGTTATGTTATCAGGATAAAAGCACCAAGTTGCACTGTTCTGAATGGAGAAGTGTCAGTGATCCAAAGATCTTCCAGTCTAAGTTTAGACAACTTGCAAAAAGTAACAAAGAAGGATAATGGGGCAGGAAAGACAAGTCCAACTATAGTGAGAGCGCTATGTACACAACTAGATGGTTTTGAGTAAGACATTTATAAACAGTGTACTATAAAACTTCCTACATAATCAACATTGTTTGATCTTTAGCAAAGTCAGGGGGATTTTACCTATTGTGAGCACCATCAAGAACCCTTGCTGGAACTGTCAGGAAGCAAACTGGCCCAGCTTTACACAGTAAACGAGCCACTACAGTTGTTGTATCCCATACCGCATCCCTAGTGAAGAAACTTGCATGTGGTCCACAAAAGCGACTTACAAATCTGCCACACCAAATCAGTTTCAAGAGGTTGAAATCTACATCCTGCCTAGATGAGGAATGTGCAGAACTCCTCAATCAATATGCAGAGTGGCAATCCATCCATTGCCACAGAGCTTGAACACTTGTAGAACAGCAAGATGGGAGAAGGCTACTGTGGATTCAAATATGTCAAGATTCAGTTGCAAGGCCTGGGCACTAATCACAAAATGTAGTGCTGCACCACACTATTATCCAGTTTCTCCAAACAGTATTGCTACCTACCTGATAAATATAAGGAAAGCAGATAAGGACAGAAAAATTGAGGGACTGGTGAAGAAGAATGGTGACAATACAAAGAATGCCTACCTGAAACTGAATAAGACTTCAACCTTTCACTGCAGATAAAGGAGAATAGGTGATCAAAACATTTAGAACATGTAAAACCTGTTGGCTTGATAATATCACCCATGAATTCCTGAAGAACCTGTGGAAAACTAGCAGACAATGGACTAGGCAACTTTTTATCTAGAATCATCCTGGAGAATAAAATACCTAAGATCTGGTGCAGCGCAAAAGTAATAATTTTGCCAAAACCTGAGAGAAAACACAGACTTACCAGAAATTACCACCCCATCTCCTTGCTAAGCTGCATGTACAAGTTATCCTTCCACAAATTGCCCCCACAATCAAGGATATCTTGAGCGTAGCTCAAGCAGGTTTCAGGCCAAACTTCAGTACATATGATTACATGACACCTACATAAAGAATGGCTTCCAGACCAGGCAAAAGACAGATGCAGTATTCCTATATCTTACTGCTTCATGTGACACAATCTGACATACACACCTACTGCACAAACTGTCATTGGTCCTACCAAAGTGTGTCGCCATAGCTGTGGAACTATTTGAGAGGCTGCTGGCTCCAAGTTTCATTTGGACAAAAAGGAAAGGACAGCTCCTGGAAGCCTGAAAACAGTCTACCTCAGGGCTCGGTCCTAGCATACACATTTTTCAAACCTCTTCACAAATGACCTTCACAACGCCATTGCCAGGCATTTTATTTATAGAGACAACATCAGTCTGGCAGTACAGGACCAAGATTGCAGTAGTATAGCAATCCTGAATGCAGATATGAAAAAAAGGTCCATATTGTAAAAGATGGAGACTTAAACCTACCTGCTTCCATCTATACCACACAAATGCCAAGAGACAGCTTAACATCTTCCTGAAAGACAAAGCCTGCATATCTACATGTTAAACTGGATTGTATCTTGACTTTCAAGAAACATCTTACCAAGACTTTGCTGCACATAAAGACAAACAACTTGATTAGCAAACTAACTGGTTCTGCTCATCGGGGAGACAATGAGCAGACAATAAGGCAAACCCAGAATTTCTTATGCTATTGTGTAGCAGAGTTGCTCCCTCATGTGGCTCAGCTCTTTTCACAAAGGATTAGTAGACACTCAGCTGAATGAAACTATGCATATAATAGGGACCATGAGACTGACCAACCTGACCTGTCTGCCAGTCCTATCCAGCATTATCCTTCCTGGTATCAGAAAACAAGTTGCCTTGCAGAATTTGCTTCTTAAGGTTTAAGACATGCCATATCTAGCTCATTGAGACAGTCTTTGCTCAAGAGTTCCAATCTGGACAATTACCTTAAGGAACTTCAATATCACCTCCAAGTGGCATACTAGGTGGCAAGAACAAGCTTCAAACAAAGTCAATGATTATTTGATGACAAATCCAACAGTCCAGCCCCCTGGTTTTGACCTTTCATGCCATCTTAGGTAAAGCTCAATCACTTCAGGTGTGGAGTGATGAGATATGTTGCTAATGACTATAAGTTGAGCCTTTGTGACTTCTCCCTTTTCCACTATAACCAGCTAGAGGATGTGGACAATATACTTGCATCCTGCCTACACTGGCAAGAGTTGCCTGGTTTCCTCATGGCCTTGTACAATGTTCTTCCCTAAGTGATCAAATAGTTAAGACACTTAGACTAATACGCTTGACAATCTATGTAGCGCCAATCCCAATATAGGTATAAATATCCACTGTAACTTTTCTTGGGATCCTCCTGTTGGCTTTTGGCTCATATCTAGGCACTGGCAGGTTCAGAGAGATGTTCAGAATTGCCATGTCTCTAAGTTGCAAAGAGCAGCACAAGCACCCACTAGTGAGTCTGTCTGAGTTTCTCTCACTGTTGCTAAGTAACAGGGAAAGTATAGCTGCAGTTCCACTGTCTTAAAATTAGAGCACCTAATAAGTGATTAAAACCCAATATACTTTCTGTTCTGGTGTTCAGGAAGCACATGTTTTGAAGTTACTAGCATTGGGTGCTCTGATGCAAAATGGAGCATGTAATAAAGTCAGACTAAGTTCCTCCTGTTCTCTGGATATACTCATATATAAATGCTAAATTATTACTGCAAATGTAAGGAATTTTTTGCTTTCACCATTTTGTTTCTTACAAGTTCTTACCCTCCATATTGAGCTCCTTCCTTGTTGAAAGATTTGGCACCCATTTCTTGTGTGGCAGGAAAGTGGAGATCAGGTGACTTGGTAATCTGCCCAGTAACAGCAGGGTATATAAAGCTTGCTCAGCTAGTACCAGTCACTGTCTACCATAGCAGCAGCCCAGTGTCCGTGCTTGCTCCCAGCCAAGATATCGTGTCAAGAATAGAGATGTTGTGTCAAGAGAAAAGATAGAAAAATAGTTTATCTGTGTCTGATTCTGGTGTGTCCTGATGTCTTTGTAGTATCCTGGGTTCCTGCATCCTTGCTAAAACAACAAGGAGTCTGGTGGCACCTTAAAGACTAACAGATTTATTTGGGCATAAGCTTTCGTGGGTAAAAACCTATGCATCCAAAGAAGTGAGGTTTTTACCCACAAAAGCTTATGCCCAAATAAATCTGTTAGTTTTTAAGGTGCCACCAGACTCCTTGTTATTTTTGTAGATACAGACTAACACGGCTACCCCCGATACTTGCATCCTTGCTGGAGTCCTATGATCCTGATTGTCTTCCCTGGTGTCTGTGTGTCCGTGTCCTCTTGTGAAGAATGATGATGTGTTAATCCTCTTATCCTCTTCTTTTTCCCACCCATTATGTGTATTTGTTTTGGGGGTTCTAGGCTTAAAGCCTATTGTTCAGTTAACAACTGAGTGGTTTTATATACTTGTTATAGTTATTTTTGGGGTCCTTGTTTAATAAATTGTTTGTTGCACCTATCCTTGCCTGTTTGGTTCCTTGATCAATAAATCATAATATCCGATGACAGAGGTGGGAGAGGGTGTAACCTGTATGTCTTGAGTGACCTTTTTAAAGGTTAACACAACCATTATGATAAAATATTCAATACAAAACTCTTAAAATATTGTCAGTCACACAAATTTCAGGCCTTGTTGTCAAGGCATTACAAAGAACTTATAGCATCATATCTAAGTCCCATTACTCTAAGAAATAAAACCTTTGTTGTCCACAATTGTAATTACTTTAATACATTAAGTTTTGTCATTTGTCATTACCATTATTTATATTTCATTAGTACCAAAAGCCCTAGGCAGGGTTCCCATTACATTAAGCCTTGCATAAAGGAGTAAAACAAAAACTGTTCCTACTCCTTACAACTCACTCTAGGAATATGAAAACATGGAACAGATGGTTACACTGATAAATGGGTATATGGTGAGGGTGGGTGGGTATGGTGGGGAAGAGAACAGCAAAGCAGGTCTATTTACACAATTAAGTAGTCTCAGGTTGTAGTAGTCACAAGTAGGCACCAGGTAAGCTAACGATACTCATTTATGATTTCTAGATATTATGGTGAGAGGTTTGAAGGAGGGATTTAAAGCAGGGTATGAAGGTCGCTTTAGAATCATGATGGGGAAGATCATCCCATGCACAGAGAACAGTATTATCCTTGAAAACTTCCATGCATAAAAATTAGGACATTGGAAATGATGGTTTCTCACATCATTCCTAACTCAGTCCTCTTGAGCATATACAGGCTATTGTATAATGCTATATGGTATTGACTTTCATATTGCAATTATAGCTTATATAATCTATAGAAAGTTGGAGCTAAATTGTACTGAGCGGTTGCTGCATATGGGAGTACTCTTGAGTGGCAGATTGGAAATTATGCAGGAGCAGCTTCATTTACATTTAGTAAATGGAGAGTTTTAATGAATGATTCAACCACTACAGCAGTCCTAAAATTACTTATTCTGATATTAATTGGAGTCATTCTCTGTTCAAATTTTCCATATCTCAGATTTCTATATGGAGAATGCATAGCTACTTCATAAAAGATTTTGAGGGGAGTTGGAGGCTTTGGGGCTGTAGGGGTGGGGTAGAAGATCGGGTTTTGTGATCTGAGGAGGAATGGGAGGCAGTTTGAAATTGTGAGATCACTCCTCTGGCACAATAGAACTCTCTACCATAAGGGTAAAGCTGATCTGTGCAGGAAATGGAACTTTCTTGGGAGACATCCAAAACTGTGGATAAACTGACTTGGGAACTAAGTCACAAAAATCACCACCTTCAAATGCAAGACACATTTCTTTGACCTTGCTTTCGCTAACATAAAACTTGTATATAGAAAACCCTATCAAAAGACACTTCACTGCATGCAGTTTTCCCCCTGGTGAGAGGCTGAGTAGAAACACCACATGGCAGATGTTAGTCACATTGCATAATGCACTATTGGAAAGTGCTCAGATATGAAGATGAGGAGCATATAGGAACCTATGTAGAATAGAATGCTAATTTTGACCTTTACATGTTACTTTTTGATGTCAAAGTTCACATTGAGATGCAGGAGGTTCACCACTCCGAAGGCTATGTTTTTCAAGCTTTCTGCAGATCCAGGACAATAGTGCACTGATTTACTCTCAGTTAGTATTCACAGGCATAAATGTTAGAAGGATACTTCTCAATTCTCTGTTGCCCCGCAAATTGTGTAGTCCTTTACACCAGTGAGTGCAAATGGAGTGTAAAATGCTGCCATTCCCACATGATAGTTATTTACACTAGTGCAGGGGTTCTCAAACTTAATTGCACTGTGACCCCCTTCGGACAACAAAAATTACTACAGGACCCCAGGAGGGGGACTGAAGCCTGAGCCCGCCCAAGCCCCAGCCCCGCCCCCGAGGTGGGGGGAAGCCAAAGCCACACCTCCCCAGGCTGGGGGGCCAAAGCCAAAGTCCAAGCACTTCAGCCCCAGGCAGAGGGCTTGTAACCTGAGCCCTGCCGCCCAGGGCTGAAGCCCTTGGGCTTCAGCTTGGCCTTCGGCCTTGGGCCCTAGCAAGTGTAAGCACCCCTGGCAACCCCATTATAATGGGGTTGCAACCCACTTTGGGGTCCCAACCCACAGTTTGAGAACCGCTCCACTAGTGCAAAAAGCTTCACCAGGTGTAGGGCAACAGAAACAGACTCGTTTTTTTAAATGAAAAACTGCCACAGAATCTGCTGTTGCCAATGGATGGATCACAGACTATATACTTGCAGTGGAGATGAATTAGTTGATCAGAGCTTTGAAATGCCTGGTTTGGGATCATGACAGGGGCTGCCATTCTAGTCAAGAGTTCAGCCTCTGTAATCTGTAGATCTTAAGAAATCTGCCTGACATTTGAGCCATCTGGACAGCAGTCTATGGCTTCTATATTGCCAGTTGGTCCCTTCTCCTAAAAGGCTGGATGGTACTTGCAGCCACCTTTCCAGTGGCGAAGCCCAGTTCAGCAGTTTGCAATCATTCATCTTCCATTCCACATAGCGAACTGGAGTGATCATTGTAGATCTAAATGAAATATTGTTCCACAACGCAAAGAGGGACTTGGCAGTCTGTACCTCAGTGACTTTTTGATGGTTTTCTGGTGGATCCTTAAAAACATTATTTTTTAACCAGTTAGTGTGAATGGCAGTAAAAACAAACCTGCTCCTTCTAAGAACTGGTGTGTGGGGGGCGTTATTTGGAGCTATCAGGAAGCACTTTTAAAACATCACTAATAACTACAAATACACCGTCTCTCTAAGAGAAACAGCTACCTGATCAAAAGACAATTCTGTGGGGTTTTTTAGTTGAATCTAGGGTGCAATTTTGAAAGTCAGTTAGAACTGGGCACCCAGATCCAGTAGTAGCTTTGGAAAATCTTACCGGTATTAGATAGTTCTTCTTGTACGATTGTAACAACAGTTCTTGGTTAACTAAATATTTTTCTCTGTCACTTAATGCAATGAATAAGTAAATCAGAGGTGCACCCAAACCAAAAGCACAAATCTGAACACACACAAAAACTGTGGAGTGTTTGGAATCTGAATTAAAAACTAGACCTTGATGGCACAGCTAGCCTTTATAACTCTAAAGATAGAAACCAAAAACTTGGCTTCAATCACTGCTATTTTGGCAATAGATTTTTTTGGCAATCCAGACTCAACTCTAAATGGAATATTGCAGTATATGCACCTTTAAGGGAACTCAAAAAGAGGGAAGAACACTTAAATGGTATTTTTGCATGGTACACCTACAAAATATTAGGAAATAAGTTAGGAAATAAAATATTTTAAAATATAATTTATTACTTAAGCTTTTATAAATGTACAATGTAAAAATACAATTTTAAAGTCCCTGTCTCATGAAGTCTTGTCTTCCTAGTGGACAAGAGTTCACGCTACAAAAAACTATTGTTTCACATCAAAAGTGACACACTTGTTGGCAGAGTCTGAGAAATGAGATTTAAATAAACAAGGAAAAGGAACAATCTTCTAATCTATACAGACAGTTCCCCAGAGTTCTATACAGAGATCTATGGATTGCTATTTATGGGGAATCTAGTATTGTTAACAGTACTTTTTTTTCTCTCTTAAGCACTATAGTTGACAGGGATGTGGGAAGTTGAGGGTGAAGTGCAGTGGTGGAGAGAGTACTATTTTCTTGATCTCAGCTGTGTGAAAAGGATAGCTCACAATATGTGGCATTTGCACTAGAAATGGCTTATATGAGCTAATACATCTGCTGCTGATCTAACCTTTAATGTATATTGGCATAACTCCATTGAAGTTCTATCGAAGGTAAATCCAGATGCACACGTACAGAGTTCAATACTCTGCTAGTACAAACTAATGCAATACTGTACTGAAGTCAGTTGAGCTATGCTGTTTTACACCAGCTCAAGATCTGGACTTTAGTATTTTCCATATATATTTCTAGGATTCTGTATGCTTCTGACTGCAATCTGTTACTGTGAGTCCCTCAAACTGTCCTATTTTACACAAGATTCCAGCAGTTTGAAGTTGACTTTTTATAATGAGGGTGACGGGAAGATTATTTTCTTAGGTTTCTCCAATTTTTTTAAAAATCACAAAATCTAATTCACTTTTTTTTACAAAATATCTCAATTGCATGTTCAATAAAAATTTCCATCTTAATCACTGACACCTAGAAGAGTGATGCTGGAATGACACATCATCTACCAAAAGGGAATGGTTCAGTAAATGAAACATTCTTTTACAATTGATATACAATTTCAAACATGAGTTGTGCGCTAATGAATGCATTTGTAACCAGAACACCAGTTTCTATTTGTTCTACATTTTGTTTTGTTTTTAATGTCAAAGGCCCCTTCCCCAATTGCATAATGGAATGCTGTATCCCTTTAAAGCCACCATATTGTTATACATTGAAACCTCAGCACTGTTAGTACTCCATATGGTTGAGAATCTGAGAATCACAATCTCTTCAGTGCAGCAACTCTGCCATTATAGAAGAATATATTAAACCTGTTCTGTTATGTGCATGCAGGGATTGACTCTCTGTCACTACACTATATGCAAGCATGCAGATGACTATGCAAAGGCTTAGATATAATGTGGGCAGATATAATGGGTCATAGGGAAGGATGCTATGCAGTCACATGCCACAACAGATATTGGTTCTCCTCCTGTATTCAGAAGGGCATTTCTCTCCCGCCTATGCAACTCATGAGCAGACCGACAAACACCTGGTAATTCAGTGTGTTATGGATTCTGGGTGCAAGCAAATGGTGCTATATAGGCAGATATGTGCAAAAACTCAGAGATCAAGTCTATCTGATCATAGATCAAGAAAGAGTGCTTAGAAAATTCGTGTGTGCTCCAAGCATTAGTATCACTCTAACAAAGTGTTTCATTGACCTGGAAGTTAGAAAACACAGAACCTCAGAGAAGGAATCGACTAGCGTAGAGTCAGACTGTAGCTGGTTCAAGCATAGGTTTGCAGGGGACACACAAGGAACTTTTAGTATTGTACCACCTCTGCAGGGGCTGGTGACAATTACAGCTCTTGAACTTCCAGAAGGTACTGACTGCTCAAGGTTAGTATCACTGATGAGGTTAACTACCCTAAAAGGGGATAGGAGGAGACAGACTCACCCTGTCTATTGCTCCACTGCAGCCAGAAGAGCTGGCTCGCTTCAGAGGCAGTGTTAAAGGATTCAGTAGCAGATGTACTTCCCCTGCACACCAGGGAAGTCTAGGAAGCATTTTGAATCCTAGACCTCAAGATGGGTCATTGCAACTCTCCATCATCCTCACTGCAGGCACATTTAAGCCATTAGCAGAATTTGTCAGTGTTTCACCACCCTGAAGATCTGCCCAGACTTGAAATCAAACACAAGCATGTCAGGCTTTTTAAGTAAATGTCTGCCAGTACCATACATTTCTCTAAATATAGTATGCTGATGCTCGCATAGCACTTCTGGTCCTTGAATGACAGGATCCTGGTTAACAGATAAATGGTATATGGGAAAATTAAACAGATTAGCTCTAATATTAATAATCTCACCTGTGTAGGCAGATCTGTCACAGCTTTGTCAGATATTTGAAGCTTTGCAGAGGGGTTCAGAATCACTAACACTCTTTGCAACTCGTCTCTTAACTAGGTTCCTATTACTAAATGCAGTGCTGCTGAAATCGAAGTAAATGGCAGTTAACACTAAGCACCCTGCAGGAAAAGGCCTTTAATTAATTTCTGCTACATATTTTCACTTCACTATTGTGCTACAGACTGTCTTCATATTTGTAAAGTCAGTTCCCTACTTCTGGCCCAGTTTGTATCAAAGAAAATCTGGTGGCCTAATACTTCAGGGTCACTGTTTCAGGATTTTCCTTGCAGATTGCTCTTTAGTAGTCTGTCAGCCATCAAGCTCAACAAGCTTGCAAATTTCACCATGTAGTGTCATGTCATCCTCCCCGTTCTCCTAGCTTGTAGATTTTGATTAAACTGACACAGTTGTTCAAGTGCATCTTTCAGAAAGAGGTGCATTGCTTTGACTTTCTGATTGGGTAGCTGAGAAGTTCCATCTCAGCAGTGTGAGAATCAATAGACAAGACATGCAACTGCAGGTTATCTCATGTGCCTGTCATCTACTTTATTACCTTTCTTTTGTAGAAAAGTTACAGTCTGGAGGTTCCACAACTAACATGGTAAGCTTCTTAAGTATGGTAGTTGCTTCTGTGACTTGGAAGTGGTGCAACTATATTAAAAAAAAAAGTAAGTGGGGACTAGGACTGTGAATTCATTATGCCTAAAGCTACATTGAAAGAGACACTCAACTGACATTGTCCCCCTCATCCCTCTAGTGGCTTGTTCCTATATGACTTGGAAGCATAAGAGTGGATTAGCAGTAGATAGAAAAACAATTTGGACTGGTAAAGAGCCTCAGTTAACTGATTTGCTACAGACATCAGCCAAAAGACAGCTGTACCAACTGTTGATGCTGTCTGAGTTTGTTCTCTCCAGTCTGGAAAACCGTTGCCCCTCAATACCTATTCAGTTTCTGATTACTTTGCTATATTAAAAAAAATCCAGTATTGCCAATTGATTTCTAAATTCATACTGAAGTATTCAAACATCCACATTGTAGCAAGCATTTGTAAACAGGGTCTGAATGAACTCTCCCCCTGACAGCTAGCTGGGTGCTTGCGAGTGGAGAAGTATTGCCACTAAGAGGCACCCAGGGGTGGTGTGTCATTTTCCCAGGTTACTAGTGGGGGCTCGAGATGAATAATCTACTCCAAGAACAATAGGTAGGCCCATCAATAAATAAATAAAACATACGATATGTCTGTCAGATATTTGAAGGATATCCTATGAAAATCTACACTGAAGGCTCAGAAATAGGGAAACTTCCAGTTGGGTGGAGGCAACCTGCTTCTGGGGGTTACACAGATATGGTTTTAGGGAGAAAGATGAGGACACATAATATGATAATGAACTCTAATACATTTTTAAAAAGTCAGGTATGGGAGTGATCTGAGGGATTTTTCTCTAGACATAGCCTAGTGATGGAACTGTCAGGGGGATCAGAACTAGGACTACCTCTTTGGTCATGCAAGATTTTCTTTTTCTGTCCTTAAACTGACACTGCCTTGCCTAGGTTGACATGCGTCTGATGAAGAGGGTATTCACCCACAAAACCTTATGCTCCAATACATCTGTTAGTCTATAAGGTGCCACAGGACTCTTTGTTGCTTTTTTACAGATCCAGACTAACACGGCTACCCCTCTGATACTTGACTAGGCTGGTTTATGAAAAGAGTAAGTCTAGATATGCTAAGTAAACTCTTAAATCCATTTCCTCAGTTCTTAACGCTTATTAAAGAATTCTGCTGTTGTGTGGTTGTTACAAACAACCAGTTCCTCCCTAAGGAGAATTGAACGCTACAACATCACAGAAGAGATGCTGGAGGGTCACAGGGATGTGCTGAAGGGGTGTGGGCAGAGTTGTCTTCTCAGTGAGGTCTGTTGCCATCAGGCTGCAGCAGGCCAACAACTGGGGAGATACCAACAGAACCCAGAGAAGAATTGACCCAAGCACTCTTCAACTGACAGGTAGGTCCCTAAACATGTTACAAGCCTACTGTCCTCAGATTGTTTCACAACATATCTTCCTTAAGCTAAGACTGTTTATTTTTCAGTCATTAGGAGGGAAACATAGCTGTTTTGGTCAGTCATAGAGGGAGATTTGGTCACTGAGGTAGCTGGATCAATAGCCATTGATGCTATCAAAGATCAAGACCAAGGCCTTGCATTATAAAATCCAGTGGAGTATGTGAAGCACAGGAGTGATGTTCTCATATCAGCTCTTCATGCTGATGACTGGTTTTGTGCATAGTAAATAAAGCATAATTATCTCTAGAGCAGAGAGACCCAGTTTGCAATATACAGTAATTTTAGCTTCAGTCTCACTTATTTTCAATGTAAAGTCATTATTATTAACATCCATCACCGTAATAGTAAACAGTCCATTCCAACAATTAGTCTTTTTTGAGGGGAGTGGGTCCAGGCTTCAGCTTTGTGATTAGAAAATACACCAGGTCTACATGTTCATTTTTTGTGAACACTCAGATTATTCCTTCTCTAGCAACAAGAAAGGCATCAGCAATTTGTATAATATAAAGATGCAGGAGAAAAAATACATTTTAAATATAAGTAATTGTGGCATTAGATAACAGCTTAAGCATAAGAAAACTTCAACTTAAAGTGAAAAAGACTGTTATATAATCTATATGTCCAAAGGAAAGAAGAAGAAAAAAGGCTAGGAAAAAAATTTCAACAGTCATAAATCTTGAAGAGAAACACAGAAAAATGTTCCATATTTTCTTATCTGCAGTGACACCAAAAACTTTTCATGGACACTCATGCTTCGTCTTAATCAAAATGTTTAGCATTAAACAACCTCTTAAGATTGAAATGCAGGCACCTTCAGTTTCCCCTGTCTTTGTTGTTTTTCCATTACTTTTCACTTCTTTCCATTTATCTTGCTGTCTATTAATTTACTTCCCCTTTCCTTTCCCCTAGACTGTAGTCAGTGGACTGCTTCAATCTAAGAGATCCCTATGCATTTTCTGAAATTTTCCTTAATGTCATTTGCTTCACTTTACAATATGTCTGAATATATCTGTCCACATCAGTAATATTGGTCCACTTGCCATGTTTGCCAGAGTATCAATAGAGGGAGATGGTTTTGTATGGCTAGTGGTTCCCAGCAGCCAATACTTTTCCTTTTTTTTCCAGGTAAGATGTGAATACTAACTTTACACCATTTTTCTAAATCTTTATAGTGGAAACTTTGTATGATCAACCACAGATGTCAGAAATACCCTGGCTATCACAATCTGATCTTGCTGATCACTGATGACATGAGGAAATGAAAATTTACTATGTCACAGAATACGAACAACATTAAGAAGAGAGAGAAAGGGAAGTTGCCTAGTAGACTGGATTTAGAGGCCCGGATTATCAGTTCAGGGTGTCCTTGCTTTCAGGATGAAGTCACACCTGGGCTGGCCTCTTCCCTGGTAACCCCTAGGTCTGCCCTTCTTTGGGCCAGGAATCATAGCTCTTTTATGGTTAGGGGGACCTGGGCCCCCCCATAGGTCCCAGCCCGGGGCTCTGAAAGTGCAGAAGCATGAGACAGCCTAGGTTTGGCCACTTTCCCCTGGACAACTTCCTACCATACCCTGCGTCTCAGTGTGGTATGGGTCATGATTAACTTAAACTCTTTACTTCAGAACCTCCACACTCTAGGGTCAATGCTTACAGGCCTCTTGTGCCCCTTTCCCATGGTTCTCCCTCCTTCTTGGGTAGAGTTGGGGGAGGGAATAAAGGGGATGACGCCTCAAGATCCCCTCAGTAGAAGCTTTTACTCCTGTTGCTGTACAATTCCTCCAAGAAATGACCTTTCTGTCTCTCTTCCCCCAAAAGTTGTAATTGCAACTTTTGTATTTTGTCAATTTTTTGATTCATGAGATCTTCTGTCAGTTTTTACTGAATATCCAAGAGTATTCTGCTGGAGTACTGTGAGAAATCAGGTAATTCATCATGTGTACTTGGTGAAGCAGAAGTATAGAACCTTCTAAGGTTTACTTTTTTCCCTTCACCACTATTTTTCAGTCAGAACAAGTGGAAACCTCAACTTGTATTTACCACTTGGATTGAATGAGAAGGCACAAATGTTGGGAAAGAGTGAGAAGGCAAAGAACATGTGCACCAGGTCCCCTTGCCATTCAGCCATGCTTCCAAGGTCTCATTCTCCAAACCTTCATTGTTTATATATTAACTGCTTGGAAGTTCAAGACTGAAATATGTATCTTTTAATACTCATTTGAAAACTGACAATCCCTATTATTTACAGTGAATTCAGTTTTTAACAGCCTCTAGTGAAGTAAGTGATTTCTGCTGACAATTTAAATTGTTCCCTGGAAAACCAATAAGTTAAGTTTTGTCTCATTAGCTGTCCATTAATGTCCATTTCCCAGTTCTACCCAATACTTTACAGAAGCATAATTGTTACTTCAAAATCATGACATAGTATACATCCATAAGGCCATATGGAATGCCATTTTTCTGGGCATATGGTAAGCAAACATATTGTAGACATAGGATATGAGACATTGCTAGAAGCCACTGCTAAGAATATGTATTTCACAGCCAAAATAAGTGGAGCCATAGTTTTTGAATATTTTGCTGTGACACTGTAACCTTGACTCCTCTGAAGTAAATGCAGAAAGACTAACTGTTAAGTCTGTCAGTTCAGCAATGGCATGGGGGCATATACTGATGTAACTAAATTAACACTATAGAATAACCACATATGTATAGAAACAGATATTTTTAAACTGGTATACCACATAGAAGAGACAGCTTCACAATGGTGTAAGTTGACATTGAATGTTGAATGTTGAATTCCCTGCTATCTTACATAACAGCCTTTGAAGTTTAACCTAGCTGTTTCTGCTTATGAAATGGACAGATAGCAGGCTCCTATGAAGCAGTCACATGGACTCAAGAGTTACAGTAGCATGAGTCAATGTTGTGCTTTACTCTGCAGTACAGCCTATAAATACATCAGCACAGAAGTAAAGAACATGCCACTGTGTGGATTAAAAAAATAACTATTAAAAACCATCAGAGAAGATGAAAAGGAGTAAGTATAGATTTCATTCTGTCTGATTAGTGGTCTAGGATGAAGGGAGGCCTGGCTCCCAAGGTGTGTTTTGTTCTCCTCAGCCATTGCTCGGATATTTGGGTTCAAAAATTATTTAGGGAGAAAACCAATCTGACATGATACATTAAATTGAGAAGGAGCAAATGATAAAATATGCCAACTACCACAGTGAAGTGCAGAAGCGGTACCTAAGCTGGAGCTCTCTTGGTATATTAGAGGCCGGAGTATACCAAGATATTAAAATTTACTCTTCTGATCTGAAATAGGTCAAGTCACAATGGAAGGCCCATCTGCTGCATTTAGGAAGATTTAAGAAAGGTGTGGGGAGGGGAATGAAACAGCTGGAGAGATGCTGAATAGTATACGGGGATAGGTGTTCTATAGTATCTAGGGGTGTAAGATATGTTGTGGGGGTGGAACGTATGGCTTATTTGGTTTTGTAATGATTTTTGTATAATATTTTTTGGGGCCAGGCAATTTCGAGCCCAGCAAAGACAATTTTTCCAAGATACTTTTATGTATAGTCAAATAAAAATACCCTTGTCTGCAATTTATTTTTCATGCAGTTAGAAAATTAGTTTAAACTTCTACCTCATTTTAATTTAGTTCATTTCCAGGAATTCCTCTCAACTATCTTGACAACTTGTCAGATGATTGTTCTGTAAATATACCAACTCAATAGAAGTATTTCTTCCATCCACTGACGCCAACCCCCTAACATGGTTAAAATAAGATTTCTCCACCTACAGATCATGCTTTTTTCTCATATGTATTATTGCTAATGGAAATCACTTCGTGTTTGAATGCAATAGTTTTTTTTTTTAATTTCAACTAACGTTTCTTACTACGTGTTTGAAAATTACATAGTAATTTTATTCTTCAAACCACCAAATCCTTGTTAGTTCAAGGAGTAGTGAAATTACTTGCATTATACCATTTATATTTTTCCAAATGATAAGATTCCAATCAATGAGTACTTTATTTTTGCTTTGAAATGGATTGTTAGTTAAAGAAAGGGAATAATGCTGGATAAAGAGTGACTAAGATGAAGTGAAACTGCTCCAGTTCTAGTCTCAGAGTCTATCACAAAACTCCCATTGATATAAGTGGGAACAGGTTTTAGCCAAAAGTGAGTAGTTTTTATATGATTTTTCCCTTATAGATCTACTAATGACAATTAATCTATCTTACTCTTCAGCACCCCAGTTACACTTGGCTAGGGACTTTCCTCAAAAGCTTAATCAAAGTTTATTGAAATCAGCAACTGGATTTTCATTGACTACAGTGAACATCCGATGAGCCCATAGATGGCCAGAATCTCATCTAAATTTACATTGATTTTTATAATGGAGTTAATCTTGTATATCAGTACAGCCCAAGGCCAATATACCACTAGAGTAACAAACATGTCTTGTGGAATAAATGTAAGAGAAGTGACTTACCTAAGGTTACAAATGATTGGTGTAGTAGAAACAGGAATTGAACCCAGATCTTCTTCAGCCCAGATTAACATCTTAGCCAGAAGACCAACCTTTCTACAGGGATGAATTTCAACCATCAGTTAAAGATGGTTAGATGTAAGGATCAAACAATAAAGATGAAAGGGGGAAGGTTTTTCTCAACCTCTCACTAAAAAAAAAAGTCCATCAAGGATTTCTATGCAAATAGAACATTGAGAAACCTGGAAGACACAGAGTACTCTCACATCTCTAGTGAGTCATAAAAAAACAGGTCCATTAACTATGCTGGAGACACAGTCAGCACTTCAATAGCAGGAATATGGAAGGATATCACAAACCCTCAAATACTTCTGTCAAAAATGATGATCTCAAAGGCATTGCTTCCCTCAGGAATAATAAGTCTGATGGTATGGACAAGAAAATAAAATATGCATCACAGCGAACACTTCATGCTGAAAACAGGGAAGAGAAAGTGAAAATATAAAAAAAGATGTTAACTATCTCCTAAACGTAGCAGTAAATATGGAAGAGCCCTGCCACCATTCAAATATTAGTATAACTAGAGTAAGAGGACAATGCTATTAACATTATTCAAACCACCTGAAAACTGTCTTTAACCTTGAAAACATGAATAGAGAATTAGGGACTGCATGAATATAGAATAGGAAATCAGGGTGCTGCATGCTAAACTGAAGTGTGTACAATCGTAGTGAAGTGTGTACTTTTCAGACAAGGGATTTATTTAGCATGAAAAGAGAGAGAAACAATCCAGAATTTCAGGAAAGTTTTCTTTAACTCTAATTTGATGATGTCTCCATCCTCAAAATAATTGAAAATTGAATAAATTAATTGAGCAATTTTTAGTGATATAGCTACTCAGTAGTATAGTAACCAGCTACATTTACCTTCATTTTTAATTATAGGAGCAGAGTTTAACAATTTTCTCAATCTTAAGAGATTCCTTCATGAACTAGAGGTCATATATCCCCTCTGCACTTAGTGAAATGCCTTCAACTGTTATGCCAAAAATTAGACATTGGGATACTTAATAGTGCTGCTCAATAAAAGTTACGAATGTGTTTAATCACCTTCCTTAGAATACCTTAGAAGAAATTCTTTGTTTTTCAAAGCATTAAATTAACAAACCGTTACTTTTAATCTTAAATGCCTATCATTTCAGAAGTGATGAGTGGTCACAAAAGACAACCAGCATATCAAGATTCAGCAATGTTTTATATGATACAAAATGAACTGTATAAATGTTAAATGTGTTTCATGGTATTAAAGAAACTGTGAAGAAAATAAACTGGATTTAGAAGAAATGTGATTTATGATTTTCTGACAATTATAGTACCATATTAATCCTGGAAAAGTTTTACATTTTATTTTCCATTACACTAATGACATTTCAGTCCTTGAATCTTCATCCTAATTATTTTTCTTCATTTCTTGTCTTTCCTTTGTCTCCAAATTCTTTTTTTGTTGATGACACTAAAGAGGAAAAGACCACCTGTTTATCAGTTCTTTAAATATTTATGCCCCTGAAGTTCAATTCTTGATCTTAAGTGTTAATTAGGAGAGTTTAGTGCCATTTTCTCTGATAAAATACATGCCTGATTAAATTTATATCAACTTTACCTACATCATTCAGCAATTTTATGATAAGTGATAACTGCCCTCTGGTTGTTAGTAGGCCTGTAGCTGTCCAAAGCAATATATTAAGGACAAAGTTCCTGTCTGTGCTAAAGATATTTTGCTGAATCATAGAATCATAAAAGATTAGGGTTGGAAGAGACCTCAGGCGGTCATCTAGTCCAACCCCCTGCTCAAAGCAGGACCAACCCCAGCTAAATCAGAATAGAATATATGTATATATATATATATATATATGAAGAATATATGTCAGGCTGTCCTTTTACCATAGAGAATGCAGCATCTACTTTTTATGGCATCTTATCATAACTCTATGTTCAACCTTTCAACTCTGTTCTCCTAAGCATACACAGATTCACTGGATATGATTTTCTTTTTTAAAAGGGCATATGTTATCCTGGCATTCATATCCAGTGCCATCCTACATGAGGGTTTCATTTCATGTAAACTTGTGTGCACTTTGTGCTTGATATATAACACTATTACAAAGCATGTCCTGTTACCATTGCATTTGGAATGTATTGGTGTGGACAACTTGCCCTTTGAAGATTTTTAAGCTATCATCCTTCTTGTAATAAATGTTATGCAGTGTCACAGATCTCTAACCTTTCCATTATCAGGAAATGCCAATATGCACTTCAGATTCCCCATCTTAGTGTTTGGTAATTCAACCATCCCTCAAACTTAAAAGCCCACTCCTTCCAGTAACAAGTCCAAACGAACAAACACCAACAGTTCTGTTCCCTCCTTAAGCCAGAGGCCTCTTCTCATGCATCTTTCCCATTGATGCAGAAGAGCACAGGGTAAGGCTTGTTCCCACCGGTCTCTGGAAGTTACAGCCTAGGCCCATAAGCAAAAACAGGTGCATACACCGAGCCCACACTACTTCTCTCATCCCAGCCAAATAGCCCCTCTCTTGTTCTCTACCCCCTTCACCTCATGGCTCAAGAGCAGGCTTTTCTTCTATTGATTTACTTCTCCACAGGGGTCCTTCCTCTCCAAGACTCTTTTTTCCATGGTCCTTTACAGGCCACAACCTCCTTCTAGGCCTTTCTAACCAAGAAAGCCATTCTAGTGCTCACTTTCTCCAGAACAAACCAAGCCTCTTCTTGGCACCTCTCTGTTTTCAGTGATGGTTGTTCTTTATAATCCTTGGCATAGCTTGCTGCAGCCTACAGTTCCCAGGGTCCTTCTGGGAACTATACATCCCAGAATTCCCTTGTTCAATCTGGAACTGGGACTATAGCTATACATGGCCTATAGGCTCTCAGAGGTCTGGTGCCTATTACATGTATTAAACTGTTGCTATTAAATCTACCCTTTTGGGGGGAGCACAGAGTTCAAGTATGCACTATATTAACTAAAGGGGAGTAATTACTTACTCTGGTCAAGGTTCTGCCACCTTCATAAAGATGATAGAATACTTGATTCCATGAAGTATCAGAGAGGTAGCCGTGTTAGTCTGAATCTGTAAAAAGCAATAGAGGGTCCTGTGGCACCTTTAAGACTAACAGAAGTATTGCAGCATAAGCTTTCGTGGGTGAATGCCCACTTCATCAGACGCAAGTAATGGAAATTTCCAGAGGCATGTATAAATTGGTATGGAGATAATCAGGTTAGTTCAATCAGGGAGGGTGAGGTGCTCTGCTAGCAGTTGAGGTGTGAACACCAAGGGAGGAGAAACTGCTTCTGTAGTTGGATAGCCATTCACAGTCTTTGTTTAATCCTGATCTGATGGTGTCAAATTTGCAAATGAACTGGAGCTTAGCAGTTTCTCTTTGGAGTCTTGTCCTGAAGTTTTTTTGCTGTAAGTTGTACCTCAGCGCTTGGCTGTAAATGATGGATCATGTGGTGTGTCCGAGGTGGAAGCTGGAGGCATGAAGGTAGGCGTAGCGGTCGGTGGGTTTTTGGTATAGGGTGTGTTAACGTGGCCATCGCTTATTTGTACTGTGGTGTCTAGGAAGTGGAGCTCCCGTGTAGATTGGTCACAAGCCAGATTGTGAACCTCTCATTCACACTGTTACACTATTGGTGTGAATAACTCCTCATCAGTGTGTGTAAGGGATACACAGTCTGGCTCCAAAATTGTTAACTCCATGCCTCTATGATCATTTGTGTGGATAACATGAACTCTTCATTTGTTTTAGCTCTAAACCTGGGCCTGAAGAGAATAACTAGATACTGGTAAAACCCTTGTTTTTGTTTGTTTGTTTGTTTGTTTGTTTGTTTGTTTGTTTGTTTGTTTGTTTTTAATGCAGCAATTAATTTGTAACATCTAAGTCCCCTTTAAATGTTCTTCAGTAAGCTTGCATTTGAGTATAATATTGAAACAAAGTAAACACTCTGCTTGATGTCCCTAGTAATCCACAAATGGGATATCTTATTTTTATATTGTGGCAAAAATATACATTCCTCATCCAAAAGATGAGCACTCGCTTACTACTTGGCCCTCGTCTGTGTAAAAACAATACATTGGATACATATGAATAGACAAATAAATTATTCATTTTTATCTCTTCAGAAGAAATGAATACTGTACCATGAAGTAGGCAATTGTTTCCCCCTTGGTAAATTTCAGAGTTTATATTTATTTCTTTATGCATAAATGAATATTATGAACATTTACTCCCTAGATACAGATATGAAAATGATGGCATAAGGAATTAAAATATGCATCCTTACTTATGGAACCAATACAATGTATAAAAAAGATTCTACTCATTTAAGTCAGTGGCATCAGTGGAGGTCCTTTAGATTTATATTGGATTAACGAGCTGAATTTGGCCTTTAATGTTTAACATTGTTTTATTTAGCAAGAGTACTAATCAACAACATTAAAAAAACAGTGCTGTATTTGAATCCCTACTTCCAAACACTTTCTTTTCTTTTCTTTTCTTTTCTTTGTTTCCATCATGACAAAGGAAAGCTTATGTATATGAAGTATTTTTATGTTCAAAGAAATTGTCAGTTTAGAATTTGTAAAGGTCTTCAGAGTCAGGTTACTTAGAATTAGAGCTGTATGACAGCTTTATTTCTTCCCCTCCATCTTGAATTAGAACAAACAGTTGAAATCTCAAATATTTGCAAGCCAAAACACTGATTTTTCCATGCCCCCCCCCAACAAAAATTAATCATCACTTCCACTTAAATTGTTATATACGGTAGCTGACACAGGTTCTTATTTTCACCATGATCACCTTGATCGATCAGTCCTTCAGCCCTCATACAGATTGTGCTGATCACAACACATTTTCCATTCTTCTCTTATCCTGGCCTTCCTTTTCCATGTGCAGCCATGCCTTTTCACGATAAAATCTTCCCATCTCTTTGGAGGTCAGCCAAGTGGTCATTTCAGTTCCCATGGGTACCACTCGGCAACAGCTGTAGTTCGTCGATTGTCAGTGAGCCTAGCTATATGCCCGGCCCATCACATTTTACTGTACCTGCTTTCAACAACGATGTCCTGCACTCCACTCTGCTGTCTGCTGCCTGTCACTTCACGATCACCTTTCTTGTACAGCAAAATAGTGTTGGACTCCTTCCAGATGGGTAGTATCTTCAGCATTTCCAAGTAACTGCTAAATCTCTGAGCAAGGGTTTTCCAAAGGTCACGGCCTCCAGCTCTTATCATTTTGGTTGTCAGTCCATCTTTTCCTGGAGCTTTTCCTTCCTTCATTTGGTAAATTGTATGTCAAACTTCGCTGACGAGGATCAGGAGTACGCGTTCATTGGTCTGTTGAAGTGTTGGTAGTGGGACATTTATTTGAGACATGAACAATTCAGTGTAGAAATCTTTGCAGACCACTTCCATCCCTGTTCTGTCAATTACTGCTTTTCCGTCTTTCTTCAGTGCTGTTGTCAACTTTATAGTGTCAATTCTTGTTCGCATTTTTTGAGGATTCTGCAATCTTCAGCCACCTTTAAGAGCCCTTCATTTTGGTACTTCTTAGAATCCTCCGTTAGTCTTCTTATTATCAGCTTGCAGAGGAGGGAGTTTGGTCACCATCATTTTGCTTCATATTCCTCCACTTCTCTAGCAAATTCCTCATTTCCTCCAATACTCTTCCCTTTGCTCTTTTTGGTCTTTCTTTCTCTTCTAATTTCATGCATTGCCTCAACGTATCAGTGAAGTTTTTATAGTCCTTGTCACAGTTATCTATGTGACTACAGTCTTCCTTGGAAATGTTTGCTTTCAGGATTGCCTCATTGAATATTTTTGGCCGCTGTCTCTGATTTGCCATCTATAGCACTTTCTTCTTCACCTTTACATTGAAGTTGAGCCCTGCTCTGAGCAAGTGATGGTCACTACTGGTGTTGAATGATGGCACTACTGAGATGTCTTGTTCAACACACTGCTTATCAATCAGAATATAGTTGATCTCGTTCTTGTTCTTCACATTGGGTGTGATTCTGGTCCACCTTCTCTTGGCCTTTTTTCTTAAATCAGGTGTTACCAATGAACATTTCTTTTGTCTCTGACAGAGTTGCCAGTTGCTCTCTTCATGAATTCTGTTAACCGATGCCATACCTTCCAATGAACTTTTCACCTTCTTTCCCTCTACCGACCTTGACATTGAAGTATCCCATTGCAATCGTATACATGGGTTTTTGAGTGAGTGTTTCCTCAAGCTCCTAATAGAATTCTTCCACATCATCATCTTCACTTGTGCTTGTGGGAGTATAGATATGGATAATCTTGCGGGTGCTATTCTTGGTCAGTTGGAGGTACAGCACTCTGATGTGTGATGATTTGAATTTGCAGGAGATGATTTTGAAGACCATTTCTTGTTGATGATAAAACTGATTCCTCCAACAGTTCTCATGCCTTCTCCTTTTCCCAACATGATGTGCTTCCATTTCTCCACTTCACTTCCATCTCCTTTCTTTCTCACGTTTTGCAGATAGCAGTGGCAGAGAAACAGAGGCAATGGCAGCTGTAAGCCAGTTGTAGAGGCAGCAGCAAAGGCATTCCTGTGAACCCCTCATAATGCCTCTCTGAACTCTGGGTCTTCACTAATCAAGGACATTAACATCTGAGTGGGGTGCAGTGGGAAAGGGAAGAAAAGAGGAGTGATGTGTTAAAAGGACATTTATTCATCAGACTTTCTTATTGCATAGTGGGAAGCTGAGGCAAAGGACATTGCCCAATGCACTGTGGGGTTTGGTTTTTGCTTATGGTTGGAAGCTTTAGAATGTGATGGTGGTGTTTTCCCAAATTAATGCTTGGTTCCTTTTCCCTTTTAATAAACGTTGTGTGGGGTTTTTTTGTTATATACAGATTCAGTGCTTGAGAGTGAGGAGGTATTGCCTCTTAGAGGTGTCCAACGGTGGTGGGGTTAATGAGAGCCTGTGTGCACAATCTGTCTTGCCCCACTCCATCTGCAGTAAGTGTCAAACCACGAGGGAGGAGTTAAAATGGCTGAATTTGACTCAGTTAGGGCCTGAGCAGGAAGGAAAGTACATGTCTGGCTCTCTGTGAGAGAAGGCTGGCTGGAGTTGGAGAGCTAAACTGAACTACTGGCAGATAAAGTCTCCCTGAAGGAAGGTACATCTGCAACTGGGAATCCAACGAAGCTGGGAAACAAAGCTGCAAGAAGTGAATCTGCCTAGGATTCTGTGCCCTGGTGGAGGGGCCTGCAGGGAGCAGGAAATCTTCCACTGAGTCAGAGATGGCCCTGTGAGGGGGCCTTCAGCAGATCTAGCTAGTTGGCAGAAGGGATTAAGGAAGTCTACAATGAGGCAGGGGAAGACTCCCCCCAAATGACAAAAGTTTTGCTAATGAAAGTGTGAATAGTGCTTTGTTGGCAGGAGCGCTCTCCTGCCAACAAAGATACTGCCGCTCATTGGGGGTGGAAGTTTTTTGTCAGTGGGAGAGCTCTCTCCTGCCAACAAACAGCGGCTACACTGAGCGCCTTTTAGCGGCATGGCTGTAGCGGCACAGCTGTGTCGCTAAATGGTGCATAGTGTAGACATAGCTTGAGCCTGGGAAAACGGTGAGACAAAGACACCAGACAGGGCAAGGTAGGAAGTGGTCCAGGGAGTCAGACAGGTGTTTGTGTAGGCAGGCCTTGACTTTGTCTGTTTTCAGTCTGGCACTTCCAACATCTTTCAGAGTTTAATAACTTTGTATAATACATTCAAATATTTTTTTGCCTCATTGACTCACCATCTATTTTCAAATCTTATCTGAAAAGTGTCTTTTCTCTGTTGCTCCTACCTCTTAATTTTGCTCCTACCTCTTAATTTTGCTCTCTTTGTGAAAATCTTCTATTATTATTTTTTTACCTCTATCATTTAATTACCCAAAGTCCATTGGGTTACAGTTGACTATGCAAAGTAAGCAGGCTATGCAAAGTAAAGTTGTGTTGTATTGTATCACATCTACATCACTGTCAATATTCTAAAAAAGTTGTGCCATGGTGGGTCATAAGTCCACTGGAGTTTTATTAATTTTGAAGATAAGACATCTTTTATTGTGTAAATTTACCCAATTCTATTTTCTGTGGGATTTTTTTAAGTTATCTTGTACTTTTGTTGTTAGAGTATTTAAAATAGGCCACATCCTCGAAATTACTCATCCTTACTCATGTTGAATAATACCTTACTGAGTGAATAGCTTTATTAATTGCAAAAAAGGTTACTGTAAGTAACCATGGCAGAATCTATCCCATAGTTCTTCATCAGACAATATTCCCATTGATTGTAATGGGGATTTTGACTATATAAGTACTATTTTGATTGCATAATACATATGTTTTGCCATGCAATACAAGTATTTTTGTGTGGACTGCTTGATATTTTGAAATTCAGAATCAATTCTTTCTCACCTACCATAATTATACTAATATGTTCTGTAATTATTATCCCAACATTATTGAGACTATCAATCATTCCCAATATAAGTATTATGAGTGCAAAAAATCCCACAACCTTTGATGCCTACTGATCATTCATAAACCATGAATTTTCTCAACTATTCAGATACCATAGTACTATTAGTTTCCCTCCACGTCAAATGTGTAGCTGCCTCATGAATTTTGGTAAATTGATGTTCATTCAAACCCACATTTATATGCAAGAACTGCAAGAACATAACAAGCAGAAATAATGGCCCCTTCTTCCCAGATAGAAGTATTGTCGCTCTTTCATGTATTCATCTTGCTGGTAACATGAATCCCCCTTTTTGAGGAGTTGCATGAAAGTGGTAAGAAGATTATAGTGTAAAGTGAATGATAAAGACATAAGGAAAGTTAATAATCCACTAGGATACCACTTCTTTCCTATTCTAAGACACAGAAATATCTAGATATGTAAGTGAAGTACTGGCATGAAACATATAAGCTTTACTGAGTCTTGTTTGGTGCTATCTTGACTACTTGACAGTAATGTGTTATCAATTGTTTTAGATGAAGAAAAGTCCCTATTCCTGGCATTATAACTAGGGGTTAATGGTATATTTTCATTGTCTATGAATGAACTCATGCTAATGCCTTTATTTAGAGCTCTTTTCAGTATCCTACTTACTGTTGTTGTGGAAAAGTGTTTATCGTGAACACTTTCACCATTGTGGTCCAGGTTGTTGTGTTCTCCTGAATTTTCACCTTGTCACAAAGTTTCACCTATATGAATGTTTATGCAATAAAGCTTGTGGAATCCAATTTCATGGGAAATTTCAGGCTTGCAAACTTTCAGACCAAAAAAAAAAAGATAGCTGCCATGTATGAATTTCTCACATGTATGATTAGTAAAAACAGGATAATATAGAAAGGAAGCACATGCATATGTTTATTCACAGACAAACACTTTAAGATGGAAGAAGGGAGGAAAAGTAGTGAGGTGTAGGAGACAGGAAGATGTGGGGAACAGGACGAAGATGGAGGGGAGTACATGACACTTCAACAGAAGTCCAGGACAGATAACATTTTTAATACCCACAGAAGGAAAACATGTAATGCAACAAATATAGGGAGAAGGTGAGCTGTGGTACCAGCATGAAAAGGGGTTATGGTGATGTATTTACAAGTCAAGAGCACCTAAGGTGGTACACCTGCGCATGAACCAAAGCATGCACCTAATGCTTTCCTGTACAGGAGGGTTGAGATCAGGGCCACCCAGAGAATTCAGGGGTTCTGGGGCAAAGCAATTTCGGGGGCCCCTTCCATAAAAAAAAGTTGCAATACTCTAGTAACATGTATTTGGAAATGTAAAAAATAACCAGTGAAATACATTCAAAAAATAATTTTTAATAATTTGAAAATACACTAAATACATTATTTTAAAAAATTAAATGCTTTAATGGTATGTATACATTTGCAATTACATAATGGGCTGTCGCTGCCTGGGGGTGGCGCTACTGTTGCCCAGGGCTGGGTGGGGAGCTGGGCTCTGGGTCGGGGGGTGCCCGGCTCACAGGGGGTGGGCTTGGAGCTGGGGGTCAAGGCTGGGGGGGGATGGGGTCGGGGGTGTCCGGCTCAGAGGGCCTGGGCTCGGAGCTGGGGGTCAAGGCTGGGGGGGGATGGGGTCGGGGGTGTCCGGCTCAGAGGGCCTGGGCTTGGAGCTGGGGGTCAAGGCTGGTGGGGGATGGGGTCGGGGTGTCCGGCTCAGAGGGCCTGGGCTCGGAGCTAGGGGTCAGGGCTGTGGGGGGATGGGTTCAGTGGCCGTCTGGCTCAGAGGGGCTGGGCTTGGAGCTGGGGGTCAGGGCTGCAGGGGGATGGGGTCAGGGGGGTGCCCGGCTCAGAGGGGATGAGCTCGGAGCTGGGGGGGGATGGGGTCAGAGGAGTGTCCCGCCCAGAGGGGCCAGAGCTCCTGAGACTGCAAACTCCTCTGTGAGTCTTGCCTTTATAGATACGTGGTAGTGAGGGGGGATGGCCTCCCTCCGAGACTGACAGGGAGGGATGGCCACCAACCCCTACATACCGTAAATGGTGCAGTACACAAACCAAGATTTTTATAAAATGATTTAGCCATATTAATAGCTTGAACTCTAAGGAGAGGAATTAAAAAGGGGCTAGTTCTTGTGCACCTAGGACATTGAATATTCATCTATCTGTTCTCTATCCTGAATCCAACGTGTGTATCTACACTAACTGAAAAACACACGAAAGACCTCTGAACCAGACAATCTTAATTTGAATACCCCTCCCCCCCCCAACTTCTTCCATACATCATACATTTCAAACATTATGAAGGTGAAAGTTGTGGGCATGGAGTTAATGTGAATGCTATAAGATAGCCAGGTAAAACAGAGAGAACAATTCCAGCTACATGCCCCTGTTTTCATTTCTTGATCAAATGTCTTAGAATGCCAGAAAGCCAGAGGCATTCAATAAGCTGGTTCTGGTAGGAAGGATTAATTTGAACGTTCTTGGGGGATGGGGAAGGAGGAAATTAATGGTGAATCTTATAGCAAATACAGAAGAGGATATTGAAATAAAATGGAAAATTAAATGCAAATCACTGTGTTAATGAAAAGTTCAGGTTACACGGTTAAAAGCAATATTTTATGGCACGCATTTCAGTATGTAGTAATATCTAATGAAGAGTAATATATAAATGCACACATTTGTCAAGAAAGATATAGCAAATGTTACCTACGTGCAATGCAAATAAGTTCATGTTCTCTTCATACTTCTAGAGTTGTTTGTGTGTTTAAATTGCAACCTTATCATTTTCAATCACAAAATTTATTAACTTAGTTTCCAATTATTTTTAAAAGAGAGGAGGAAAACAGAAAACAGACACTCAGTTTACAGACTATGAACCACCAACATTTTATATATTGAGGCACAGTAGCCTACATTCAGAAAGACATTTAGATGTAGTGACACTATGCATCACCATGCCTAACTTTTAGGCACCTAGAATCACTGGGATTCACAAAGCTTCACAGTGCCTTGCCTAAGATAGCTGGTGGGAGATTCCAAGCCAAAGGATGTGTGCTAACCCCACCTGTGATGTCCTGTCCCTATAAATGTTTGAGCACTCCCCCCTTTCCAGTGCAAAGCCTCACTTTTGTGTTTGTTTCAGTTTTGCTCTGAGAACAGTAAAGTCTCCAGAGCAGACAGCTGTGTTTCTAACAGCTTCCTTTGTGTCTGGCTATCTCCTTCTCTGCTGGGCTAAAATAACTGGATTTTCAACAGCAAGTCCTCTCTTGGCATTAGGTGCCTATGCCTCTTTAGCAAGAAAACAAAAAGGAAGTTGTGCCGATACCCACCTTATAACTTTTTGCCCAGTAGCTAGAGCACTCATGTGGAAGGTGGGAGGCCAAGGTTCAATTCCCCCTTCCAACTGAGGTGGAGAAAAGATTTCAACAGGGCTCTACCAAGTCTAACACTGAGCTACAGGATAGTCTCATTTTAGGCTCCTTCAATCTCTGCTGTTGCAGCTGTTTCCCTGTGTATAAATAATGAAAGACTAATTGCAGAGTGAGAGCAAGTGTGAGAATGATTATGTAACCTGCTGTTTAGAGCATTCACCAAGAGGTAGGAGACCTAGGATCCAGTCTTCTTGTTCCAATGATGATAAATAAGTAACAAAACTCATTGGAGCGGGGGACTGGATCCTTTATCTCCAAGCTGAGTGCTCTAAACAGCACGCTACAGAGTCACTGTTATACTTTCTCTGTCACTGCCTGCACCACTGATTTTTTCTTTATTTAATCCACAGTGGAACCACTTCACCAGGAGAGAGAGAAAGTGATTCTCACATCACTCTGTGTGATGGGCCAATGGTTAGAGAACACACCTAAGAAGTAGTAGCACCCTCTGCAAATCCCTTCTCCCCCTCAGGTGGAGGAGGGACTGGAACTGGGGGTCTCCCCCATTGCAAGTAAGTACCCTAACCACTGGCCCTAAAATGGGCTCCTTCCCCAGCTATTTCATGTAAGCATGTCTATAAGGGCTTGATCCAATAGGCTAGGGAACTCTTACAGCAAAAATTTAGGTGCTAATTTGTTTAGGTGCCTGTGAAAGAGTTTTGTCTGTGCTTGCTGTGGATCAGCTCCCTGAAACCAAAGAACTCTGTTAACACAAGCACTACTTTCCAGGCCTCAACAGGCCTCGCTCCCTTTGTTCAGGTTAGCAAGTGGCACACAACACTCTCCAAGTCCTCTCCAAGTGTTCCCTGTAGCATCCATCCCCTTATCCACTGAATAGAGATGTGCCAGGCCTGTTGTTCTCAAAGGAACAATTCACGCACCAGCTGGTAAGATTCAGCCAAAGACCAGCAATATGCTTAACACCACAGCACTGAGATATATTTATAGTGAAAACAAGAAGAAATTTATCAAAGACTAGCGATTTAGGAGATAGTAATTAAGGCTATCTGAAACAGATGGTTATATATAATACAAAATAACAACACACTTTCTAGAGACTAAACCAGGGATCGGCAACCTTTGGCACGCCTCACGCCAGGGTAACACCCCGGCGGGCTGGACTGGTTTGTTTACCTGCCGCGTCTGCAGATTTGGCCGAGCGCAGCTCCCACTGGCTGCAGTGCGCCACTCCAGGCCAATGGGGGCGGTGGGAAGCGGTGGCCAGCACATCCCTCTGCCCGCGCCGCTTCCCGCAGCCCCCATTGGCCTGGAGCGGCGAACCGCAGTCAGTGGGAGCCACAATTGGCTGAACCTGTGGACGCAGCAGGTAAACAAACTGGCTCGGCCCACCGGGGTGCTTACCCTGGCGGGCCGCGGGCCAAACGTTGCCAATCCCTGGACTAAACTTCACTAACAGATTAACTTCCTATCTAAAAAAGTAAATCTCCCCCAAAGTTTTCTTCAGCATTTTCAACCCCGGCAGGTTTTTCTACTGGAAATGATGGTTTTAGTTACCATTAAATGATATTGCATTACCAAAAAAAAAAAAAAAAGGTATTTTACAATCAAAAGCAGTATTTAATAGTTTGACACATGAGAACTAGCACCAGAGTTGTCTGTAACCCAAAATACCCATTCTAGGAGAAATTTTGATTTTTCTTTCTTTCTAAATCAGATAAAATATCACAATTTTGAAGTTTCCAGTAAAAAGAAATTTTTAAATTTTATTTTAGAAAAATAGAAATGACATTTTGTTTTGAAAAAAGTTGTGTTCGGTGTGGTTAATATGTTTTGTTTGACTTTATTGATTCAAATTATATCTTATATTACATTATAATAGAATATACATTATATATTGTTATATAATAAAACATTCTGACTATTAAATTGTGTCATATCATGTTAATAAAATAATAAGGTGATAAATGAGTGACAAGGAATGGATCACTTGATGATTACCTGCTCTGTTCATTCCCTCTGGGGCACCTAGCAGTGGTCACTGTTGGAAGACAGGATACTGGGCTAGATGGACCTTTGGTCTGACCCAATATGGCTGTTCTTATGGTCTTATGCAACAGTCAACATGGATTTGTCAAGAACAAATCATGTCAAACCAACCTAACAGCTTTCTTTGACATGGTAACAAGCTTTGTGGATAGGGGGAATTGATAGATGTAGTATATCTGAATGTTAATAAGGCTTTTGATACTGTCTCACCTGACGTTCTCATAAACAAACTAGGGAAATACAATCTAGACTGAGCTACTATAAAGTGGATGCATATCTGATTCCCCGAGAGCAGTCATCAGTGTTTCACAGTCAAGGTGGAAGGGCATATCAAGTGGGGTCCTGCAGGGATCAGTTCTAGGTGAGGTTCTGTTTAATATCTTCATCAATGATTTAGATCAGGGGTTGGCAACCTCTGGCACGCGGCTCACCAGGGTAAGCACCCTGGGGGGGCCGGGCCAGTTTGTTTACCTGCTGCGTCTGCAGGTTCAGCCGATCGCAGCTCCCACTGTCCGTGGTTTGCCGTTCCAGGACAATGGGGGCTGCGGAAAGTGACGGGGGCCGAGGGATATGCTGGCCGCGACTTTCCGCCAGCCCCATTGGCCTGAAGCGGTGAACCGCGGCCAGTGGGAGCCGCGATCGGCTGAACCCTCCGGATGCGGCATGTAAACAAACTGGCCCAGCCCACCAAGGTGCTTACCCTGGCGAGCTGCATGCCAGAGGTTGCCGACCCCGATTTAGATATTGGCATAGAGAGTACACTTATCAAATTTGCAGATGATACCAAGCTGGGAGGGGTTGCAAGTGCTTTGGAGAATAGGATTAAAATTCAAAATAATCTGGACAAACTGTATAAGTGGTCAGGAGAAAATAGGATGAATTTCAATAAGGACAAATACAAAGTACTCCATTTAGGAAGAAATAATCAGTTGCATGCATACAACATGGGAAATGACTGTCTAGGAAGGAGTTCTGGGGAAGGGGATGTGGGGGTCACAGTGGATCACAAGTTAAATGAGTCAACAGTGTAACACTGTTGCAAAAAAACCCAAAAAAACACTATTCTGGGATTTATTTACAGGGGTGTTTTAAGCAAAACACGAGAACTAATTATTTTGCTCTCCTCCACGCTGATATTGCCTCAGCTGGAGTATTCTGTCCAATTCTGGGTGTAACATTTCAGAAAATATGTGGACAAATTGGAGAAAGTCCAGAGGAGAGCAGCACAAATGATTAAAGGTCTAGAAAACATGACCTATGAGGAAAGATAGAAAAATGTGTTTGTTTAGTCTGGAGAAGAGAAGACTGAGGAGGGACATGATAACAGTTTTCAAGTACATAAAGGGTTTTTGCAAGGAGGAGGGATACCAATTGATTTTGTTAACTTCTAAGAATAGGACAAGAAACAATGGCATTAAATTGCAAAAAGGGAAGTTTAGGTTGGACATTGGGAAAAAATTCCTAATTGTCAAGGTATTTAAGCACTGGAATAAATTGCCTAGGGAGGTTGTGTCATTGAACGTTTTTAAAGAGCAGGTTTGACAGTCACCTGTCAGGAATGGTCTGTTTATTACTTAGTCCTGCCTTGAGTGCAGGGGACTGGACTACAAGACTTCTTGAGGTCCCTTCCAGTCCTAAGATTCTATGTTATGTAATAATAAAATGGCATGACATGAGATAATAGATAAAATGTTGTAACATATTGCATTATGACATGTATTATGTCAAAACATTTCTGTTATATTGTATTACATCATAAAGGTTGGAATGATGAGATGAAATATTTGGATTTGATTGAAACAAAATGTATCAGTATTTTTCTCAAAATTTTTTGACAAAACCAATGCATTCCCATGGAACATTTTAATTTTGTGGTTTCAGCATTTTCTGATTAAAAACATTCAATCAGAAAAAATTCTACCAACTCTAATTCAAAGCATTAACACAATGCAAGGTCTGAAGGTATATGTGATTGTATCATCCTTTTTAAGGTTATGGTAATGGCAATACTTAGGAAGGAAGCCTTATAAGAAGCTGTTTTGAATAATTTCACTAATATATCAGACACCCTCCTGTGCAACTTAGAAAATAGAGCAAGGCAAAACAGCATGTACAGTAGTAGCACTAATTAATTTTGAAATATAGAGCATCTCATGAAAAGAAACCCATTACAGTAGCATGTAATATAAAAGGTTTGTGCTCATTTATAATGTTTTAAAGGAAGTCAAACTAAGTTGTCTGATCTCAAAAGAAATTAATTGTAGACATCAAACACATTTATTTTTAATAAAAATTGGTCTAGACCCTCCCATGAGAGGGTTAGCTTAGTGGTTTGAGCATTGGCCTGCTAAACCCAGGGTTGTGAGCTCAATCCTTGAGGGGGCCATTTAAGGATCTGGGGCAAAAATTGGGGACTTTTTAAGGGATGAGGGATAGCTCAGTGGTTTGAGCATTGGCCTGCTAAACCTAGGGTTCAATCCTTGACGGGGCCACTTAGGGATCTGGGGCAAAATCAGTACTTGGTCTTGCTAGTAAAGGCAGGGGGCTGGACTCAATGACCTTTCAGGGTCCCTTCCAGTTCTATGAGATAGGTATATCTCCATATAGATATATAGATATATACCACATCTCTAGATCCAAACACCCCAACCTACTAAGCCATTAAGATCAAGACATAGATCTGTATCCAGGTTTTACAAATATCCTTAACTTTTTAATGGATTGAAGCAAAAGCTCTGAGCTAAAGACCTCCAAGCTCTAGAGAATTCAAAATCTTGATCCAGATCTAAATGTGTGGGTTGAAACCATTTTAACAGTCCATTTTGCAGGTAAATCATGGCTTTTCCAAGAGGCTTATAGGTCTTATTGGTCAATATTCAGTCCTTAGACTCCCATTTATTAAAGTCAAATAATCTTTAGGCAGTGATGTCTATTGTCAAATGTGCTTCCCAGTCATGTGCATTAGAATTAAATATATCAAGTTTTTAAGTAACTGCTCATTGAAAACAAAAGAGAAATTTCTCTTGGTATTGCAAAAAAAACTACCACCAATTATTTAATGAAAATGAGATAAAATATTGGCAAATAACCACTGTTTAAACCATTAGCTGTTCTTAGTAGACTTAGCATGGGTTCATTTCATCACTGTCACCTTGGTATGTAGGAAATATTGCAATGTGTTCATAGAATCATAGAATATCAGGTTTGGAAGGGATCTCAGGAGGTCATTTAGTCCAACCCCCTGCTCAAAGCAGGACCAATTCCCAACTAAATCAACCAATTCCCAACTAAATCAACCAATTCCCAACTAAATCAGTGTTACTAATAACAGAAAAATATTTCTCTGAACAGTACAGTAGTGAATGAGTTAAACAAAAAGCAAAAGAAAAGAATGCGTTAAAAGTGTGTGGTTTGCAGTGAAAAGTCCTAGGGAAAATAATCTGAAGCAATAAATAAACACTGACAGTCCTGCATTTATGAAGCTTATGGAGAGACAGAAAAGTAGGGAGAAACACCTGTGGTGAATATAAACAGCTTTAAAAGCTTGCAAAGAAAACTGGTGCCCAATGTTATTTAGGAGACTGGAGAACCTTTGGGACAATCAAATGGGACCATTTTACAGATACTCAAGGAAAAAGATATGATACCAAAGTACCACAGACATGACAGTGTCTTGGTTTGTACTGTTGGGTCTGTAATAATGTATCTTAGGAATTAGAAGCAGTATTAAGGAAGAAATTTAAAGTTCTTCACTTTAAAAAAGTGAGCAAAGAAACCACAAGAATTGCCTTGAGGGAGTGAAATTGTGACAAGCTGCTTAATAACATTACAGTGAGCAATTTTTAGAAAGAGAAACTAATTTTATTTACTCAAGGGAGTAATATAAATAACAAATATTATTCATAGAGATGGGTCCAAATTACAGTATTTGGCCCTCAATCTGGAACTGCTTCAGAGTTTGTGCTGGTTCAAATCTGGGGGTTTGATTTGCGCCTGCCTCAAATTATTTGTTGTAGATGAAAATGAGGGAGAAGGCTTGGGATAAGCAGCACATGTTGTACAGGATATTGTGTTCTTCAGCCAAATATTAGAATGAGCTTTAAATCCTAAATGTTTCAGTTGTCAAATTCATGCAAACTTTAGCGTGAAAACCTTTCCAAAGCCCACTATACAGAAAGGTATATTAGCACTAGTCCTATCCAGTCTGTACCTGTGACCTGGAGGTCCCAGGGCAGCGCTTTTGGATATTAAATTAGAGACTTCATAGATTTTCATAAATTGAATTTCCAAAGTTCAATAACAACTATATTACATCATAATGAGCCTTCCACCACACTTTGATTTGAAAAAAAATCCACATTTATTTATTTTTATGTAATAGAAATAAAGACACATTACCTTTCCCTTGTGCATAATTACTTAGCCTTTTATACATGCACTGGGTGGGAAAATCTAATATTTTGTACCCAAAGTCTTTCTGTCTCTAAAAAAAAAGCTTCACCTTCCCTTCTTCTATTTGGTGATTTTAAGTCAGATGCCCCGGATATAGATTAGGATGCCTAGAATAAAGGAAATTATTTATTATCTTATCTCCCAAACCTGGCTGTCAACAAACCCTATTGGTATAAACTTTTCTCTTCAGACAGTATGTCTAACTCTTACTCTCCTCTGCTAAAATGAACATTCATGCCTTAATGATATCTCATCTTCCCTAATGCAAATTCCTCTAGTCTCAGTGACTCTCACCTCATTCTCCCCCTATCCTGCCAACTTGCAGCCATGGAAAACATTATTTTCCCCTCCAATTATTATCACTTCCCACACATTTCTCCATGGCTTTCCTGCCTCTTCTGTCCAAATCTTCTAGACACAATTCTTCCACTGCCTGCATCACTACTTTAATCTGTACCTACACTTTATCCTCCTTTTGCTTCTTTTGTCTCCTACCATCAATTGCAAATCCACATGTACTTCCTTGCAATCTCCTATTCCTGAAAGATCCTGCTTCTTCTGTGGAAATGGATAGTAAACTCATTCTCTTCCTTCAAAATCTTCATGAAAAGCAAAAACATGAACTCTTTTATGGCTTTCACTCTACCAGACTGTAACATTAGGGCTATGCTGCAGGGCAGGCTACATGACTTCACAGTGGAGTGACCACTTCTCCTCCCCCACCCCAAGTAGGAGAGCAGAGAATGATGAATGGGACAGCAGTATATTACTAGTTTCTGATACAAAGGTGGATATATTAATTTATTCCTCCCTTGTTGGGATTCCCTCCAAAACCTTTTCCACTTGGCTTATCAAGAACACCTTGTCCAGTTCTGGAAGAACACTTCATCCAGTTCTCTGGCATCCAAATAAACTCAGCTGGAGTCCAGATTTCATCACTTAGATTCCTTTATTAGGCATACAGCAAAACTACACTGAGTTGATCAGACTCAAATTTAGGGGGTGGATATAGGGCAGGGATCGGCAACCTTTGGCACGCGGCCCATCAGGGAAATCTGCTGGTGGGCTGGGACGGTTTGTTTACCTGCAGCGTCTGCAGGTTCAGCCGATCGCAGTTCCCACTGGCCGTGGTTCACTGTTCCAGGACAATGGGGGCTGCGGAAAGCAGCGCAGGCAGAAGGATGTGCTAGCTGCCACTTCCCGCAGCCCCCATTGGCCTGGAACAGTGAACCACGGCCAGTGGGAACTGCGATCGGCTGAACCTGCGGACGCTGCAAGTAAACAAACTGTCCCGGCCCACCCGGGGATTTCCCTGATGGGCCGCGTGCCAAAGGGTGCCGATCCCTGATATAGGGCATACCACACATTCAGAGTTACACAGAAATCTCTTCCTTCATATGCATTTACACATTGCATTGCATTTACTGTACATTGCATCATATATTTTTGGATTGGTTTGGTTACTTTGCTGGAACCAATCCCTGTGCAGCATGCTTTGTCCATGCTCAACTTACTGTTAAACTTTTCTCTACATTGTTAGCAAATGGTTCCCTGGAGTTCTCCCTCTTATCTTAGCTGGTTCAAACATTATCCTTTTAGCCTACAGACCTATTTACTTATCTTATTTAGCAGAAACATTCTGTTTACTGCCTAATGATCTGTTAACCTAATTCTATTCTCCAAGATATTAGGCCTCCTTCTAGATGGTAATTACTCATGTCAGGCTAAGCCCTAGCTACATCACCAAGCTACAGTTCCTTCTCTCCACAGCTAGAGTGACACAATAATGCACTGCTGCTTACTAAGGGTGATATCATAGCGACACAATCTATCCCTAAATGTTCAAACAGCAACGTCAATGATATAAAAAAATATATGTTTTTGAGAGGGAGGAAAAGCAAAATAGAATGGATCTTCTATCAATCCAGAAGGATATCTCTGTTTTAAAAACAGCACCTGGGCATGAAGCCATCACCTCTGAGGAAACTCCAGCTAGTACAGAGTACAGTACAAGTAATCTGCTCAGCAACATAGGCTACCATGATCACTTCATATCTATCCTCCATTGTCTTCACTAGCTTCCCACAGAACATTAAATAAAGTTCAAGGTTTCAGTCCTCCTTTCCAGGGTGCTCATTGGCCTGAGCTCAGAATATCTAAAAGACCACCCAAGCCTCTGATATGAGAACTGTGGTTGACAACCTCTGGTACAATGGAAGTTTCTGCAATAAAGGTAAATATCATCTGTGCAGGAGACAGAGTTTCCTCAGGAGCCAGTCTGAGATTCTGGAACAAATTCCCCCAGGAAGTAAGGACCATCATAAACCTCATCACCGTCTGCTCCAAGTGCACAGCACACTTGTCTTCTTTTATCTAATATAAACTCCTAACAGCATGTACATTAGAATAACAAAATACAAAAACAATACCTACCAAACCAAAATACTATACTTGCACACCCAATTCTCTGACTGGGGATAGGATGAGAAAGAATGAACCAAACCTAATAGATGTTAGTCACATCACTAAGGCATGATTGGAAGGTTCCCAAACACTCTGGTGATGAGGGAGCTATAAGAATCTGCAAGGATAAAATAGAACATGTTCATAATCTTCGTCTGAATAAGTTATTAAATAAGGATAGAATAGGTTGCAGGAGTGTTGGAATTCAAGTATACACAATGTGAATGGTAAAACAGTATAAACATTTAAATATCTTAGTATGCAAACATTTCCCCAAGCATGTGAATTAGAGATGTAAAACCTTTAATTCTAAAAAGTCAGTGTTAAGGATCTCACTGGATGAAGAAACCTCAGAGGAGAAAAATCAGAAGTTCAAGACAAATATGAAGTATTTCTCTCTTTCCTTAATTTTGTATGAAGTATTGGGTTCTTCTGAGTTGTTCCTTTTTTTCTTCCTGTAACAGAAAGAAAAATGGTGGACGTTACTGGTATTCAAAATAACTTAATTTTGATAGCAAACAATGTATTGTTATTTCTTTCATTATCTGTCGTGCTTTCAAAACGTGCTTTGAAAAGTTAGGATCTAGTGCCAAGAGACTCTCAGTCTGAGATCTGATCTTGCAAGATTCCAAACACTTTTGCATTTTTTGATTTTGCATTGGAATGAAAATTAGACCTTTCTAAAATGTTTGCCAGAAACAAACAAAGCGCCTTATTGAGACTAGCCATGCTTTGAGCCCCTGCTATGCCAAATATGAACTCAGTTCTTTTCTGTTCCACAGGATGGCTGTAACCACCAGATTATAGGGTCCATTCCTTTCTTTCTGCCTAAAGAATATTTAGTTATTTATACAAAGGGGACTAGTTCCAATAAAAGAGAGAGAGAGAGCCTGATTCAGAGCAGAGATGTGAATCTGGGTCTCTCATATCTCAGGTGAATGCCCTGGGCCATTCTGGAGAAGAGAAACCTTCCCAATTAAGTTTAAATGACCTGGCATTTTCCTAGCGAAAAAAAATCATCCAAAAGTTTTTGACCAGCTCTACCAAACATACTGAGCACGTCAGTTCCCAGTGAAATTCAGTTAGAAAAAGGACAGAAAGGATTATGGCATATGGCCCAAAAGGCTTAATAGTGATACAATAGGGCTTTTCAGCTTTAATTTCCATGATTGCTTCCATATTGGTTATGGAACAGGATTACTTCTTAACTATTAATAGGGCTAGAGCAGTGGTTCTGAATCATTTTTCATTTGTGGACCCCTAAAAATGTCAGATGGATGTGTGGACCCCTTTATAAATCTTAGACATAGTCTGCAGATCCCCGGGAGTCCACAGGTTAAAAAACACTGTTCAATGGTAATGACAGCCTGTTGTGGACCTCTTAGACATAGTCTACGGACCCCCATGGGTCTGCAGAAGACAGGTTGAGAACCACTGGACTAGAAGACACATACGTCTCCCTAAAGAAATCCAACCAGTTTCCATTCTCAGAATCAAATATTGAAAGGGATATCTGTGCCACTGATGGAGTATGAACATATATTAATTATAGACATTTTTAATTATTAGTTTTCCTAGTAAACTCTCTTCTTATATTTCAGAAAGGGAGGAAAAGGCTGTAATTTATTAGGCTTTAATAAACCTGTTGGTATGCTGTTAGAAAGACATCACAGACATTGAAATTTGGGCGGGGGGGAGGGCAGAATGTTGGGGCCAGAAGGCACAAGAAGAGGAAGCTGCGTCAGAAATAGCTGACAAGAAGTAGATTAGCTATACAGAGACAGCAGGAGCAGGTAGAGGTGAAAGTGAGTACAAACTGTGTAGGGACAATCAGCCAATTCCCTGAAGGCTTAGTAAGGCCAGTGGAGAGTAGAGAGCATTACATATTTACTACTGGTGTTAACTGCTACAACCATCAGGCTAGTGAAGAGAAGCAGCGCAGTCCCTGCTGTTGATCCATCTGCATAACATTTCACATGCCAGTTTCTTTAATTAGGGTGGGCAGGAAGAGGTACCCTATGGAGACAAACCACACAGAACAGAAAGAAACAGGGTGTATTTTTCCTCTCATTGCACTTATTCTGGCTCTTCTTTTCATTCAGACTATGTTTCTGCTGCTATTGCTTCTGATACAGCTTCCAACACAAACTTTTGCTGGAACAAAATTCATTTATTCTCCAACTAGTGCAAGAATTACCAACTGATTTGTTTTGCTCCATTATTTAGGAATCATAAATGGCAATTATGGCTGGACTAAGGCCATGAGGGAATACAGCGAGTTGTTAGAATAAACACTGTTGGAGGCAATATTTTTGGAAACTCTGCCAGCTATAGCAACCAGCAAGTAATCAAGAACTATATGCTCTATCCCTGTAGATTTTCTATTAGCTAGTGGATGGTTAAGTACCCTTTCCTGATCCCCCAGAGAGATACAGTGCAGTTCTTCCATTACTCCCAATTTTGTTTTGTATCAATAATAATGGTTATCAAGATCTTCTGGCATCTGCAGAACTGCTTTCACTTGTTATCCTTGTTTCTCAATTCCTTTGTTTCCTCTTTTTACCAATTTTCCAAGGCCCATGAACTAGCTGCAAGTTTTAATTCAAAGTCATTCTAATTGTATTGAATATATTTCCATTTATGAGAATTTGACATATTTCTGATATGTTGGAAGCACTATGATATTTTGCTTTTATGAGGCCTGGTCCAAATCCCACCGAAGAAAATGGAACGACTCCCATTGACTTCAATGGGCTTTGGGTCAACAACATATTAAAATTCAACCACCCTTACTAATTTTGAGTAGTACGGTAATCTGCTAATAGTCATATTGATTTCAATGTCCGTATGCCTCTCTCTCTCTCTCTCTCTCTCATTCTCTGTGTTGAATTTCTTCAAACTAATGAATAATGAGTCATCCCTAAATTCTACACACTCTGATCCTTGCATTTCCCCTCATATTTCACCATGGAAACTAGGCTACCCAATCTTTGATTAATGGAGTTACTCACAGAATCAGCTACAACTCAACATAAGTAATGAATCAGTCTCTGTCACTATATATAACTAAAATACTATATACAAGCAAGGGATTAATAGCAAAGACCTATAAAGGAGTGGTGTTGCTAGATACAGTATTGCATGATGGGAGTTGAAGTCTTTGAGTGTAGTAAAACTAACAGGAAGCAGGAAGTGCGTGTGTAATACTGGGGTCAGAGGTTGCTGCTGCATGGCTATTTCTGGAGCTCTGTGACTGTTGTCTTAACAAACACTGTTGGATTTCACCCTTTTCTTTGGTCTCAGCCTCCACTACTCAATACAAGGTTATCTGTATTGTGAAAGAAGGAAAGGTTACTTACCTTACAGGTGTTTTGTCCCTACAGGTGCTCCAGTATAGGAGTATGATTTTGAGGATGAGAGGTAGAGGTGGGTAGGCATAGAGCAGAGTATGGGGCCATGGTGTCATCAAGACATGTCACAGTGATTTGCAGCCATGATTCTCCTTGGAGCAGAAAAGGTGACATTTTGCATTGTCCAGAGTGGCAAAAAGGTCTACTCCCCTGGGATACCCCAAGTCTGGCAGATGCTGTGGAAGACTGTCATGAGCTTTCATTTGTGGTCCTGCCAGAAGTGTCTGCTCAAGGAGACTGTGATTCTATTTTGGAGGCCTGGCAGATAGAAATCTCAGCAGTCTATCTGGTATGAGACGCACCAGTTCCTTAGTGACTAGAATCTTGCTCTGCCCAGTCAATCCATGTAATACATTACTGCCCTGTTGTCCTGCATTGCACTGATGGAATGGCCCTGTATAGTGTGTAGAAAGTGTTGGCAATCATGCCATACAGGATGGTGATATGGCGTGTGACCTCCTCTGCAGACAACTTGCCCTGGGCACTATTCACTTGTAGGTGAGCTCCCATCCCAACAGAGAAGTGTCTTTTGTCAGAATCTTTGTTGGTGGAGGTTGAAAGAAGGGGGTTCCCAAGCAAACCTTTTGAAGATCCTTCCACCATGTAAGGGAGGCACTTCTGAGGTACTGTGGCACATTTGGAGAGTCTGTTTCTGGAGTATACTCTGATCTAAACTGCTCAAGATAGTTAGGACCAAAGCAGACTGTGAAGAACTTCAAAAAAGATCTCACAAAACTAAATGATTGGGCAACAAAATGGCAAATGAAATTTAATGTGGATAAATGTAAAGTAATGCGCATTGGAAAAAATAACCCCAACTATACATACAATACGATGGGGGCTAATTTAGCTACAACTAATCAGGAAAGAGATCTTGGAGTCTGTAATAGTCCGGTGAGGGGGCCGTGCCCTCTCAGGGGCCGTCGGGAGCCAGGCCGCCTCACTACGCGGTCCAAATTGGTCCTCGGGTTCTAAAGATCTCGGGGTTCCGCCCCTCAGGCAGGGGCTAAACAAAAGGCACACGGCCTCTGCAAGGGCTGGGCAGCAACCCCGTTCCGGGCTCCGGTTCTCGCAGCCGGAGCTGGGCAATTACAAAAGTCAAATAAGCCCACACGCTAGCTCAGGGCGGAGCAACACACAAGGGTCCAGGGGGCTCAGAACCTTCCTTCAGGCTGAGCCTCAATAAAGCCCGTAGCTAAGGCCCGGCCCTCACTTAGGGCGGGGCAGCAAGCAACAGTTCAGGGGGGCTCAGGTCCGGGTAGCCGGAACTGAGCACTAACAAAATCAGGAAGCCCAGGCCCTTAGTCAGGGCGGGGCAATAAACAATAGT
>NW_020664372.1:14858553-14909593 GCF_002925995.2 Terrapene triunguis
AGCCCAGGCCCTTAGTCAGGGCGGGGCAATAAACAATAGTTCAGGGGTACGATGCCGGAGCGCTCGCTGGAGAGGGAGGCTGCCACCCGTAAGTGGGGTTGCAGGGGGGACACAGGCCCACCCACTCCACTGTGTCCCAGCCCGGGGCCCTAAGAGCGGCAGTCAGTCGGCTGCTGTGTCGGTGGGGTCCTGACCGCAACACACCGACATTGGCTCTTCCTCTGCTGTATCCAGACTGGGGTCAGCTACCCCCGGGCTACTTTCCATCTCCCCCTCCATGGGTACCTGCTCATCGCTGGGCTCGGCAGCGGGGTCCCACACCATGGGCTCCTCGGCTTGTTGAGGGCTGTCTAGGTCGGGCCATTCCTCCGGTCTCGGGTCAGGGGGGCGCTCGGGCCACTCCTCGGGGTACCGCGCTCAGGGCAGGCTCGGCCAATCCACCTCGGGGTACCTGGCTCGAGGGAGGCTCGGGCGGTCCACGTCAGGATACCTGGCGCTGGGGAGGCTCGGTCCGTCGGCGTCGGGGTACCTGGCTCTGGGGAGGCTCGGTCCGTCAGCGTCAGGGTACCTGGCTTGGGGCAGGCTCGGTCTAGCAGGAGCTCGAGCAGGAGCGTCTGTCCTCTCCGACCGCTGGGCTCCAACTAAGTGCTGGGGCCTGGCTTTTATACTTCCTGTCCCGCCCCTTGACTTCCGGGGGGTGGGAACAGGTGGCGGTGACTCCGCCCACTTGGGTGCCTGTTCTGGTTCCTCTCTCTCAGGGGACGTCGGGAGCCAGGCCGCCTCACTACAGAGTCATTGTGGATAGTTCTCTAAAGACGTCCACGCAGTGTGCAGAGGCAGTCAAAAAAGCAAACAGGACGTTTGGAATCATTAAAAAGGGGATAGAGAATAAGACGGACAATATATTATTGCCCTTATATAAATCAATGGTACGCCCACATCTTGAATACTGTGTACAGATGTGGTCTCCTCATCTCAAAAAAGATATACTGGCACTAGAAAAGGTTCAGAGAAGGGCAACTAAAATGATTAGGGGTTTGGATTGGGTTGCATATGAGGAGAGATTAAAAAGGCTAGGACTTTTCAGCTTGGAAAAGAGGAGACTAAGGCGTTATATGATAGAGGCATATAAAATCATGAGTGATGTGGAGAAAGTAGATAAGGAAAAGTTATTTACTTATTCCCATAATACAAGAACTAGGGGACACCAAATGAAATTAATGGGCAGCAGGTTTAAAACAAATAAAAGGAAGTTCTTCTTCACACAGCGCACAGTCAACTTGTGGAACTCCTTGCCTGAGGAGGTTGGGAAGGCTAGGACTATAACAGCGCTTAAAAGAGAACTGGATAAATTCATGGAGGTTAAGTCCATTAACGGCTATTAGCCAGCATTGGTAAGAAATGGTGTCCCTAGACTCTGTTTGTCAGAGGCTGGTGATGGATGGCAGGAGAGAGATCAGTTGATCATTACCTGTTAGGTTCACTCCCTCTGGGGCACCTGGCATTGGCCACTGTTGGTAGACAGAATACTGGGCTAGATGGACCTTTGGACTGACCCAGTACGGCTGTTCTTATGTTCTTATGTTCTTATCTTAGGCATATTTAAAAACACCTGAGATGCACTCAGGAGGTGTGTGTGTGTGTGTGGGGGGGGGGGGAATTGCATGGGCATAGCCCTGGCAATCAACCTGGCAATCAAATGCAGCTCCACAGAGGGCCAAGTTTCCCTCACATCCTTACCTCACCAAAACCGCAAAGACATACATAAACAGAGAACCCTTACTGAAGGGGACACTGGAAAAAACACTAAAGAGGAAGAAAGACCAGTAACTGAACACATGCATGGTTCAGGGAGGAGTTGAAAAACACAATGAGTATTGAACAAACCAAACTGTCTAAACAGAAGGAGTGGTATGATAAAGATACTTGGAAATGCCTCCCTGTCGTGGATTTGCTGGTACTGTTAAGTCTCATAATATACAATTTAATGGTTATGACAAAGAATTTGGTGCTGATGGTAAATCCTATGAAAAGTTGTAACATGCATGATTTGTGGAAAAAGCTTTTAAGCATGCTAGGGGTGGTATCAAGGAAACCCTATATGATACTGCTTCTCAGCTAATATCTGTAAACAGGCTTAGAGCCTGGCACAGCAGGGGAACCATAACAAACCTAGTCTGCTGTGTGGAAGGGGAAATTGAAGCATCTCACCTCATGGCATAGGTGGCTAAATGCCAAGACATCAACACTATAAAAGATATTGATATCTGCATTACATTACCAATGCTACACAAAAGAATGTTTTCAGGCAACCTGGAAAAAGAAACACACAACTTTGCAAGAATACCTGTGGGAGACACTAGAATGTTTGGTAACATTTGGACTTTTAGAGAAAAATCCTAAAGAGAGCATTAGGTATAGTGCCTCCACATTAATCAGTGACTAACCCTCCGGCAGTAATCTAAGGAGAGATGTGACATTACACCTGATATTCTTTGTAGTGATATTATTATATGATTATGGCATAATTATGATGCATATTATGCAAGACAGGTCATGTAAGATGTCATTGGAAAAGTTATGATTTTCTGAATACTATTATCCTATTTGTATGCATTTTTTTTTATTCTGAAGTTATGAATATTGACTAGGGATCTGTATTTCAAATGGGCTTGCTCTGGAAAACACCCATAGCCAGCCTTTCAGGTACAACAATGAAGAAGCCAGACAGGGCTGATGGCCTATCAGCAAAGGCAATGGACTGTGGAATAGTTTAACTTTCCTGTGCGTGTTTTAGCCAGCTTGTAAGTAATGGCTGCTATAACACTGCAAGGGCATGTGACCAGACCACATGTCTCTCAACTCCATTTTGGGATGTCAGTATTTTTTCACAAACCTTCTTTGTGAACCAATCTGGGAACCAAGATTTGAAACAAAGGGTTTCCACCATATGCTAACGTTATATAAGGGAGGGAGTGGCATCATCGGTTGTTCTTCACTCCCTACACAAGAAGAGTCCTGGAAACACCTGAGGAACAAAGACTGAACTGGGTGAAGTGATGGACGCAAGTGCAGCTTCTCCCTTAAGAATCTGCAACCTGCTTGTATAATCAGTCAGGTGAGAATTTTCTAATTCATATCCTATCTTTCTAATTTCTTAGACCAAGTTTGCATTTTTGTTTATTTACTAGGTAAACCACTTAAAATCTATCTTTTGTAGTTAATAAACTTGTTTTTGCTTTATCTAAACCAGAGTGAAGTGCATGGGAAACTGTTGCTCAAGGGGCAAAGGCTGTTGCGTATTCCTCTCCACATTGAGGGGGAGGCGAACTGGACAATAATTTCATAGTGGTTGGGTTTGGACCAGGGCATGACAGTACAGCTCTGGGGTCCTAGGCTGGGAAAGTGGTGGTTATTTTGGCTGTATCCTCTCTATCGTTGGTTCACATCCAGTGGCTGGTCAGAGAGCCTTCATGTATCTGCAGCTGGGTGTGTCCCTACCTGTGTGTATGCTTCTGGAAATATAAGACTGGGAGCATGTCTGCAGCTTGTCACAGCAGCACAGTCTGAGAGGGAGCCCAGGCTGGTGAGTCAGAAGGCTCAGTGATACCCAAGTTCCAGGTGGCACCCTGGGGGAAACCCATCACAGGGAGGTGCAGACTTCTTGGTTTTAAAGGAGGGTGCACCTCCCTTTTGGGGTTTAGGTCTCCTCCTGAAGGGCTCCAAGGGCTTGGGGAAGATGGGATGTTATTGAAATGGCTTAGATCACTGCTAAATTCCCTTTTTGGTGTAGAGACATACATTCCCAAAGACTGCAGCATTTCCCAGGAGAGTGTGGAGGAGGGAGAGAGGATTCCGTGTGCTCACTGAAGATCTTGGACCCTGAGCCATTCTTTGATGAGACATTCATTCTTCCTCTCTAGGGAGGCTGGAAGACTGAAGCCAAGATGTTCTTCTCATAACTAGAGCCATGGTCATAGATTTACAGGCCATCTCAGCAGCATCCAGAGTGGCCTGCAGTGAGGTTTTAGTGACTAAATGGCTTTCTAAGGTAAGGAACTGAAATTGATCTTTCTGGTCCTGTGGCTGGTGTTCAATAAAATATGTGAATTTTTAAAAAGTTGTTGAAATCATATTTCCACATCAAGGCCTGATGGTTGGCAATTTGAAACTGAAGAGCAGATGATGAGTAGACCTCTCTGCCTAGTAAGTTCAGTTGTTTGGACTCCTTATCCAAAGAAGGTCTAGAGTGAGCCAGAAAGTTCCTTTCGTTGGCTGTGTCTACCACTCTGGAATTAGGGATGGGATGGGAGAAGGAGTGCTCCATTCACATTGGTGGGATATAATATTTGTTTTTCTTTCCACTTACAGATGGGCAGAACTGCGGCAGGTGTTTGCCACAAAGTGTGAATGGGTGATAGCAGCGCCTCATTAATTGGAAGGAAAATCTTTACCAGGAGGATGATGTTCAAAATATCCACCCAGAGTACTGGGTCTCCTGGACCTCTTCTAGCAGAATTTATATGGAAGCTGCTTGGTGCTTCATGAGATCCTGGAAGGCCCTAAAGTCATTGGCATAGGATGATGTCTTATATGAAGATGAAGAGCACCTGGATGAAGAAGGCAAGACCTCTTTGGTCTGTGGTTCTTCCTTCTCTGGTGTATCATGTGGTACTAAGGAAGTGTGCCATACTGGGGGCTGGTCCATTGGTCCAGGAGGGTGAAATGGTACCATTGTATGCTGATGTTTCTTTTTGGACAACATCCTGTAGAAATGTTCTCCTAAGGGACCCATGAGTTTCAGTAAAGCTCACAGGGGAAGGAAATAAGAGAGGGGTTCCCAAGCACACTCACAATCACAAGGTCTGGGACATCTGTTCGATTCTGAGAGACTCTCTTCATGAAATGGACACATAGGTGTGTGGTGGTATGATACAGAGGTGGAGTCCTGTACCAAAAGCTTAGAGTCTGATGTATCATCCTGAAGTAACATTGGAACCTCAGATATCATTGTGGGCACTGAAGGGTGGAGCTCAATCAATAATTGGCTTGCAGATGCCAGGGTTGAACTTGGAATGGATTATGGTACACTTCCTCAAAGGCGGGGACTCTAGTTTGTCCAGAAATATGACATCCTCTATGAACAGGAAACTGGAGGGCAGTGGAGGGCTATAATAACCAACGGCCAAAGTCACTGTTAGTACCAGAGCTGAGAATACTGATCGTCAAGAAGATGGTGAATGCGGTACCTACGAGGTTGCTGGATTTTCTCTGACCTCAGAGCTGTAGTAGGATGACAGTATCAAAGCATGTGGGATAGGTCTGAGTGCATCATTGTGTTGGAAGGTTTCAGACAGTATCAATGAAGTTGGTGTCCTTAGAGTAGAGGGCTTGTCCATGGGACTTTTTATGTGGTGCTAGCACCTCAATACCAGCAGGCATCCTTTGAGAGATGTGAGCTCCCCTGAGAGTGAGTCTTATGGAGTGTCCTACCATTCTTCTTCATTTCCCTGTTTCTGGAAATATGCTTCTTTTTCCTGAAGGTTTTGGTCTCCGGGGCCACTGATGAGATTCCAGCAGACATTGGAGTAGCCTGAGATGTCAATGCCAATGTACCAGGGGAAGTCTCTGGGGGAGAAGCAGAAAACTCTGGAGCTATGGAAATTTCCATGAGGAGGAGTTTAAGCCCAGTCTCCCAGTCTTTCTTGGACCTGCCTTTGAATCCTGAGTAGATGTTGCACTTTGAAGGGATGTGGGATTCACCCAAACAACTCAGGCAACTCAAATGTTCATCTCTATGGTGAAAAGACCTTTGTCAGGTCAGGCAGGGTTTAAACACTGAGGATTTAGTAATAACCAAGTGTACCTAGACAACAACTCTAAGTTCTAAGGGGGGAAACCCCCCCCCCCATGAACAACTGTGCTAAATTTGAAATAAATACAATGGACACCAAAACACTGAAAACAATGGACACCAAAATGCCGCATCTCGAGCTGCAGGCCATTTAGAAGGAACTGTTGGCTGCAGTCCTGTGCCTCCTTATATACCCTTCTACAGAGGAAGAAGCACAGCTTTGCCCAGGTGTGGGCCTGCCAACACTATTTTGCATTTTGTGGTCCAGAATGTGCGGGGAGACTTTGGCAAACCAGTAAAGTGCCTAAAACCACTATGGCTTATTGCTAAAAAGCAACCTAGTCAGCAAGCTGTAAATTGATCATTCAGCAATCTCGGATTGACCAAGGCAGGAGGGGAGGGGTTTTTGGGTGCCATGGAAAGGGCAGCTTGACCCCATATCCTTCCTGATAAGAATTGTGTTGAAGTTTCTGATACTTGCATTTTAAAAAGAGCAGGAATGTCTCTTGGGGTCTCAGAGTTGCAGACTCTGGAAAACCCACACCTGGTTAATCAATAGTCAGAAAGAACCTCTTGCTTGAAACTGCTTACTTAACAAGGTTTCTTTAAGGGACATGTCATTCTATTACTAATGTATAAATAAGGGGGAAAAGCTTGAGATAGTTGGACTCATTTGGGGACTCTTTTGGGGTCTCCCTCTGGATACATCTTGCAGTCCCCACCGGCAGACAGAAGATTTGGCCACCAGAAGCCTGCCATTGTGTCACTCGAGAGCCACACTCAGCTTTGGTAATTATCAAGGGTTGGGGGTGTTTTACTAACTTGTTGCGGACGTGTGTAAGGGCTTGAGACTAGTAAAGTTTAGCTTTAAGTGAAAGCACTCTTGTGTTGTCCTGTTTGTCCCAGCCATCTATTGGTCGGACGGCCATGTCTCCCCTGATTTATTTCCTGACACCTCCTCGCACAGAGTAAAGTTACCAAGAGCTTTGGGTTGAAAGAACCCCGGGTAACACAGAACATACAGGTGCATACACATCTTCTGGTGGAGCATTCTTATGGACATATACACAAAGAAGAAAGAGCTGTTTAAAGAGTGAGCACCATAGTTTCCATAAATAACTGTGAAAAAAAATACCTAAGGCACAGCTTATGCAGAAGTTAAGGATGACTCATCATTTGTCAGATTGGATAAATGAAATACTCCTAGCCAAAGAAAGAAAAAAGAAACTACATATACATCACAATGACAGAAAATATAAAAGCTTTGGGATTCCCAACAACCATTTCTATTGTAAAAATGTCAGAAAGAAAGGAGAAAAGGAAGTGCTACAGAATTTTTAGTAGGCAGACTCAAAACTGTGTGCCTTGTTTTAGGACTCCATGTTCAATTGCTAAAAATAACTTAATTGTATAGCTATAGTTGTGGAATTGAGGCTGATCACATATAAGAATCATCTTTAATTTTCCCTTTTAAAAGTGCTTATTTTTTGTTAATTCAGGTGCTACACAATCTTGAAACAAATGTAGTAATATTTTGGTGTCGATAGTCTGCTTAAAATTTTACAATGTTATTGTTGTTTGTGATTATTAGCCCCTGACTCCGCTATCTAATTTTTGTTAGCAAGCATTGTGTGGAGGTAAATGCACAAATACAAAAGATACACTACATGTCTATTAATTATACCATCTTCATTTTTATGGATGACAAGTTTCCCCCTCTTCCCTCCATTTTAGACTAGCTAAACCTGAAGTATGTAAAATAAAACAGAAAATATTTGCCATTTTTTCTTTGAAAATATTTGAAAAAGAACCCAGGTTTTGACAACTCTTACCTTGCTTGGTGTTTTAAACATCCAGTTCACTGAATATATGCATACAAGGGCAGAATTTGGCCTTATGAGTCTGCTTCTCTAACATTCTGTTTTTTGCTCACGGTTTTGCTGATAAAATACCTGTGGGTTCAGTTTTACATCCACAATAACTTATGAGTATAGGTAATTTAGATGTCTAAGTGCTTGACTGTGTCAAACTATCAGGATAGTACATGAATGAGCAGAGGATCTAAATTACACCATTAAACAACTGCACAATTATGGGCACAAAAAATAATGCGTTAAAAAAACCTTAAAATATTAAGGCCACATTTTCTAATGTGGTTATCTATTTTACATCTTCCAAATATGTTCAGGCTGCTGTTAAGTGCACATTATAGTATGCACCTATGAAGATCTGGTGTTTGCAGGCAGAAATCAGCACTAAATTGGTACTCCACATATGTGTTAAGTCTGAACTTTTGATGAGCTTAAACTTAACCCAGACTTGATGTCTCTGTCTGAACTTTTAATCAAAGCTCTGACCTGCGAACTACTCATAACACCCCCCTCCCCTTAAGTAGCCATCTCCCCTTTTGTCTTTTTGAATTTACATTTTAACCTGTTTTATCCTGTAGAATCTTGATTGATTATGCATAACCATTATAATCTGTTAATCACTTTGTTTACTTCTGTGTATAAATATTAATGCTCACCCCTAATAAACTTGCCACACTTACTCTGAAGCCTTTTAAGCTAAGGATAGTGTAAGCCCGTTCATCAACAAATTGGTGTCTGGTCTCTAACAAATTGTAAGCCCCATACCAACTCCGCACAAACTCGGGTGCTGGAGAGGTGAGTAAGGACTTGCTTTTTACCTAACAATTTGGGGGCTCGTCCGGGATTTCCTTCTGGTGCGGTGCCTCTGTCCAGTGGTCAGACCACTCATATACGAATTGGCAGGCGCCACGGGAGATTTATCCCAGCCAATTCAATATTGAGGGGTCGTGTACTGGACAGTAGGATAAACGCCAGTTGGAGGGCTCCTGTCAGACACCATGGGTCAAGGGACTAGCGTGCCTCTTGAGAGTCTGTTGGGGATTGTAAATAAGTTATGGAACGAAGGGAAACTCCCAGTACAGACAGGAATGTCTAGGAGGAAGTTGTACACACTGTGTGTAAGGAATTGGACTGGGTATACCGCGGTATTGGCCGACCCGGAGATGAGGTGGCCTTCGTATGGCTCTTTCGAACAGGCTGCCTTAAAAGGAGTAAGGAGCCAGATCGAAAAAGACCATCCGGGACAGTTATGTTACTGGTTTTGTTGGAACACAGCAGCAGAGCTATGGAAATCTTTAAAAATTATGGCAGTCAGGTATTCTCCCGAAAGTGAACCCCCTCCATGTTATTTCAATGAAGGGTGTAAACCACGGCGTGTTTTGACTCGTCAGTTGGTCCCCACTGCACCTGCCCCTATTCCTCCGCAGGGGGACTCTCTCCAGGGCGCAGAGGGGAATCTGCAGGACTCCAGATCGAAATCTCTGCAGAGGGATAAGGGGGAAATGGAAGGGCACACCTCGGGAGGAGTAATTACTAGGCAAAAGATCAAGCAGATGCAGCAGGTTACATACCCCTCCCCTGAGGATAGCCCAGAGGCTGCCTCCGCCAAACCTTTTGAGTGATAAAGGTATAAGTAGAAAAATGCCTTTACAGGTGCACGACCAACCTTTTGTGGACAATAATGGCCAGTTACAACATACTAATATTGTGGAATATAAAGGATGGCTAGAATGGGACTTGAAAGAGTGGGGACGGTTGTCAGGGTCCTTTGGGGAAAATCCCCGAAAGATCACAGAACTTTTAGAAAGATTGTTTTCAAGTCATAATCCTACTTATACGGATGTAGATCAGTTGTTAAGTAAAGTTTTGACCGGAGAGGAATGTAGTAGATTGTGGATGGCAGAAAGGACATGGGGGGATAGCGATGCGGTTAATACTACTTGGATGGATAGGCGGGATCAAGCCGCTGGCTGGAATCCCCTAGACTGGAGTCAGCCAAGGCTGACTCAGCTGCGAACAGATCGAGAGCAATTGTTAGAAAGACTCAAAGAAATGGCTCGCCGCTCGCCTAATCAGGCTAAGTTCATGCAGATTCGGCAGGAATCTGATGAGCCACCCAGAAAGTTCTGGTCGAGGCTATTGGAGGGGGCCCGAATGTTCACTCAGATGGATCCTGAGAAAGAAGCAGACCACCCTACTCTTATTTTGTTTTTTGTGAATCAGTCAGTGCCCCCTGTAAGGGATTATTTCTTAAAGTTTCGCCCTGGTTGGGGAGGTGAGTCAGTCACTTCAGTGTTGGACGTAGCTGATTTTGCATGGGAGAAAGAAAGGGAAAGTAGTAAAAAGAAAGAGAAAAAGAAAGAATATAAGTTGATGGCTTTAGCTTTTCGTGGCAGTGTTCGAGGCAAAGGCCGTGGCCGTGGCAGGGGATTTCAGGGTGCTCGGGGAAAAGGGTCCTGGCAACCCCAGCCACCAGGAAATTGTTTTCAGTGCGGACAGCCCGGTCACTTTAAACGTAAATGCCCCTGGGAACGCTCAGAGGGTCCGGTCGCATCCGCAGATACTTACACCAGGGATGAATACACCCCTGCACCACCAGCTCAGCCCGTTCCCCAGGCCTGGATCAACTATGGGCAACAGCAGCAGCTGCAGCAAACTCAGCTTCCTCAATGACGGTACCCCGGGGCAAAGGCAAACAATGTAAAGGTCTTATTTCTTTAATGTCTTTAGCCGGCTCCTTCCTCACTTTCTCCCCTCCCAGCAAAGAGCCTCGTCTAACCCTTTCAGTCCAAGGACTGCCTGTCTCTTTCCTCATTAATACTGGAGCTACTTTCTCTCTTTTAAATCATGCCCCCTCTCCCTGGCTATCCTCTGAGGTTAAAACTGCAACTGGGGTGGAGGGCAACCCACAGTCTCTGGGACTCACTTTGCCTCTAAATGTTATTCATGCTGATAAATGTTTTTCTCACTGTTTTCTTTTTTCCCCAGCTTGTCCGATCCCTTTAATGGGCCGGGATTTACTCTGTAAGCTTAAGGCTACTTTAACCTGCACTCCTAAAGAAGTAGAATTATTGATAACAGTGTTAGGAGATTCGGCCCCAACTCAGGGTAATTAACCCCCCCCCTCCCCTGACCTCATTGACTTGCCTTTAACCCTCTGGGAAATTTCTGACACTGATGTTGGCCTGCTCCTTTCGGCAGAGCCAGTAAGGATTCAAGTAAAGCCCTCCTTAACCCCCCCCGTCAGTCCCTCAATAACCCCTGTCGCTGGAAGCCCGGGAGGGCATCCGCCCCATTATCGAGGGATTCATTGCACAAAAGCTAGTCCGCCCTCAGCGCACTCCCTGTAACACCCCTATACTGCCTGTCAAAAAGCCTCCTAAAAAGGACGGAAACCCTATTCGTTGGCGCTTTGTACAGGATCTACGGGTTGTTAATCAGTATGTGGTCCCTCTTCATGCAGTAGTTCCTAATCCAGCTACTATCATCAGCCAAATCCCCTGGGATGCTGAGTGGTTCACTGTTATTAACTTAAAATCAGCCTTTTTCAGCATTCCTGTGCACCCAGACTCTCAGTATCTCTTTGGTTTCACCTGGGAGGGACAAAGTTATGTCTGGCAACAACTTCCTCAAGGCTACAGAAACAGCCCCACAATTTTCAGCCAATGCCTCCGCCACGACTTGAAAGGCTTCACCAGTCCACAGGGATCCACGTTAGTCCTATACGTAAATGACATCCTATTAGGTAACCGCAAAAAAGCTGCCCTCTGCATCGATGGTAAGGCACTTTTATTATACCTACACACCAGAGGCCACAAGGTAAACCCTAACAAAATTCAGTGGGTCTCACAAAAGGTCCAATATCTGGGCTTCCTGTTAACCCCAAAAAAAAGACAAATGAACCCAGTCCGCATAAAAACTATCCAAAACTGCCCTCTGCCAAACACCAAAAAACAACTTCAAGGTTTCTTAGGATTAATTGGCTTCTGTCGCCCCTGGTTGCCGTCCTGCGGAAAGTTAAGCAAACCGCTCCACCGACTCACTGCTAACCTTGCTCCTGACCCTTTGCAGTGGTCCCCGAACACGATCCAAGCCTTTCAGTTACTCAAGAACAGTGTGGCCTCCTCCATGTCTCTCCGCCCCCCCAATTACAGCAAACCCTTTCACCTTTTTGTCCACGAGAGGGACGAAATTGCTAGTGGCGTCCTTACCCAGCTAAGCGGGCCCCACCATTTCCCGCTTGCTTTTTACTCTCAGCAGATCGACCCTGTCGCTCAGGGAACCCCATCCTGCACCCGGACTCTGGCAGCAGCTGCCCTGCTGATCACAAAGGCAAAAAGCCTGACCCTGGGTCATTTTACCACGGTTTGAACCTCTCATGCCTTGTCAGCCCTTCTGCGTAGAGGCACAACCCAAGTCTTTTCGGCCCATCGTCAGCAACAGCTAGAGGCCAAACTCTTAGAAAACACTAACCTAATTTTTAAAAGGTGTGGGCCCCTTAATCCAGCTACCTTGCTTCCTAACCTGCCAGTCCTCCAGAATCAGCACAACTGTGTAAAAGTAGTTTATAGCATCTTACAGATAAGGAACAACCTGTTTAACGTGCCACTGGACAACCCTGATTGCATCCTCTTCTCGGACAAAAGCTCCTTCTATGTTAATGGCAAGCGTTTCACCGGTTATGCAGTCACCTCTGAATGGGACATTCAAAAGGCCGCCTCACTGCCAGGCAACTGGGGAGCCCAAGCCGCCAAACTCTATGCCCTGGCCCAAGCTTGCCAGTTGGCCGCTGGTAAGACCGTTACCATTTTTACTGATAGCAAGTATGCTTTTGGAGTTGTGCATTGTCACATCCACCTCTGAAAGTTTCAAGGTTTCCAGACAGCTGCCGGTAAACCCATTCAGCACCTCCCCCTCATCCACAAGCTTTTGGACGTCCACCAAAAACCCTCGGTCCTGGCTGTAGTTCACTGCCGGGCCCATACTAAAAATAATAGCCCCGTCACCCGTGGGAATGCCCTGGCTGACGCCTCCGCCAAGACGGCTGCCGTCTTACCCATAGCCATGCCCACGTTGGCTATTGCAGCCTCCTCCTTTACTCCACCGCACCCCGTACCAGTACCCGCTGCTAAACTACAGTTGTGAAAAAGCCTCGGAGCCACTCTGGTCAAAGGAACCTGGCTTATGCCGAATGGCCAAGCCTGCCTCCCTCACTCCACATACCCCGTGGCAGTTCGCTGGCACCATGATAAGGGGGGGTCACTACGGCACGCACGCCCTTGTGGACACCATCGCTCACTTTTGGTATGCTCCAGGCATTCAACTCTACTGCCTGTCAATAGTGAAAGCATGCAGCACATGTCAGCGTAATGGACCTGCTCCGCCTCTTAACAAAATTAAGGGTGGAAGACCTCCGCCTGCTGCTCCATTTCAACATCTTCAAATTAACTTTGCAAATATGCCAAAGGCTTTTGGGAAAAAGCACCTCCTTGTTTTGGTTTGCCCTCTGACTTCCTGGGTCAAAGCTTTTCCTACTGCTAATTGTACTGCTGCCACAGTGGCAAAGATTCTCCTTAAAAACATTGTACCCCGTTTTGGCATCCCTCTCGTGCTTGACTCAGATCGCAAACCTCACTTTACTGGTCATGTCCTTGGCCGTTTAGAACAAGGACTGGGCATTTCACACTCCTTTCATACACCCTACCACCCCTAGTCTAGCGGAAAAGTTAAGCGTATGAATAGGGAGCTTAAGTTTACATTGGCTAAATACTGTCAGGAAACAGGGTTAAAGTGGCCTCAGGTACTTCCCTTGGTCCTGTTTCACCTTCGTACTCGCCCAACCCGTGTATTGGAATTATCCCCCTTTAAACTGCTCTATGGACACCCCCCTTTCAAAGGCGGGGCGCTACCACGTGCTGATGTTTCACTATTGGAAGGGAATCATATAACCGCGTGCCAGTTTCTCTCCCTACAGGCTCGCCTCCGTACCCTTTGAAAAGCCTCGCAGTTTTCCCAGACCTTGCCGCTGGAAAAACAAATCCACCTGTTCCAACCAGGGGACTTCGTCTGGGCCAAAAAGTTCGTTCGTGGCAACACCCTCCAGCCGAGGTTTACTGGACCCCACCAGGTTCTTTTAACAACCCAGACTGCAGTGTTCCTGGAAGGACGCAAATCCTGAATCCACCACTCCCACGTCAAGCCAGCCGTAGTGAACCACAGTAACAAACCAGCAGCTCTTGCCACCACTGAGGACACTGCCTCCGACCACTGGACCAGCTTACCTCTTTCAGACATCAGACTTAAATTAACTCGGCAAAAATGAGAGGACCTTTTATTCTAACAACTGTATGTTTTTTATTATGCCTTTTTAGTTTATTTTCTGCTTATAAAAATAATGCTTTTATTAAATATTCCCACGAGGTTAAAACTCGTATTTTAGAAAATAAAAGTAATTGCTGGGTATGTACTCAATTTCCAGTAAATGCAAAACAGGGACTCCCCTTCACACCCATTCCCCTGACCACTGCTAATATAACTTAAATGCCACCGGCTAAAGTAAAAAATCCAGTCCAACACAATCTTACATGGAACAAAACAGAAGTGCCAATTAACAAATATCTCAGGGTAACCAATCAAACAGAATCACTGTGTTTTGTTAAAGAAAAGGGGTCAACTTTTGTAAAAACAAGTAAATTCAACATGTATTTTAATGGCACCGCCTTTAGTAAAAATCTTGGCTTCAAGCCTTGCGCATCCCACTTATCCCATATGTGGATCCCTCACCCCGATCCAACTTTTTCATTGGTGGGCAAGCCTTCAAAGTCAGCTTTTAAAAAGCCCTGCTCAAATCACAAGGGTGTCCAACTAATTGCTAAGGAATATACAATTGCCTTCTACAACTGTTCAAGCAGTACTACACTGCCCTTTAAAAACACCACTACCAAATTGTGCCTCTGCAGTTCGCACAACAACCCCTCTGCGTTATAAGGAAAACAGTGGTCCAACGGGTGGTGGGTTACCTCTTACTTTAAAAAATAAAATACCCAAAATGCATTGTATAAAACATACTGGGTGTGCGGGCCCAAAGCTTATTACTTTCTCTCCCCTAATTGGGCAGGGTCATGTTATTTAGCGTGGCTAACACCGCCTTCTCGCAACTCCCTCACTCCCCCTCATTTTCCCCACGTTCGTAACATCCGTAAAACCTTCAAAAATATTAATATCCGTGATGGTCTGTCGTGGCAGCGGTGGGCTGGTCTCATTAGCTTAAGGGGTGGTGTCATCCGTCTACAGGACTACTAAAATCTTTAACCAATAAAACTGCGACCCTATTTAAAAATCAGGCCAAAAAAATGTCCCAGTTGCGCCAATTAGCTTTGCAAAACCAAATGGCTTTAAACATAATGTTAGCAGCCCAGAAAAAAACTTGCGCCCTCATAAATAAAAAATGCTGTGTTTTTGTAAATAACACCTACTCTAACACTTTTCAACATACCAAACATCTAAAAAAAATGGCTAAGAACTACTCCTCTGGCCAGCCACCTTATAATTGGTGGGAAGCCTTATAAAGTTGGCTGCCTGGATTTGGGTGGGTTAAAAAAACTCTTGGTGGGTATTGTTGGGGCCATAGTAATCCTTATAATACTGTGTTGCTGTATTCAGTGTGTCCCCTCCCTCATAGACTCATGTGGGTCAGTTTATTCTTTTCCTACTTCAGCCAAGGGCCTTACTCTCTTCGAGTTGGCCCAGGCTAAAATTGCCAAGCGGCCCTTGGCTCCTTAAAATGGGGTGTAGCTTTTGGTAAATAGTTATCCCAAAGCTACAAATGAAGGAATGTTAAGTCTGAACTTTTGATGAGCTTAAACTTAATCCAGACTTGATGTCTCTGTCTGAACTTTTAATCAAAGCTCTGACCTGCGAACTACTCATAACACCCCCCTCCCCTTAAGTAGCCATCTCCCCTTTTGTCTTTTTGAATTTACATTTTAACCTGTTTTATCCTGTAGAATCTTGATTGATTATGCATAACCATTATAATCTGTTAATCACTTTGTTTACTTCTGTGTATAAATATTAATGCTCACCCCTAATAAACTTGCCACACTTACTCTGAAGCCTTTTAAGCTAAAAATAGTGTAAGCCCGTTAATCAACAAATTCATGTCTGGTCTCTAACAAATTGTAAGCCCCATACCAACTCCGCACAAACTCGGGTGCTGGAGAGGTAAGTAAGGACTTGCTTTTTACCTTACATATGCAGTTTTGCTGAACAATTCTTGGACCCTGCACTTTCTGCAGGCACAACTTGGGTCTGAAACTAGGATCATAATAAAATTGCATTTTACTGAATCAGACAATGGCTCCACATCTCCTGCTACTTACTGATTCTTCTCACATCCATTATCACTGTTGATAAGTAGACTTTAACACACATTTTCTTTTTTCTAAACCCTAACTCAACAAAGCAAAGAAAGGGGACAAAAGAGAAAAAAATGTCCAAGTTTATTTCATACTAGAAACACTTGCATGGATCTGCCTTGTATTTTTGTTGATCAGGTTTTTGGTTTGTTGGGAACCTTGGAAAACAATTTAGACATAATCAAATCTGCTCCCCATGGAAACAGCTGGACAATAAAGAGCCCACTATGACAGAAGGAGGACAGGAGACACTGGATGTGGTTTAATTAGGTCACAATTTTATTCCCACAAGTCTGGGAGTATCTTGCAGATGAAACTGTACAGTGTAGATAGTTCCATATGAATTTGCATAGCGTCCAGGGGATACTGGCAGCACTTCCCCTGCTGAGACCTTGCTCCCCCTAGTCCTCTTCAAATGAGGATTAAGGGGGGGGGACTATAAAGAAGGTGGTCAGTTGACTTCTTGCTGAACCAGTCATAGGATCCCGAACCCCAAACCCTGTTTCTGCTCCTTTAAAGAATACCTCCTTTAAATCCTTTCCCAATCCAGAGCTGCTGCTCCTGCTGCTACTACTCAGCCTGATCCTGGTGAAAAAGAGGGCTTTTACTGCACAGAGATGGGCATAAAATCTCCCCCGTCCATTCTTCCAGTCACCTGGGGATGGGGCAGTGTCCCCATGCTGACCTGGTATGGAGCTGCTTGCCACATAGCAGGTAACTCTCTGGCTCTATCTCCCTAAAAGGGGCAACATGCCTTCTCCAATAAGCCAGAAAAAAGGCCATACTGCTTTATGTATGGTGAAGTCATTTTCATTTACACTAAGACTGCTTAACATGGCTTCTCTGGAAGTGTAAATGGATTGTAAATTTCTGCCCACTTTAAGGGCTCTTTCCACTGCTAGAGTGGGGCAAACAGATCTGAGTATAAATGAGAATGAGGGATAAGGAGCCTAACCATTGCGTCAATGAAAGTCAGCTAGGTATTGTGTGCTGATTGGTATTCTGCTTCATGTCATTAGGTCTCTTAGTGTATGTCTTTGATTTTTGCAAGATGCTAAAATTCGTAAATAAAATATTTTAAAACTATGTTGTCTTCTTGAAAGTCCTGAATAGACAGAAGAGAGGCACAGTAGAGGATGCAATTGCTTCTGTTCCTAAGTTTCTAACATCTAGGAAGCTGTCAGAGAAAATATGTTTGATGTACAACAGAGGAGAAATCAGTCAGTTGGTAATGGTAGTGGATACAAGAAAAGGCTTTGCTTAGTCCTGAAAATAAGTTATAGTTGATTCATTGCCTTGCTCATCAAATGGAATTAGTTGGAAAGAATTAGTGGTGAAAGACATTGCTGAGCTTTGATCAATCAATTCAACATTTTTATGGGAAATTGTGTTGGGTAACTTTAGTCAATCAGTAGCAAAATGAAAGAGAGCTGACTAAATGTGCATGTGAGGTGTGAGAGGTACGTTAGCATCAGCACAACTTTCACTGTTTGATGACAGCCAGCATCAGTTAGAGGACTGAACAATCATTATTGACGACACACAATACAGTACAGTTTATGGCCTCATAGATAAAGCAGCTCTGATGTGATTGCAAATGGAAAGAGTTTGTGTACATTTTAAAAAGATTATTCTTGATTTATGCCCAGTCTATCTTTATCACACATGCCTTGTGAGGATTTCTAGTTTTTTCCCCTACAAGACACCTTGCAAAATTAATTTTGCCCTTTTCAGGAAAAGATAAAGGAAATACTTTCGCAGTTTAGGAGTGAAGCTCATTATATCAACTTCCTTCCCTACTTACTCTACACCCTTCTAGATGCAAATGGCTATTGCATGATACTTCTTTCCATTCTTTCCTATAAAGCCATTTACTACCAGGGAATATGGCCTCAGGAAGTTGCCAACAACATTATATATGGTCCCAGGGATTTGATTGGCTCTTGAATGGGATAGCTTCTACCCTTATGGCTTTAGCATACTGAAGAGATGAAGTTACCTCTTGGTAACATCAATTTAAATATGAGATAGCTGTCATTATTGGCAAATCATGCTAGACTGAAGAAGAGTATTTAAAGCTTATGCTTGTCCAAAGCATGGAATAATTTAGATCAGCCTCGGGGCTTCTCTAAATTATGCTTAGCCCACAGCCACAAGAGAATGATCTAGCTTCTGGCAGATACTGGGGAGTAGAGACACCTCAGCTTCAATTCCTTTGTCTCAAAAATGAGGGTGGAGGTGACAGAGCTCTACGTGAACCTTTTAATAAGGGGTTAGAGTTAAGGAACCCGATTGTCTACTGCAGGGATTGGCAACCTTTGGCACACGGCCTGCCAGGGTAAGCCCCCTGGCGGGCCGGGCTGGTTTGTTTACCTGCTGCATCCGCAGGTTTGGCCGATTGCGGCTCCTACTGGCTGTGGCTCACCGCTCCAGGCCAATGGGGGCTGCAGGAAGCAGCGCGGGCCGAGGGATGTGCTGACCGTGGCTTCCCGCAGCCCCCATTGGCCTAGAGCAGCGAACCGCGGCCAGTGGGAGCCGCAATCGGCCGAACCTGTGGACGCGGCATGTAAACAAACCAGCCCAGACCGCCAGGGGGCTTACCCTGGTGGGCCGCATGCCTAAGGTTGCCGATCCTTGGTCTACTGCCTTGCACCTTACATGGTGATTTACATTAATGCAAAGTGGGAGTAAAGCATATTCATTCTGATCTGATAATGTTTTACTCTACTTCGTGCTTAGTTTGCGAAGGTGTAAATGACTACACATAGTGCAGCTCTAGGAATCTACTGAAGAAGGTTTGAAGATTAAATAATAAGATTAAAATAATCACAGCTGGAACACGAGATCAGGACCACATTTCAATTTAAAGAGTTTATAAAATGTAAGAGACAATGACACAGAGAAACAGAATGACCTGTGAAGGCTCCAAATAATATTAATACTCGTACATTGCCATGTTTGATTCAGTTAGCCACTTGCTCATTATAGGATTTAAATGAAAGTAATGGTTTTCCTGGTAAGCCAGACCCTATTTACTCTGGGCTTATCTCTCCTCTCATGCACATTTTACATTGGTGTAAGTCTTCTGACTTCAGTAGAACTATTCCTAATTTTTACCAGTGTTAGAGGAAAACCATTACCCAAAATATTGTTTTTGGTTGCTATTGGGGCATGCTGTCACAGGATTAAAGGAGAAATGTGTCTTCTCTTTATAAAATAAATTTCCATCAAAGGTTAAAAAAAGGTATTGCTTTAGTGTTTGTGTGTGTGTGTGCGTGTATTCACCCATCTTGATTTTTGAATTTCACCCTGTATCATTTGTATCAATGTACATCACAATCATGTCATAGGAGACTATTGCTGTCCCTTTTGAAGTATCTAGATATGAAAAGCAGAAGCTTACATGGAGTATAAATGGCTAAATGTTAAAGAAAACATTGCTCAGCACCTAGGATAAATAGAAGCCAAAAATGTTACCAAAAGGAAACATTCTTTAATAGTTAAACATAGAACTGCAATGGGTTATTTCTTTGCTCTGCCACACACTGCTTGTCTGACCTCAGATAAATTACTTATCTTATCTGACTTAATGGATCAATTTATAGATACAGAATAATATTTACCTCGGGGAGATGCTGTAAAGCTTAATTCATTACTGATTGTAAAGTGCTTTGATGCTTGGGATCTGAAAGTCCTCAGTGTTTTGTAGAAGGTGCTCACCACATTGCAAAATTGGGCCCAGAAGCCCTAGTTTAGCAAAGTGCTTCAGAATACGGTATTTTAAATGTAAGCTACATCTGGTCAAAATTTTCCAAATTTCAATTAATGAAGATTTTTCACCAAACTTTTGAATTTCAAGGGGAAAAAAAGATTAAACTTTGCAAAAAGTTTCACAGATAGTTCATCTCATTCCTTGGTTTGCTATAGAGCTGTTTTTTTTTTTTTTCAAATTTCCAAATCACAATGAACAATGTTATCATATTTTGAATTTAATAAAAATGAATGAATTTGTCATAAAAATTGTCATAATTTTTCAATCAGTCCTACGATATATGTGTGATTCAAGTCTCTCCACATTCAGCAAAGCATATAAGTACAAATTTAGAGCTAAGTATGTCATTTAAGCTTAGCATGTACTTAGGGGCACTGCTGAATTAGCACCTTAGTAGACTGTAAATAGAACTGTGAAGAATAGCAGTTTGAGAAGTTACTGCTTGTGAAGTGTGCTGATTTTAAGTATCACTCCTGCGAAATTTTTTCTTTGCTATTAATCTACACTATTTTTTTCTTTGTTTGATAAATGTTTCTTGTTATTGAAATCTAAGTGGATGACCTTTCAATATACAACACTCAACAGTGGAAGAACATAGACAGATACAGAATTTTGTTGGGGGTCCCAGCTGCAATAGAATGTAAAAATGACGATAAAGGAGAAATCCTTGCAAAAGCTATTAGACTGTCATAATTAAATACTAAAGGAAATAAAAACAATATTTACATACACAAAAATTCAGAAAGGTTTCAGAATTCCTTTTATGATTTTATAGGGTTTTTAGAACTAGAAAACTCTTTAAATTAGCTTTCTGGGTGCCAAGGTTTATTGGAAAGAAAATTAATAAGGATAGTACATGTGGCAGGCTCGTTCATACTACATCTTTGTGGCTTGGTGCTAAAAAACTCTCAGAGGACTACAGACTTTCATTATTTGTCTTGTCCATGGGATAATTCAATTTCATACCTCCTCATACCTTCTCTTTATTCTCTGCCTCCTAAGCAAAGCTGGATCACACTGTTTGATTAGTCTAGCTAATGGTCAAGTGGCACTGAAGGCTAAAAGCAATATCATATTTGCATTAGATTGCTACCAACCAGAGAGCCCGAAGTAATTCAATACCTTGTGTTTTCTATTTGGGGGATAAAAACCAATCACTTTCTTTCTTTTTTTTTCCAAGCAACATTCACAGTCTTCAGTCCTTTCCTGCATTAGAGCATAATGGATTCTTTCATATACTATTTGAATTATATAATTTTTAAGGGACTGGCAACAATATGGGCTGAGTTAGACATATGTGGTATTATGCTGTATCCCCTTTTAAGCAAAAGAACAAGAGGGCATTGGATGTGTTTTGGAATTGTGGGTATATATACCTCAGAATCGTCTCTATTCTTTTCTGTTGTTGTGATTATTCAAAGGAGAAGGAAGGGTGGGGCCACAGCTTGAGGATGGCAATCAGGTCAAAACAGTTCAGAAAAAAAATGGAGATTTGAATCCAGTGGTGCTGGAACTAGGGGTGCTGGGAGTGCTGCCACACCCCCTGGCTTCAAGTAGAAATAACAAATAAATACATGGTTTCCATGATTTCCATCATCATGGTCCTGCTAGTGAAGGCAGGGGGCTGGACTCGATGACCCTTCGGGGTCCCTTCCAGTTCTATGAGGTATATTTCCATATCTCCATATCAGCACACACATTAAAATTGTTTCAGCACACCTGTTCATATCCCTTGATTATGCTTAGAAATATTGCCCTCTCCATATTCCGGACAGCATAGTGATACAGATCCTTCTGGTCAGGCCCTTCCCCAAGAGTTCAAATCATGATGGGACAAGGGTTTGTGCAAGTCCTCTCTTCGTGGGTGTGGTGGGAGCAACCAACAAAGTCTTCTGTCCACTCATGTTCCACAATGGTTTCTCTGGTGTCTATGTGCCTTCTTTTGTTGGGCAGGAGATCACACCTCTTGTGGTAAACTAGTACCACACACTTGGTAACGCTTCCCAATATGCGTGTATCTAGCTAACATGCTTATCTATTGTTGTTGGATACAATGGTGTATATGGGAGGTAAGTTGAGCAAGTGAGGTGGCTAACTCCTTCCATTATATTTTGTAAAGTGAGCTCCTATAAATTAGTGTTGTCCATTTATCTCCTTGACTTTCGGTGTCTGGAACCATCTCCCAACTGTATTCCCTGATCCCTGTCTGTGAAAAAGATAGAAATAAGTGGGGTAGTAGTGAAAGAAATGGTTCACACCTGGGGTAAACCTAAAAGACTACAAATGTGAAAAGGAAACATCAGGGTCTCAGCAGACCTGTTAATAGCTGAGAGTATGCACACATTCCATGAAATATGGTGAGCATTCCATGACATATGAAGGATACATAAAACCCTTATTTTTTTTTCACCTAAGAAGGCCAAGTTCTTTTGTAACTGGGGAAGGAAAAATTCCAGTCTTGAACTGGAAATGGAATTACACATACCATAAATGAGTTCTCACAGAATTCCAAATATATTTAATTCTCAATCCTTTTGGTTAGATGCTTACATGATTCTTGATTGCAATCAGAATGCACCCAGCATGGACTTATAGAGCGTTCATGATTTTTAACCTTGATTGGTACATATCAGCTTGCAGATTGAACATTCTTAGAATACAACGTAAGCAGTGTTGAAAGACCTACCTTTGATTCACTTTCACTCACAGCCAAGTGTAAAAATTTTGGCTTACTGGAGACAGCACATTTAAATAACATTAAAATTTGTGATAAATAAAAAAGAAGCTAATATCCCTGAATCATTGTTCATTACTGAATAGCCTGACTAACAATTTCTGTCATTTGTATACCATATCTTTGCAATACTGCAAGTAAATATTTGAAAATATAAATCAAGCATGTTTTCTGTGCCAGCTCCGTGCAAGCTGATGTAATATAAAATACCACAAACTATTATGTTTATATTATTCAAGCTCATCACAACATTCTGTCTGAACATTTTCTAAGGGTAATGCTTCTGTGCATTGTTTCCCAATTACAGTATAATGAATTAAACATATGCTCGCCATCTTAGCTGTCACATTTCTGTATTAGAAAGAAAATGGTTACTTCAGAACAATCAGAACACAATCTTACTTTAATTGTTAACCATTCATTAGGGATAAATAGGGATATAGAGACATCTACCACCAGGTCATCCATTTGAATCTAGTTTATGTGTGTAGTATGTAAAAGTTATTGCTCTCTGATCACTCTGAAGTATCCTCTGTGAAATGGGCTGAGATTCCTAGCACAGTTCCTAGTGGGCAAACATTCGCTACACTATGACCACCATTATGTATCTCACTAATAAATGTCTTTCTTGGCCAGAAAGCTTTGGGCAGTTAACTAATATGTAAATGGGATAGGAAGGCGGGAAGTGGTGGCTTGGGGTAATGAAAATAAAAGAAAATAATGTAACTAAGATACATACATTTGACATGTTGCTTATATGTTGTGTGTCCATTACAGTTTCTCTGTGTTATCTCTTTAGATTTTAAGTTCCATTGAGCAGGGGCTGTATCTTATGTGTTTGTATAGCACCCAGCATAATGGTGCTCCAATAATGATACAGGGCACTCTAGGAGAACAAGTATTAAATAATAAGAAGAATTATTGTGGTCTACAAATAGAGATTCTTTTCAAAAAACAGTAAGTCTAACAAACAACAATTCAAATTTCTACCTGCTGGGCCAGTTTTGGATTCAATTTAAGGATTTCAAAAAATATTCAGTGTCAGAAATCAAATCTTTAAAGCTGTGTCTTGCAGCAATGTTTCAAGATTATCATGTCAAGGAGGATTTCAGGTTTAAGAAGCAAGATGAAGGAATTCTAGTAGAAACCAGAGTATTCATTTCCAAATAGGGTTGATCATACTGGTTTATATAAAATTAACATTCCCCAGAGTGTGAAGCACAAACTTCTAATCATTCTTTTATGATGTTCGATAAAATTCAGATATCTTTTAAAAAAACCTGTTCTTCCTTTCTTCTTTGGGGACTAAAAGTAGAAGTGCCACAGGCTGAAAAATTCATGAGAATTCCCTAACTTAGAAGTTCAATATTATCCAATGAGGCTTAGTTTCGTATCCAAATTTGGGGATATGTACGGAAATCAATTTCCCAATCTTTTGAGTTTCTCCGTTCACTAGTGAAGCAACTGAAAACTGCCAGGTGAGTTGATCGAGATCACTGACAAAAAACAAAGTGGCATCATTTTATCAGGCTCTGATTCAGTAATTGACAAAAAAAAAAAATTCTGTTACAAAATAACTGAGTCAATCTCTGTACAATGTATGTTATGGGGCCTTCAATGGAACTGAACTGATCTCGGCATAGGAAGCATCATGGAACTATGGAAGGTCATGATAACATTGTTCAGCCAGAGGTACAAAGATATAGAACAGGATTTTTACTGAAGAGAGAAGGTGGTTGGCCTCTTATATTATTACTGAAAAATATAGCCTGAACCCAGTTCAGGAAACACACCAGGAAAAACACAAAAAGATACAGAGAAATGCCAACTGTCAGATTCTTTCCTTCAAAAGAGTTTAATTTTGTCTATATATATCTGTGGATTCTTGTTATGTGAATCAGTAACTATATGAATTAACCCATGTAATTCTTTGTGTTCTTCTTAGAGGTTAGTACTTACAGTGCCAGAGTAGAATAGTGTAATGCGTGTACCATGTGCAGGTCAAGAAGCCAGCTGGCTTAAAATGGATGAATAACAAAGCATGAATGAATTAGTACATTAATGCACATACCTAATCAATAACACTTATTTATTCTTCTAATTTCCATTGTAGAATAAAAATGTTAATTTAGAATTATTGAATCATTCAAAAGGAAACACAAGGAGATAATTAGATGATTGAAAAGCTTCTCTTGAGGAATAATATTTTAAATAACAGTAAGTGCATGATGGTATAATTTTGCTTATTAAAAAACTATGTAATTATAAACTCTGGGTCCAAACCTGGACCCCACATTTGGTTAGGAGTTCTGCAGACTCAATGGTCTCCATGGCCATTGAGACATCTTTATATCCTGAGAGGCAATGTACTCACTTGAAGCAGTTGCATACAGATTAAGCAGCAGGCTTGTTCCTCCCTTTTCCAGGTTCCTTCTACCTGACAATCAGGAGCTTGATCTTTTCTCACATAAGTAGTCCTCACTCATTTGAGTGATCCCTTTGAAGTCAGTGGCACTACTCATGTAAGTAAAGACTGTGCCTGTGAGTAAGGGTTTTCAGTATCAAGAGTAATACTTTATGGATGGTTGACATCAGTTGAGGAACAGGACATGTGAGAATTAGATTCTTCAACCAGGAAACAATGTAGGGGAAGATCCTCAGATGGTGGCAATTAAGCTATATATCCTTAAGATCTCTGTCAGTCTGAAAGCTCCTAAACAAGCTACATATTCAGTGCTGGAGATGGAACACATTACAATGAAGTGAGACCAGGTTCCATTTATATATAAATGACCAGGAACCAAATCTGGCCCTTTCCTTTTCTTTTTATTGAAATTATGGAGACCCCTGGCACAGTAACTCCTGCTGCTCTGCAGCCCAGTTGAGAGGGAGTGAGATGATGGAGGAGTTCTGCAAAGCATATGATGGCATGATATTTTCTCCTTAATAAATTAGTTAATAAAAATACATTAAACTTCAGTCCCTTCTAAAAAAACTAAAGCATTTTCAATATCTAAATATTTTGCATTTCATAACTGTAATATCCTTATGTTTATTGCTGAGTATTGACTTGTGGTCATATGGTCTCTCTAAACATTCACTTTCTTTTGAATAACTCATTAATGCAATAAGCAATTAGGGGCCTATAATATAATTTTATGATTATTTTTAAATTAAATTATTAATGAGCCATATATATATACAGAGAGAGAGAGAGAGCAAGTGTTCAACAATAAAGCATACATTTGTTTAATGAAAAAAAGAAATACTCACCACACACATAAACAACTTTGAGCAAGGTTCTGCATTCATGTACACTGGCTTTATGTTAGTGTAGTTTATTTGGGCCTGATTCTACAATCATGTGAGTGTAAAAGGGTATTCAATCTCTCTGCAGCTTTCGAGAGAGTTGACCACAAGGTGCTTCTGACCTTCTACGTGATATAGCTGGAGTAGATGGAAAAGTATTACAATTACTCCTCTGCAATATGTTCTAGAAAGGGGTGGTAGGCAACTTTTCCTTCTCCCCAAAAGTTTTAATCTGCAGAGTTCCTCAAGGATGTATGTCATCTCTTCAGTATTTACATAAGACTACTTGGAGAGGTGGTAAGACACAACAAACATTGCGGACAACAAAATGATGACACCCAGCTCTATGTCTCATATCTTAAAGGCATTACCAATGACATCACAATATCTAGAAGAGATCAGCATCTGGAAGCATAAGAACCAGAGGAAATTCAGTCTGCTTTTGTTGCCAGTGCAAGAGCTCAATCTTGATTTTTAAAGCTATGAACACCCAGCCCAGCCATGTCAGCAACTATATCTCCATCCACAACCCAACAAGACTCTTGAATGCTAAGGGACAGAGTAGTTCAGAATCCAGAATGAAGTACACATGAGCTAGAGATAAAGCATTTTCTATCAATGGAGTTGTTCTTGGAACAAACTTCCAGAGGAGATTAGAATAATCCAAAATCTGACTGTGTTTAGGGTACACCACAAAACTTTCCTCTTTGATGAAGCATTCCTACCCGAATACACTCCCTCCCTGTGCCCCCCCCCAAATGGAAGTAACATTATCAATTAGTATATATTAAGGTTAAAATGCATCTTCCATTAACAGCATTTTTAACTTGTTCTTACCTTTGCCACATTTTACATTCTTCAACTCAACCCAAATATTTGTAAGGTTTCAGTAAAATCCATAGTCATATATTTTTACTTCTGCACATTCAAAAAAAATCCACTTTTTCCATATATTCCAATCAGATATTTGGGCATGTGTAACTCAAAAGATTTTATTCAAACTAGGCTTGTTCTGCAGATCAGCATGAAAGACTGATTGGTTTCAAAGGGATGTTTTAAAAGGTCATTTCAATTACTGAGAGAGGCAAGGAAACAAACTTGAAAATAAGAAAGTGATAAAATGGGAAGATTAAATAGAAGATGAATCCACATTTTGGAACCGTGTACTCAGGATTAGAGAGTGAGAACAACAGAAAGGAGAATCATGAACAAGAAGAAAACTAAGTAAAGACATAAACTAGAAATTAAAATATAACGAGCAAATGTGTGAAAGTGGAAATAAATACATTATACAGAATAACTGACAGTTAGTGGCAGGAACTGCAAAATGTATTCTATAGAGATAAACACAGAAAAATAGCCAATAATTGTATAAGATGACTCTAACCTAAAATAAAATATTTAACTTTTCTAGTGCCAATGACTGAATATGTTGTCTTGTCTTTTGCATGTAAAATGAGCACTCAATTTTCAAAAGATTTCTAGTGTAATTATAAAGCTAGAAACGGATTGCTGATATTACTGCTCTGTGATGGGACTCCTTGCTGCTGAAATTGCAAAGAGTTTCTTTTAAAAAGTTAATTGAAAACACAGCTGGATACCATTCCCAGTTTAAGCAGAGAACCTCAGTGCATAAAAATATGTTCAAATATTCAAACTGTGTCACAAATCACTAAAGGAAGCACATGTGTATTATGGCTTCACCCTGTTGTTCATAGGTATTGTGGCACACCTGGCATAGAATAATCATACACTATGCCTTCGTACACCACTGAAACATTTACAGTCATGATCGGTTCACTTTTGAAATACACAATAGTGAGACCCTTCAGTAATTACTCTTATTTTGAGAAACAATTTTTGTAATTTCTAACTTCTGAATGTTCAACATTATAAACTTATATTTATATTCTCATACATTTTTATACTAAATTTCCCTGTATTCAAGAATAAAAATAAGAGGAAAAAGAGAGAGGAAAAGACTAATGGGGTATATTTTGTGAAAGAGATCCAATCTCCCTTTTTGAAGTATAAAAATCAGACCACATTTGCCCCTATAAAACAAATTGTACAAACCTGAGAATTTGTGCCTCTAACCACATGATTTTCAAGATTGCACCTGAAAAGGGTGCTTGCTTGAAGAGTTGAAATTCAAAAAGAAATACTGATGATCTTTTGGGAAATTCTTGATGGAAAAGTCCAACTCAGATTTAAAAAAAAAATCACCTTCAGAAACCTGGAGAGAATAAACATAGAAAATTTAAAAATGCTAGCAGAAAAGATAGCTGGTACAATTGAAATCTCTTAAGCAAGATTGATGCCTTCCTCTACATGAAGTATTTGTATAGTGCAAAACAATGTAGGACATATTATTCAGGTAGTCTGATGCAAAGATCAAAGGTCATTTTTTTCTATATTCACTTGCTCATTAATGAGTTTAACACATTTAATGCTTCTAACTCAATATTAATAATGGAAAATTATTGTTTCAGGTGAATGATTCTAACAGCTAATCTGCACCACTAGTAAATATGTAATGCTCTTCAATCTCCATTGGCCTTACTAAGCCTCCAGAGGATTGGTAGCTTGTCCCTGCACAATGTCTGATCACTTTCACCACTAGGTGCTCCTGCTATCCTTGTGCAACTGGTCTGCTTCTTATTAGCTGTAGTTATTTCACTAAGGAATGAGGAAAGGGATGAAATTAATGGTATCTCAAATGTCACTGGCACCCAACTCCTTTTTAAAAACGTATGCCCAACAGAAAAAGATAGAGAAAGAAAGTGAATATCATTTGAAAGTAATGATGTCTTTTTTAGAATAGCTATTGATAATGAGTAAATAAAGAACTACTTTGAAAATTAGAATACATACCATATTTTCTTTGATGACCAAGATTCACAGAAACATTTATCTAAGTCAATGTAGGGAGTATTGGAGGGAAGAGAAAGATAATTGAAGATGTTATATTTCATCATGGCAGACAAAGAGAGTAAGATTTTTAAAAACCACACGAATACACTTGCTGTAAGTTTTCAGTGTAAGATTACATTATTTCTGAAAATCCAGAACAAGCAAAAACTGAAAAAAGAGAAACAAACAAACAACAATAACAAAACAAACACACGAAACCTCAGGCTGCTCACATGTAGAGACAAACCTACCCCACCTTGTTTTAAACTGTCTCCAAATTAACTCTGCTCACATGCTTTGCTACAGAGTGCTGTAACCTGCAAAGAGGATCCAGAACCTCCCACCTCGCTATTAAACCAAAGGCCTGCAATTCTAATAGTCCTCAATACACCACACTTCTACCCAGTAACTTCCTTAATTAATAAATAACAATAAACACAAAATTACAAGGTTAACCGTAAGGGAGGTCTTGCTGCAGCCAGGGAAGAAAAGCACACCTGGACTTTGTCTTGTTTCTTACCTATACTATTTGGATCATGCCCAGCAAGACCACTCTCCCTCTTACAACCACCATCTTTCAGCACCACCTCCTCCTTCTGGAGCAACATTCTGTAACATACTGAGCCATTATGTCATAACAATTGATCAATGTGCCTTTTCATTCTCTTCCCTTTTACCTCTACCAAATATGTCACCCCATATTTGCTTTGCTACCATTTCCTCCCCACTTCATCCTTCCCTCTGTGATTTCATATCAACATTGTTTGCCTGAAGCAGAAAAACCTGTGAGGTTTATGGTTTCTAACTTTTGTCAAGTGCTCTCAGTGTAAGGGCTTGTCTTCACTAACCGCCCAGATCGGCGGGTAGAAATCGATCTATCGGGGATCAATTTATCGCGTCTCGTCGGGACACGATAACACTGGTATACAATTTTTGAGAAGTCGTCTGCTTCAGAGATAAAATGTGCTATTTATTATGTAGTTTGATGTGCTGAATTCAAATATGACAATTAAAACAACTGATTGGCTACTGTTTCTAAGATATTTAAGTTTTTACATTTTATGTCTATGTATATTGAGTAGATAGTAGAGTTTTAATCATAAATTGTAAACCTAGGTCTTTTCATGTGTTTATGGTTGCTTTACATGATAATATTTCACCTGTCCTGTTTATGTAACACTTTAAAAATCAGCAAAAGGGTTATATAAATAAAATTTATTATGAAACAAAAGGCAAAAAACTATTCTGTACATAGTTTAGTCCTATTCAGTGTCTACTCGGCGCTTCTTGGCTTGTCTCTTTTATTCATTAAATGGAGCATCTCTTGTCACTGTCCAGCAATAGTCTGCAAGCATTGATGGGCTCCATTTGCCCTGATAGCATTTTTCCATTGTTGCAATGTCCTGGTGAAATCGCTCGCCGTGCTCGTCGCTCACTGCTTCGCAGTTCGGTGGGAAAAAATCTAGATGAGAGTGCAAAAAATGTATCTTTAGTGACATGTTGCAACAAGGCTTTTGTATGCCTTGAGGAGGTTTTCCACCAAAAACCTGTAGTTGTCTGCCTTGTTGTTTCCGAGAAAATGTATTGCCACTAACTGGAAGGCTTTCCATGCCGTCTTTTCCTTGCCACACAGTGCATGGTCAAATGCATAATCTCGAAGAAGTTCACGAATCTGAGGACCAACAAAGACACCTTCCTTTATCTTAGCTTCACTTAACCTTGGAAATTTTCCTCGGAGGTACTTGAAAGCTGCTTGTGTTTTGTCAATGGCCTTGACAAAGTTCTTCATCAGACCCAGCTTGATGTGTAAGGGTGGTAACAAAATCTTCCTTGATTCAACAAGTGGTAGATGCTGAACACTTTTCCTCCCAGGCTCCAATGACTGTCGGAGTGGCCAATCTTTCTTGATGTAGTGGGAATCTCTTGCACGACTATCCCATTCGCAGAGAAAACAGCAGTACTTTGTGTATCCAGTCTGCAGACCAAGCAAGAGAGCAACAACCTTCAAATCGCCACAAAGCTGCCACTGATGTTGGTCATAGTTTATGCACCTCAAAAGTTGTTTCATGTTGTCATAGGTTTCCTTCATATGGACTGCATGACCAACTGCCATTACCCGGTATGCAGTACAACAGCTTTAAGACTCGTCTTCGATGAATCAATGAACAGTCACCATCGATGTTGTTGCAGGCTACAAGATCACCTTCCATGAAGAAGAATGGGACAAGATCCTTTTGATGGTCACGGAACATGGAAACCTTAACATCACCTGCTAGGAGATTCCACTGCTGTAGTCTGGAGCCCAACAGCTCTGCCTTACTCTTGGGTAGTTCCAAATCCCTGACAAGGTCATTCAGTTCACCTTGTGTTATGAGGTGTGGTTCAGAGGAGGAGGATGGGAGAAAATGTGGGTCTTGTGACTTTGATGGTTCAGGACCAGAAGTTTCATCCTCTTCCTCTTCCTCGTCTGACTCAAGTGAGAATGATTCTGGTGCATCAGGAACCGGCAGTCCTTCTCCGTGGGGTACTGGGCGTATAGCTGATGAAATGTTTGGATAATGCACAGTCCACTTTTTCTTCTTTGACACACCTTTCCCAACTGGAGGCACCATGCAGAAGTAACAATTGCTGGTATGATCTGTTGGCTCTCTCCAAATCATTGGCACTGCAAAAGGCATAGATTTCTTTTTTCCTGTTCAACCACTGGCAAAGATTTGTTGCACAAGTGTTGCAGCATATGTGTGGGGCCCACCTCTTGTCCTGATCTCCAATTTTGCACTCAAAAGAAAGGTGATAGGCTTTCTTAACCATAGTGGTTATACTGCACTTTTGTGATGCAAAAGTCACTTCACCACAAACATAGCAGAAGTTATCTGCACTGTTCAGACAAGTACGAGGCATCTCTGCTCACTTTGGCTAAACAGAAATGTGTCCCTTTGCAAAATCAAACACTGACAAATAAGAGAGCACGACACTGTATGATTTCTAGAGCTGATATAGGGCAATTTGTTCAGCAGAGTGATGTAAGCTTTGTTATGACTGCATCATCCATGACTTCTCGGAATAACATGACGCAATTCATATCATGTATGATGCAATACCAGCTTCAGATTGCATCATTCATTGTTTTGCCTAAAAAGCAAGTACTCTCCAAACCCTGTCATAGATTTATTCATAGATCCAGTCAAAGATGTATTTTAGTCATTTCTGGTTTAAATTGAGATCCCTTCCCTTTATAATTCACTTATCCTCTGCCATTCCCAAGTCAAGGGTCGTATATACTGACCCAATAGCATATCTTGAAAACTAGAGCCAATCTACAATTTTAAGCATCAGTTTCGTTCTCAGTGACCCAGAATTAGTAAAGTTTGACTACATTTATTTCAGAAGCATTTTGGCTGTAGAGCAGTGTAATCGATCCCCAAATCGACGCCTGTATTCCACCAGCCCAGGCAGGAGTAAACGCCGTCGATGGGAGAGCCGCGGCGGTCGATTTGCCGCCGTCCTCACAGCGGGGTAAGTCGGATCATATACGTCGAATTCAGCTACGCTATTCTCGTAGCTGAATTTGCATATCTGAAATCGGTCCCCCCCCCGTAGTGTAGACGTAGCCTTACTAAACCAATACTAGTATATAACTGGTGTCTTAAAACACATCTTCGCTGGAGTCTCCTGAATTCTAGATTGTTAGGTAGACTGAGCTTTGCATTTTTCTTTCAATTCCCCTACTCTGTCTGGTATGTGTTGTATTACACTCCTATCCAATTTAAGCTTATATAGCCAGTTTCTGCCCATTAATGGCGGGGCCATTTCCTTCAATTACAATTAGCTCTAATGATGAACAGCTGCCTTTAGAAGTTACACTGATAGCGAGATTGCTTAATACACCAGTCTGTCCTTTAGTATAATTCTGTAAGGGCACATGAGTTTCTCTTCATCTTACCTCAAGAAATATATATTTGTATAGCCCTTCAGAAATCATGGACATTGTCATGCCCAAATTTATTTCATTTTCAATATCATCATTTATATTTATCTCAACATAATCTGGGGAATGTATGTCTGTTCATTCTCCAAATTGTACAGTTCATGTCACACAACCTTTCATCCAGGGAAAATTCTGCTTCTGAGACCAACGTAACTAGTTTGGTGGCTCCTACTTGAAGACACTGATGGCTTCCTCTCAGTATATCTTTCAGTGTGCTGCGGTGCACTGTGGCAAGCCCAGGCAGCATATTCCCTTTTATTGCACTTATCGCACTACACCTTCTTAAAAAAACCCTTCTCCTGACGATATGATCAGGGGTACTGGAACAATTTTTATAGTGGGGGGTGCTGATGATGGAAACCATATATTTGGTGTTTATTATTACTATTTCAAGCCAGGGGGTGCTACAGCACCCCTAGTTTCAGTGCCACTGAGTGTGATGCCCTTAAACAGTGGCAACATCACTTCCTCCAATTTGTTTGGATTTTTTGATCATTGCTGACTTATGTTGTTATCATCTTCAACCCTTGTTGACAACTCTTTTTTGGATTTGGCACGCTGGGGCCTGTTTCATTTCAAACTTTGGCACATTTTTCTTTGTGTATTCAGAGTAATCTCCACAGCTCCGTGTAGTGACAGTTCTTTGTTTTACACAATATTTATCACACTCTCTTTTAATTCATGTTTTAAGCCAAACACAAATTAATACAAGAGCCTCTTTCAGAAAGTTAACAAAACTATGAGTAATAGTTTTTTTCAGGCTTGTCAAAAAATCAGAGATATTTTTTCCTTTTATTTAATTTCTTAGATGAAACTTATATTATTCTGTTTAAAAAAATAAAAAAAAACCTCCGGTAGGTACATCATGTTTCTTTAGAATCTTTATTATGACCTTACACTTCAGCTTACCACATTCTTGTGGAAAATATAAATTTTAAAACATGATAAATGTGGTTTTACCCACAAATGTTAGGAAAACATCCCTCTGTTTCTCAGTATGTTCTTTAGCATTTTGCATAAAAATACCGCTCAAGTCCCTGAGTATATGTTGCAAATTCTTCCTCTTTTTCATTATATTGGAAATATCCATATTATCATATGCAGCCATTTTATCTTTACTCTCTTTTGTAAAAATGTATGTAATTATTTATTTATTTTACATTTTATAATAATTTTATAACTATTTAAATTATTTATTTTATAATCCCACTTTCGTCAACTATTTTTCTCTGTTATATTTCATGGACTAGAAATAGAGAAGGTAGATAAAAAATGACATCTCTTGAATTATAACACTACTTCATTTCTGAGAATTCAGAACAATAACATAAGATCCGAAAAACAGAGCAAGAGGAAAAATCAGGCTGCTCCCTAAAACAGAGAGGCACATGTTGTTTAAGATGTTTGAAACTGATTCTGCTCACACTTTGCCTCACAGACTCTTAGCCTGCATATAGCTCCCAGACCTCCACCTCCACCCCACTTTTAAAGTGATAGCCTGCAATTCCAACACAGTTCTCAGTACACCACAGTGGAGAACACAGAATTATGGGCCAATACTCAGAACTGTTTCTAGTAGTCCCCATTTTTCCTCACTGTTATTCTTAGTTGTTTGGTTTTCTTTGTCACATAAACCATCATTTACTTTTCCAGATAGTGTTTCAACACTTACATCCCCAGGTATCCGTTGAGTGACAACTGTGCTAGCTGGTGGAAAGATCAGATTAGTTTGTCCAAACTTTATTGATTGAACTGTGTATAAAATAGATTTTAGTAGCACTTGATGTGGAATTGGAACCACTTATAATGAAGTTCCATGTGGAATAATTAGGAAATGTTTGCTGTAAAATAAAACATTAGAGAGAGATAAATTCATTCACTACTTTACTAGTCTCAAAATTAAAACAATAAATTGTCTTTGTGAACAGCAAAGATGCAATATATGCACACAGGCTCTGATCCAGCAGACTACTTATGAATGTGCTTCACTTTAAGCAGTTCCATTGGCTTAGAGTCAGGCATATGCTGAAGTGTTTTGTTGGATCAGAGCTACCTTTAAAAATTCCACCAATTAGAAAGATGCTACCTGTTTGAAGGCAATTTCCTACTTGAAATGTAGGGAAAAGCTCTGGAAATAGAGAAGTTTTAAGTGTATCCACAGTCAGTTATATGTACAGTAAATGGTGCATTTTAATTAAAATGAATAGAATAGAGAGTACTTGCACCAAACTGACAAATCACAACTGATGGAACTATTTTCTACAGTAAAATGCCTGACCCGCTCAATCTACTCACTCTTGGCCTAAAACACTTCTTAATGTAGAAAATTATAATTCTGCTTTGCTGACAACAGAATCAGTAAAAGTCATGTTAAAACGAAAGAAACAGAGCCCAGCAACAAAAAGCCAGCCAACACATCTACCTAGACCAGGGGTTCCCAAACTTGGTTCGCAGCTTGATCAGGTTAAGCCCAGGCGGGCCGCAAGATGCTTTGTTTACCTAAGCATCTGCAGGTACAGCCACTCGCAGCTCCCAGTGGCCGCGGTTCACCATTCCCATCCAATGGGAGCTGTGGGAAGCAGCGCAGGCTGGGCCACCGCTTCCCGCAGCTTCCATTGGCCGGGAACGGCGAACCACAACCACTGGGAGCTGCGAGTGGCCGTACCTGCAGATGCTCAGGTAAACAAAGCATCTTGCGGCCCACCAGGGGCTTATCCTGAACAAGCCGCAAAACAAGTTTGGGAACCCCTGACCTAGACTAGGGGCAAGTCTACACTACCGCGCTACACTGATGCAGCAGCACCAATGCAGCTGCGCTGCTTAGCATGTCTTGTGAAGACATGCTATGTCGATGGGAGAGCACTCTCCCATCAGCATAATTACTCTACCACAGCGACATAGCACCGGTGTGGACAGCGCAAAACTTGCGGGGCGGGAGGGGGGTTTCACACTTGTGAGCGACGTAAATTATATCAACTTAGGCTGTAGTGTAGACCTGCTCTGTGTATGGGCCATTCACACACATAGGGTAAGTCTATCCTTACCTCCGGGTCCGACGGTAAGCAATCGATCTTCTGGGATCGATTATCGCATCTTCTCTAGACGTAATAAATCGATCCCGGATTGATCCCGGAAGTCGATGCCGGTACTCCTGCTCCACGAGAGGCGTACGCGGAGTCGATGGGGGAGCCTGCCTGCCGCGTGTGGACCCACGGTAAGTTCGAACTAAGATAGTTCGACTTCAGCTACGTGAATAACGTAGCTGAAGTTGCGTATCTTAGTTCGAAGTGGGGGGTTAGTGTGGACCAGCCCATAGAAACATGGAGGCCTTCAGGAGGGGCCACCTCAAAACAGATTCATAGAATCATAGAATCATAGAATATCAGGGTTGGAAGGGACCTCAGGAGGTCATCTACTCCAACCCCCTGCTCAAAGCAGGACCAATTCCCAACTAAATCATCCCAGCCAGGGCTTTGTCAAGCCGGGCCTTAAAAACCTCTAAGGAAGGAGATTTCACCATCTCCCTAGGTAAAGCATTCCAGTGCTTCACCACCCTCCTAGTGAAATAGTGTTTCCTAATATCCAACCTAGGCCTCCCCCACTGCAACTTGAGACCATTGCTCCTTGTTCTGTCATCTGCCACCACTAAGAACAGCCGAGCTCCATCCTCTTTGGAACCCCCCCTCAGGTAGTTGAAGGCTGCTATCAAATCCCCCCTCATTCTTCTCTTCTGGAGACTAAACAATCCCAGTTCCCTCAGCCTCTCCTCATAAGTCATGTGCTCCAGACCCCTAATCATTTTTGTTGCCCTCCGCTGGACTCTTTCCAATATTTCCACATCCTTCTTGTAGTGTGGGGCCCAAACCTGGACACAGTACTCCAGATGAGGCCTCACCAATGTTGAATAAAGGGGAACAATCATGTTCCTCGATCTGCTGGCAATGCCCCTACTTATACAGCCCAAAATGCCATTTGCCTTCTTGGCAACAATAGCACACTGTTGACTCATATCCAGCTTCTCATCCACTGTGACCCCTAGGTCCTTTTCTGCAGAACTGCTACTTAGCCATTCGGTCCCTAGTCTGTAGCAGTGCATAGGATTCTTCCGTCCTAAGTGCAGGACTCTGCACTTGTGCTTGTTGAACCCCATCAGGTTTTTTTTTGTCCCAATTGTCTAATTTGTCTAGGTTCCTCTGTATCTCATCCCTATCCTCCAGCATATCTACCATACCTCCCAGTTTAGTGTCATCTGCAAACTTGCTGAGAGTGCAGTCCACACCATCCTCCAGATCATTAATAAAGATATTAAACAAAACTGGCCCCAGGACCGACCCTTGGGGCACTCCACTTGAAACCGGCTGCTAACTAGACATGGAGCCATTGATCACTACCCGTTGAGCCCGACGATCTAGCCAGCTTTCTATCCACCTTACAGTCCATTCATCCAGCCCATACTTCTTTAACTTGGCGGCAAGAATACTGTGGGAGACAGTATCAAAAGCTTTGCTAAAGTCAAGGAATAACACATCCACTGCTTTCCCCTCATCCACAGAGCCAGTTATCTCATCATAGAAGTCAATTACGTTAGTCAGGCATGACTGTTCTTGATCACTTTCCTCTCCTCTAAGTGTTTCATAATTGATTCCTTCAGGACCTGCTCTATGATTTTTCCAGGGACTGAGGTGAGGCTGACTGGCCTGTAGTTCCCCAGATCCTCCTTCTTCCCTTTTTTAAAGATGAGCACTACATTAGCCTTTTTCCAGTCATCCGGGACCTCCCCCGATCGCCATGATTTTTCAAAGATGATGGCCAATGGCTCCGCAATCACATCCACCAACTCCTTTAGCACCCTTGGATGCAGCGCATCCGGCCCCATGGATTTGTGCTCATCCAGTTTTTCTAAATAGTCCCGAACCGATTCCTGTCCTTTATGGCTGGTGAAGCATGGTTCCCAAGATAAATCACCAAGACCTCCTTCAGAGGTCACCCCTGAAAAATTCCTTACTATTCTCCTTAATGTCTCTCTCTCCTCCTCAACTTTCATCCCATCTCCCTTATCTCTTTCATCTCTAAGCTCATTGAACTGACTGTCCGCAATCGCTTTCAGGAATCTAATTCCACCCTAGACCCTCTTCAGTCTGGCTTTTGTCCCTTTCATTCCACTGAAATCACTCTCACCAAAGTGTTTAATGACCTCTTCCTAGCCAAACCTCAGAACCCTCTTCATCCACCCTTAGGGTGACCAGACAGCAAATGTGAAAAATCAGGATGGGAGTGGGGGGTAATAGAAGCCTATATAAGAAAAAGACCCAAGAATTGGGACTGTCCCTATAAAATCGGGACATATGGTCACCCTATCCACCCTCCAACTTTCTGCGGGGGTTCCACAAGGCTCTGTTCTCCACCCCCTTCTCTTTACCCTCTACACCTTATCTCTAGGTAATCTCATCCACAAACACAAATTCAGTTACCACTTTTATGCAGATTAGTCACAGATCTTCCTCTACTCCAGACCTCTCTCCCTCTATCCCAACTAAAATCTTCAGCTGTATCTTTAAGGCTGTCTAACCACCAGATCAATCTGGCTAAAACAGAGCTTTTACTCCCCCCGTCCCCATGACCACTCCTCAGAATCTTTTTTCTTGATAACTGTGGACACCACCACCATATTGCCTGTCACTCAGGCTCATAACCTGGGCAGTATCTTTGTTTAGACATGTCTAGAACCCCATATCCAGGATATATCTACATTTTGAAGAATATTTCTGCATAACATCTCTAAAATATGGCTTTTACAATCCATAACCGCTAAAACTCTCATGCAGGCTGTCATCAGCTTGCCCATTTAGTGCTCGCTGGCCTTGACAGATGCAATGCTGCTGTCAAGGCTGATTCTCCACTATGGCACTTAGAGTGCACGAGGTGGGGGCCCACAAAGATTCTAAAAAAATAATACTGGCCACTCCAGGCTGGTATTAAGCTCCCAAGGTTACAGCTTTTCTCTAATCATGGATGGGTAGATGCTGCCACGAGCCAAGCGCAAACCCTCCCCCCCATTTTGAGAACCCAGGAAGGAGCACTTGGGAACTCTTTCCTGTGGGGTACCCTCAAACCCTTTCACCCTCCCTCCAGGGAATAGCTGAGAAGAAAACAAAGGGAATCTGTTGCCACCAGCTAATTAAACAACATATGCACAAACCTCTTAGGACACAAAAAACCAATCCTGTTCTTAAAAGAGGTAAATTTTATTAAAAACAAAAAGAAAGAAAATATATCTAGAACTTAGGCTATTGCTAGATTTAAAAAAGAGCAAATATAATAATTAAGCATCAAGAATGGTTTTCTTGAGGTCCAGCTTAAAGGTTACAAGCAAAACAAAACACCTGGGGTTGTCACAGAGGAGTCCACAAGCCTTACAGTATTTGGTCCTGCCATGCGGGCAGGGGACTGGACTCGATGACCTCTCGAGGTCCCTTCAAGTCCTAGAATCTATGAATCTATGAAATAAAAGAAATAAACCTAATCACATCTTCCTAGACATTCCCTGATCTACTTACATATCTGGGGTTCCAGATAAGTAGGTTCGAGGTATGATTTGATGATTTTTCATACCTAGTTTTTAAAGCTTCTTACAGCATTGCTGCTCTGTGTCTCCTCTCTCCGGAGAACAACACCAGACAGACAAAAGGGGAGTCTTGTTTCAAATTTAAAAAGTTCTAGCCTTCCCATTGGCTCTTTTGGTCAGGTGCCCACTCACTTCCTTTTACCTATGCATGCAGTCAGACTTTTTAACCCTTTACAGGTAAAGCAAGTAGAAAACAGCTACCAAGAGGGATTTTATAGCTAACTGACTGGCTGTGTGTCCATAAAAGGAAGCTACTCCCCTTCATTTATCACATGCCCCCAAAATCACAGATGGTGCTGGCCAGCCTGGTTCATGTCGGGTCCACACTGGCTGGGATTTCTTCCTGGAGATTTAGGAAACAGAGTTAATAAGATACATGCACCTTTAATTTTACTACTAATTACATGAAGAACTAAACAGTATTTTTCACATTTCAAGAACTACAATGACTTAGAATACAGGTACATTTTTACCCAGCTGATTCTGGGAAACCTTTCCCGGGAGAGTGCATCAGCCACTTTGTTAGACGCTCCTGAAATGTGTTGTATTTCAAAATCAAAGTCTTGAAGTGCTAAACTTCACCAAAGATGTTTTTTTGATAGTTTCTTTGACTGTGTGAAGCCACTTTAGTGCAGCAAGGTCAGTCTGCAGGTGGAAACGCCAAGCCCAAATGTATGGGCATAGCTTCTCCAGAGCATACACAATAGCATAACATTCTTTTTCTGAGTCTGACCAGTGGTTTTCCCTCTCAGAAAGTTTTTTGATGAGAAACATGACAGGATGGAATTGTTGAGCTGGTCCTTCCTACATTAAAACTGCTCCTACACAATGCTCGGGTGCATCTGTGGTTATGACAAAAGGTTGGTCGACGTCCAGGGCCCTTAGTACGGGGTCAGATGTAAGGGCTGTCTTAAGCTGGTTAATGGCTTTTTGACACATTTCAGTCCACTGAAATGCATTTGGCTGTTTTTTCCTGGTTAGGTCTGTCAGTGGGGTGGCAAATTGGCTGTAGTGTGGTACAAATTGTCGGTAATATCTGCCCAAGCCCAAGAAGGATTGGACTTGCTCTTTTGACTTAGGGACAGGCCAATTTTGGATTTCATTTACATTAGCCTGTGGGGGGTTGATAGTTCCTTGACCCATCTGGTGTCCAAGTTGCATTACCCTGTTTAGGCCTGTTTGACACTTTTTGGCCTTAATGGTTAATCCTGCTTCCCTTGTGCGCTGGAAGACAGCTTGGAGGTGTTCCAGATGTTCTGCCCATGAATCTGAGAATATAGCCACATCATCAAGATAGGTGACTGCAAATTCCCCAAATCCATCCAGAAGGTTATCTACTAGTCTCTGGAAGGTGGCAGGTGCATTTTGCAGTCTGAAAGGTAGCACATTAAATTTATCCATGGGTGATGAAGGCTAACCTTTCCTTGGCTGGGTCATCTAGCGGCACTTGCCAGTACCCCTTAGTTAAGTCTAAGGTGGAGATGAATTGGGCACATCCCAGTTTTTCCAGTAGCTCATCTGTGCGTGGCATTGGATAGTTCTCTGGGCGAGTTACAGCATTTAGCTTACGGTAGTCCACACAAAAGCGGATTTCCCCATCTGGTTTGGGAACCAGAACCACTGGAGAGGCCCATGCACTCTCAAAGGGGCAGATTACATCCATCTGTAACATGTCCTTGATCTCCCTTCCTATTGCGGTTTTGGCTTGAGGAACCATCCGGTAGGGTTGGGCTCTAATTGAGTGAGCATTACCTGTGTTAATGGAGTGATACACTCATTCTGTCCATCCTGGGGTGGCTGAAAACATTGGTGCAAAGCTGGTGCACAGCTCCTGGATTTGCTGTCACTGCTTACACCCAAGGGTGATGGAAAGGCTCACCTCCTCTATGCCACCGTTGCTTTTTCCTTCATAGTAGACTCCTTCAGGCCACTCAGCGTCATCTCTCTCCTGGGCTGTAAACTGGAGAACCTTGATTTCTTGAGAATAAAAGGGCTTTAGAGAATTATCATGGTATACTTTAGGTTTTAGGGTAGGTTCTAGGAACACTATGAGGTAATTAACAGCTCCCAGGCGCTCTAGGACAATAAATGGCCCCTCTTCCGATGCTTCCATTTTATTGGCCTGGAGCACTTTCAGGACCATGACTTGGTCACCTATTCCAAAGAAATGCTCTCTGGCATGTTTATCATACCAGGCCTTTTGCTCTCCTGTTGAGCATTTTGTAGGTTTTCTCAAGAAAGGGCTAGAGAGTCCTTGAAGGTATTTTGCAGGTTGGTTACAAAGTCCAAAATGTTTGTTCCTGGAGAAGATGTAACCCCCTCCCATTGCTGCTTCACCAACTGTAATGGCCCCTTAACTTCATGGCCATAAACGAGTTCAAAGGGTGAAAACCCTAAACTGGGGTGTGCTACAGACCTGTAGGCAAAGAGCAACTGCTGCAAAACTAGGTCCAAATCATTGGAGTGCTCACTCATGAATTTATGTATCATGGCCCCCAAAGTCCCATTAAACTTCTCCAGTATGCCATTTGTTTGATGGTGGTGAGGGGTGGCAACCAAGTGGTTCACTTCATGAGCTTCCCAAAGACGTTTCATGGTCCCTGCCAGGAAGTTAGTTCCCGAATCCATAAGGATGTCTGAGGTCCAATCTACCCTGGCAAAAATGTCTGCCAATGCCTGGCTCATGCTTTTAGCCCTGGTGTTGCTTAGAGCTACTGTTTCCGGCCATCGGGTGGCAAAATCCATAAAGGTCAGTATGTATAGCTTTCCTCTATGTGTCTCCTAAGAGAAAGGACCCAGAATATCCACAGCTACATGCTGAAATGTAACCTCAATTATGGGGAGTGGTTGGAGAATGGCCTTGACCTGGTCTTGGGGCTTTCCCACCCTCTGGCACACCTCACAAGACCGGACATAGGTAGAAAAGTCCTTGCCCATTCCCGCCCAGTGAAATGACTTCCCCAAATGCTCTTTGGTCCTGTTCACCCCAGCATGGCCACTAGGTTGATTGTGGGCTAAGGTTAAGAGCTTTTCCCTATACTTAGTTGGAACTATCAACTCTCTCTGAGGATGCCAGTCCTCCTTGTGTCCACCAGAAAGGGTTTCCTTGTATAAGAGTCCTCCTACAAATCTGGACATATTGGAAGAGCTGAGAGACTCTGGGTCGCTCCATGCTGCCGTTCAAGCTCCTTTGAGGCTTTCATCTGCTTCCTGCTCTGCATGGAACTGCTCCCTTGATGCTGGAGACAATAGTTCCTGTGATGTTATAGTCACAAACTGAGACCATATAGATCATTGTTGCAACCGAGGTCCTGTAGTGGCACCAAATCTTGTATAAAGGGGGTCAAATAAGACAAGGTTATGGTTTGCTGGTTATGATTATGCTATTTGTATGCATCTATCAATTTAGTATTTAAAGTTATAAGTATTGGCTTTATACTTGAAATACTGTCTGTATTTCAAACTTGTGCTATGCTTCTGGATGACACCCCAGACAATCTGGCATCAGCACTGCCTAGCCTGCTTGATGGCCCATTAAGGACCATCAGCTATACAATTGACCTATTGAGAGAAGGTAGATACACCTTGTGACTCAGCAAGGCATGCAGGGACATACCTGTGGACAGAACTCTAAGGTTTTTCCATGCCATCTGCTGGACAGCTTGTCTTTGGAACAAAGAAAGCAGAGGCCACATGGCAAGAGACTATAAAAGGCTTCTGCATCTCATAGAATCATAGACTTTAAGGTCAGAAGGGACCACTATGATCGTCTAGTCTGCCCTGCACAACGCAGGACACAGAATCTCACCCACCCACTCCTGTATCAAACCCCTAACCAATGTCTGAGCTATTGAAGTCCACAAATTGTGGTTTAAAGACTTCAAGGTGCAGATAATCTTCCAGCAAGTGACCCTTGCCCCACGCTGCAGAAGAAGGCGAAAAACCTCCAGGGCCTCTGCCAATCTGCCCTGGAGGAAAATTCCTTCCCAATCCCAAATATGGCGATCAGCTAAACCCTGAGCATGTGGGCAAGACTCACCAGCCAGACACCCAGGAAAGAATTCTTTGTAGTAACTCAGATCCCACCCCATCTAACATCCCATCACAGGCCATTGGGCATATTTTCTGCTAATAATCAAAGATCAATTAATTGCCAAAATTAGGCTATCCCATCATACCATCCCCTCCATAAACTTATCAAGCTTAGTCTTGAAGCCAGATATGTCTTTTTCCCCCACTGCTCCCCTTGGAAGGCTGTTCCAGAACTATATTCCTCTGATGGTTAGAAACCTTCATCTAATTTCAAGTCTAAACTTCCTGATGGCCAGTTTATATCCATTTGTTCTTGTGTCCACATTGGTACTAAGCTTAAACAATTCCTCTCCCTCCCTGGTATTTATCCCTCTGATAAATGTATAGAGAGCAATCATAGCTCCCCTCAGCCTTCTTTTGGTTAGGCTAAACAAGCCAAGCTCTTTGAGTCTCCTTTCATAAGGCAGGTTTTCCATTCCTCGGATCATCCTAGTAGCCCTTCTCTGTACCTGTTCCAGTTTGAATTCATCCTTCTTAAACATGGGAGACCAGAACTGCACACAGTATTCCAGATGAGATCTCACCAGTGCCTTGTATAACAGTACTAACACCTCCTTATCTCTACTGGAAATACCTCGCCTGATGCATCCCAAGACTGCATTAGCTTTTTTCATGGCCAAGTCACATTGGCGGCTCATAGTCATCCTGTGATCAACCAATACTCCGAGGTCCTTCTCCTCCTCTGTTACTTCCAACTGATGCATCCCCAGCTTATAACAAAAAATCTTCTTATTAATCCCTAAATGCATGACCTTGCACTTTTCACTATTAAATTTCATTCTATTACTATTACTTCAGTTTATAAGGTCATCCAGATCTTCCTGTATGATATCCTGGCCCTTCTCTGTATTGGCAATACCTCCCAGTTTTGTGTCATCCACAAACTATTAGCACATTCCCACTTTTTGTCCCAAGATCAGTAATAAAAAGATTAAATAAGATTGGTCCCAAAACTGATCCCTGAGGAACTCCACTAGTAACCACCCTACAGCCTGACAGTTCACCTTTCAGTATGACCCATTGTAGTCCCCCCTTTAACCAGTTCCTTATCTACCTTTCCATTTTCATATTGATCCCCATCTTTTCCAATTTAGTTAATAATTCCCCATGTGGAACTGTATCAAATGCCTTACTGAAATTGAGGTAAGTTAGACCCGCTGTGTTTCTTTTGTCTAAAAGATCTGTTACCTTCTCAAAGAAGGAGATCAGGTTGGTTTGGCACGATCTACCTTTTGTAAAACCATATTATATTTTGTCCCAATTACCATTGACCTCAATGTCATTAACTACTTTCTCCTTCAATTTTTCCCCCAAGACCTTGCATACTACAGATGTCAAACTAACAGGCCTGTAGTTACCCAGATCACTTTTTTTTTCTTTCTTAAAAATAGGGACTATGTTAGCAATTCTGCAGTCATACGGTACAACCCCTGAGTTTACAGATTCATTAAAAATTCTTGCTAATGGGCTTGCAATTTCATGTGCCAGTTCCTTTAATATTCTTGGATGAAGATTATCTGGGCTCCCCGATTTAGTCCCATTAAGCTGTTCGAGTTTGGCTTCTACCTCAGATGTGATAATATCTACCTCTATATCCTCATTCCCATTTGTCATCCTACCATTATCCCTAAGCTCCTCATTAAAGACTGAGACAAAGTATTTGTTTAGATATTGGGCCATGCCTAAATTAGCCTTAACCTCCACTCCATCCTCAGTGTTTAGCGGTCCCACTTCTTCTTTCTTTGTTTTCTTCTTATTTATATGGCTATAGAACCTTTTACTATTGGTTTTAATTTCCTTTGCAAGGTCCAACTCTACATGGCTTTTGGCCTTTCTCACTTTATCTCTACATGTTCTGACCTCAATAAGGTACCTTTCCTTGCTGATCCCTCCCATCTTCCACTCCTTGTAGGCTTTCTGCTTTTTCTTAATCACCTCTCTTAGATGCTTGCTCATCCAGCTTGGTCTACAATTCCTGCTTCTGATAGTTTCTGCAACTTTGACTTGAAGTAATTCCAGGCCTCCTCCACCTTTAGATCCGCAAGTTCATCAGTCCAATCCACATCTCTAACTAATTTCCTTGATTTTTTTAAAGTTAGCCCTTTTGAAATCAAAAACCCTAGTCACAGATCTATTTTTGTTTATCCTTCCATTTAGTTTGAACTGAATTAGCTCATGATCGCTCAAGCCAAGGTTGTCCCCTACAACCATTTCTTCTATGAGGTCCTCACTACTCACCAAAACCAAATCTAAAATGGCATCCCCTCTTGTTGGTTCAGAAACTACTTGATGAAGGAATCCATCAGCTATCGCATCCAGGAAAATCTGAGTCCTATTATTATTACTAGCACTTGTCTTCCAGTCTATATCTGGGAAGTTAAAGTCTCCCATGATCACGCAATTCCCATTAATATTTACTTCATTAAAGACATTAAAGAGGTCTCTATCCATATCCAAATCAGATCCCGGTGGTCTATAGCACACCCCAAGCACTATCTCAGGGGAGGATCTAGTAGCTTTCTTCTAGTGATTTTTGCCCAGACGGACTCTGTCTTATCCATTCCATCACTTCTTATTTCTTTACAGTCCACCTCATCATTGATATACAATGCTACTCTACCACATTTGCCTTTATTTCTGTCTTTCCTAAACAACACATACCCTTCAATACCTGTACTCCAGTCATGACTACTATTCCACCATGTTTCTGTTATCCGTATAATATCTGGTTTCACTTCCTCCAACAGTAACTCTAGTTCCTCCATTTTGTTACCTAGTCTCCTCGCATTGGTGTACAAACATCTTAATTTTTGCTGTTTGGCTTCAGTCACATTCTTTACCCCATTAGGCACAGACGTTCTACCGCCAGTATCACCTATTAGACTGGTATCTACACTATCCTTCCTCCTTATGTCCATTCTCCTACCCACGGCTGTATCCTTTCTTACTTTGTTTTCTTCCCTCTCAATGTTAAAATCCGGCGTGGAGATTACCTGGACATCTCCCAACCATGTCCCCCACATTCCTAGTTTAAAGCTCTCTTAATCAGTTGTGCCGGCCTCCATCCTAGAAGTTTATTTCCCTCCCTACTCAGGTGAAGTCGATCCCAAGAGAACAGTCCTCTTTCCATGAATGCCTCCCAGTGGCCATACATCCCAAAGCCCTCCTTATAGCACCACTGCCTGCCATCTGTTGATCATCATAATCTTGTCACACCTTTGTTGTCCTTCTCTAGGAACAGGTAGAATCCCACTGAAGATCACCTGAACCTTGATTTCCTTAAGCATCTTCCCCAGCCTGGCATAGTCTTCCTTCTTATGTTCCAGCGAGAATCTAGCCGTATCATTTGTTCCCACATGAAGGACAATCAGTGGATTCTTTCCCGCTCCGGTTAGGATCCTCTTCAGCCTCAGGTCCACGTCCCATATCTTAGCACCCAGTAGACAGCATACCCTTCTGTTCTCTGGATCAGATCAGGGCTGTCTATTCTTCTCAGTAAGAGTCCCCAATCATGTAGACCTGCCTTTTCCTGGTGATAGTGCGATTCTCCGATCTATCCCCTGTTCCCTCTGGATGCAAGTCCTCTCGATTCCTATTCTCCCTTGCAATCCTCCGCAACCCATCCCGTATCCTCCTGGGGCTCATATTTGGTGTTGTTATCTCCATTGACTCTTCCCTTCTTCCTATAGGACTAGCTGCTCTTCTCTTCTTCCTTGCTCTCTCACCTTCAGTGACCACCTCCTGTGCCCCTTCTTCATTTTCCAACTCTGCAAACCTGTTCCTGAGCTCTATTTCTCCTTCACTTGCCCATCTTTTCCTCTGCCTCGTTCTCTTAGTGACATGTTTCCACTGTCCACTTCCCGCACCCAGCAGTCTCCCCTCAGAGTTCTTTGGTCCTGCTTCCATCTTCAAGTCTGAGCTTTTCCCTTCAGCCTCCTCATGTCTTTGCTCCATCATCTGCTTGAACCCCCTTCTAAATCAACCAGTTTCCACCTGCATCTCCAATCCTCAGATCTTTTCTTCCATCAGCTCCATCAAGCGGCACTTCATGCAGACAAAACTCTTTTCAGGTACCCCCTCCGGGATCATGTGCATGCCGCAGCTTCCACATCCAGTCATTTTCATTGTGTCTGCTTGGATCACTACCACTGCTGCCTCTGTATCTGTCATAACCTTCCCCTAAATCCTGTTAGTCTGGGAAACACAAACCAAACCAAAACACTACCACCCACAGCAAAACAAACCCCCAGTGAGCACCAAAACACCACACACTCCCTTCACTAGCCTGTCTGTTCCTCTGCCTGCCTCTTTTAGTCTTCCCCCCAAACTCCCCTTGCAAACTCCCACTCAAACTCCCCTGTTTACAGCTCTGTTTGCTGGCTCCTGTGCTGCTGCAGCTGTCTGTGCCACTGCCTGACTGGCTGGCTACCTTTATAGAACCCCTAGTCAGAGAAGCCCACCCCCTAATCAGGGATCAGCTTCTCTCCCAGCACACTGCCTTTACCATCCTCTAAACTTATAAATACAAATACAAATAGCTACAAATACCTTCTCCTCCAACAGAACTCCCACTCAAGCCCCCTCCATCTTGTCTTCAATCCTGCTTCTTACTTCTGGAGGAATCTTGCTACAAACTGAATCTCTGAACAAAGGACTGAATGACCCATCCCAGTTGTGGATATACTCCGGAGACTTGATTTGAACCTGCAGTTTATTCCATCACTGATACAAGCCTGAACCAAGAACTTTGCCATTTCTGTATGTAATTAATTCCATTTAACCAATCTTAGCTCTCATTTATATATGTCTTTCTTTTTATGAATAAACCTTTAGATTTTAGATTCTAAAGGATTGGCAACAGTATGATTTGTGGATAAGATCTCACTTGTATATTGACCTGGGTCTGGGGCTTGGTCTTTTGGGATCGGGAGAACCTTTTTTCTTTTATTGGGGCATTGGTTTTCATAATCATTCATCCCCATAATGATTGGCACTGGTGGTGATACTGGGAAACTGGAGTGTCTAAGGGAATTGCTTGTATGACTTATGGTTAGCCAGTGGGGTGAGACCGAAGTCCTCTCTATTTAGCTGTTTGGTGTGTCTTAGAGGTGGAGAACCACCAGCCTGGGGCTGTAACTGCCCTGCTCTAAGCAATTTGTCCTGAATTGGTACTCTCAGTTGTGTCCCACCAGAGGCAGCATTGTTACAGTTCCTCACTGGGTTGTGGACTTGGGCTTGGTCCCACTTGAAGCGATGCAGGTGTTGAGGGTGTCTCCATCAACTGTGAACTGCTCTCCACTGGTGCACTAGGCTGTATTTCATGCTCCTGTTGAGCTTTTTGCACTGATTTAGCTGCTGCTCATGGTGCAGGCTCTGTGGCGCCCTTTGGTGCTGGTTCCCCTGACTCTGGTGGGGTTGCAAGCATGGGATCTGGTGCTGACTGCTCCACCAGTTCTGATACTTGGGCTGGTCCTGGCTGGGTCCCAGGAACTGGATCTACAACTGCTGCCATAGACTTTGGTCTGGGGTCTGCTTTCACCACCTCTGGCTCTGAGTTCTGTAGGAGGCTCAGGAATGGAGTTATGTGTGGAGGCCTGTTTAACCTGGCTGTGGGTGATTATCCCCACCCATTTTGTTAGCCTCACATGGTTGGCTAAGTCTTCTCCCAGCAGCATGGGAATGGGATAATCATCATAGACTGCAAAAGTCCATATTCCTGACCAGCCCTTGTACTGGACAGGCAGCTTGGCTGTAGGCAAATGAAAAGAGTTGGCCTTAAAGGGTTGCACCATCACTTGGGCCTCTGGGTCGATGAATTAGGGGTCCACCAGGGATTGGTGGATAGCTGACACATGTGCTCCTGTGTCTCTCCATGCAGTAATCTTCCTCCCACCCACACTCACAGTTTCCCTTCACTCTGGCGGTATTTGCGAGGCATCTGGGCCTGAAGGCTCTCGTAGGGACCCCGGGGTGATGAGTTGCAGTTGGCTGGTGCTCTTGGAGCATTTGATCTTCACATGCTCCAGCTCATTGCATTTGAAGCATCACCCAGCTGACTGTGGGCCTGGGTGAGGTGGGTGGTTGGAGACAGGGATGGTGGGACAAGAGGGCATCTGAATTTCCCTGGCTGTGTGGAGGGCTCCTCCTTGTGATGTGGGGACTTGGGCTAACTCCAATGGTGTGGTGTCTGCTCGGGTTGCCCCTTCTGGTATCCGCACCAACTGCTACTAGCTTTCTTCTTCTCTGCCACCTCCACCCATTTGGCTCTGATCTCTCCCACCTCGATTACAGTTTTGGGCTTTCCATCTATGATGTACCTTTCTATTTCCTCAGGAACTCCATCTAAGAACTACTCCATTTGTATCAGGAGAGACAGATCTTCCAGAGACTTTACATTTGCTCCTGATATCCAGGAATCCCAATTTTTTACAATGTGGTAGGAGTGTCGGGAAAATGCCATGTCTAGTTTCCACCTTAGGGGCTCTGATCCGCCGACAGGCATACTTGGATGTTAGCCCTATCCTAATTCTGGTCTTGTGTTTAAAAAGTTCATACTCATTCATGTTTTCTTTAGGCATTTCAGCTGCCACCTCTGCTAAGGGTTCACTGAGTTGCGACCTAAGCTGCACCATATGCTGGTCTATAGGGATATTGTACCCAAGGCAGGCCCTTTCAAAAAATTTTAAGAAGGCCTCTATACCATCGCCTACCTTGTATGTGGGAAATTTCTTGGAATGGGGAGCGGTACCTGGAGGAGGACCGTTAGGGCTACCTGGTTGATCCAGCTTAGACTTTTCCAGCTCTGAGCGCTTCAGCTCCATTTCCGCCTCCAAGAGCTTCACCTCTCTTTCCTCTTCCAACTCGAAGCACTTTGTTTCCAAGCGCTTTGTCTCTCTCCTCTCCTCCGCTTCTGCCTCCAAGTGCTTTGCCTTCACTTCCGCCTCCCAGCACTTTGCCTCCGCTTCCGAGCACTTCATCTCCACTTCCGCCTCCAAGCGTTTGTCCTCTGCTTCCAAGTGCTTCATCTCTAGGAAGAAATTCCTTTCTGCCTCAGAACTTGGCCTGAGTTAAGGACATCGCTCCATCCTGGCACCGGGATCTGGGTTGGGGGAGGGCTGACCCTTCCCTCCTGGGAAGTTCTCATTCCCCCATCCTCTCCCTGCATTTCCATCATGGAACTGGATATCTGGGCTTGATCTGGGTCTGGCTTCTCCATGGCATGCTGCTTTGGGAAGACTGGTTTTTCTAAGGTTTCAGTGCCTGACATCAACCTCATGCACAGGGTTGCCCTACTCTAGCCTAGCTATTTCATTGCCATTAAGCTAAAGGAAAAAAATATAAACTGCTTGTTGGACTCCCTGGCTTGGCAGGCTGAACACTTTTTGTGTCTGTTCCCCTTCAGGAAGAAAAGAAAAGAAAAGAAAAGAAAAGAAAAGAAAAGAAAAGAAAAGAAAAGAAAAGAAAA